>NC_088386.1:136406041-136716250 GCF_037993035.2 Macaca fascicularis
CGCCTCCTCCTGAACACAAGTCTCCCCTTTCCAAGGGGACTTCAGGACGCGCTTCCCCTGAGTTTGCTTCAACACTGGGAAAACATTATACAGATCGCGAAATACTCTAGAAACTAGCACAGCGTCCAAATCCTGTCTGGGGACACGGGAGGAACAGCGGGCTGTGGGATCCCCCACTCCGGCGCCCCATCACCAACACAGCCCAGTGGTCGCCTGCAAGAGCCCACCCCGCTCTTCCGCGCCGAGGTGGAGCGAGGAGCTGCCCGGCCCGTGCCCAAGAGTCTGAGCTCATCCCGGCGCCCGCCCGCAGAGGCTCCTACCTGCGGGGGAAAGCAGATGTCGGTCCTCGCCCCGTGCTCCAGCAGCAGCCTCACCCCATCCACGTCCCCGGCCTTCACCGCGAGGAACAGGACCTGCATGGGCACGCGGCACAAGTTGGGATCCGCGCCTCGGCGCAGCAGCAGCTTAATGGTCTGCCAGCGCTTCCTCCGCCTGAAAAAGAGGGCACACTTGTGGGCCCCTGGAGGGCAGGCACCTGCACTGCGCCCAGGACGGGGCTATGCCAGCAACGAGACTGCGCAGGGGCTTGTAGGGAGTATGTGTGTGCCACAACCACACACACACCCACCACACCACACAGCGCACACCTACAACACACACATACACGGAGACACACCACACAACTACACAAGCCACACCAGAGCGCACACCACACACACACACACGGCACACACAGCACACCACACAGCACATTCACAGCACACAACCACACAGCACACAACCCCACACACAAGCCACGCCAGAGCACACACACACCACACAACCACACACAGCACACCACACACAAGCCACACCAGAGCACACACACCACAGTATACACAGCACACATACACCAACCACACAGCACACCACACACAAGCCACACAGAGCACACACCACAGTATACACACCACACACACACAAGCCACACAGAGCACACACACCACAGTACACACACAGTACACCACACACTCAACCCACACACACCACTCACGCCACAAAGACACAAACACACAGGCACACACACCTCTGAGGGGTCACTGAGCAAAAGGCTGGCCAGCTCAGGGGGAAGCTGTGCCTCCGGAGGGTACTTGCGCCTCAGGAGAGGCTGGGGCCAGGTGGGTGGGGATTGTGTAGCCATGCAGGGCTGAGGGAGAAGCTCAAGGGAGGAGGAAGGGGCTGGGGGTAGGGGGCCCAGGTGGCAGCGGGAATGACCGTGCGTGCAGGGCAGGTGTAGGACCCAGCCAAGCTCGCTGACCCTGCAGCAGGCACAGAATCATAGCTGCGGGAACTAGATTGGCCTTGAGCAGCAGCCCCCAGTGTCCACACCCCTATCCAGACCCTTACCACTCTGAAGCCCGCAGAACTGTGTTCATGTGGGTGCTGGCTCTCCTAGGCTGTCACTACTAGGTAAAGCTCAAAAACTGTCAAAATGTGTCCAGAATGCATTCCTTCTGCTGGGTACTTGGTCCTGCTGACTTCAAGAATGGAGCCACAGACCTGCCGTGAGTGTTACAGCTCTTAAAGATGGTGGGTCTGGAGTTTGTTCCTTCAGATGTGTCCAGTTTCTTCCTTTCCGTGAGTTCATGGTCTCACTAACTTCAACAATAAAGCCTAGACCTTCACAGCGAGTGTTACAGCTCTTCAAGGTGGTGCAGACCCAAACAGCAAAATTTATTGTTCAAAGAAAAAAGCTTCCACAGCGTGCAACGTGACCTAAGGAGGTTGCCGCTACTGGCTGGGGAAAAGAGGGCGGCGAGGGGGGTGGACAGCGGCCAGCTTTTATTTGCTTATTTGGCCCTGGCCACATCCTGCTGATTGGTCCATTTTACAGAGCACTGATTGGTCCATTTCACAGAGTGCTGATTGGTGCATTTACATTTCTTTAGCTAGACACAGTGCTGATTGGTGCAATTTTACAGAGTGCCGATTGGCACGTTAGAATCCTTTAGCTAGACACAGAGCGCTGATTGGTGCATTTACAATCCTTTAGCTAGACATAAAAGCTCTCCAAGGCCCCGCCCAACCCAGAAGCTCGGCTGGCTTCACCTCTCAATAACCGCTCACCAACTTGTTAACCATAACAAACCCACTGCATGCTACCAATAAGTAATAGTGTCACAAAAAGTTATTTTACAAAGCAAAACCAGTTAGGGAGAAGGGTGGCACTGTTTTCCACCTTTGCTGGATTCCCCTATCTGCTCTGCTGCAGCCTTGGTGGAAGTGAGTGGAGACCCAGCTTCCCCCAGGTATGCGGCTGGATGAAGGAGTATTTGAGCAGCCTTTCTGATCATCATGGTCTTCCTGTTTGAACTACCCAGGCTGGGGGCGGTGAGCTAGCTACCCGGTGGAGCTGGACACTCATCAACCAGCCTTCCACACCTGGTTGCACTGAAGCCCACGGGCCCATCTCTCACTGTCAATGGATCTTCATCCACCTGGCGATGGTTCGACATCAGAACTTGGCTGTGTGGCCAAGTTCTGCTATGCCATCTCACCCGAAAAACCTCTGAATACCCACGTCTCAAAGGAAGCTATGAAGGTCTTGGTGGTGGATACAAGTGTCCAAAATTCTGCTTTTCACTTGAAAATGTAAATTTCACCAGCAACAAATAGTGTCATATGTTTTCCTTAAAGCGGCAGGCTGTGTTCAGGAGAATGAACAGCCACATACCAGTGGTCATTCTTCTGATCAAAAATGGGGCAGGAGGTTAAGGAAGACACCACATTCTATTTGCTACTC
Source organism: Macaca fascicularis (assembly GCF_037993035.2). Lineage (NCBI taxonomy): Eukaryota > Metazoa > Chordata > Mammalia > Primates > Cercopithecidae > Macaca > Macaca fascicularis. The sequence continues at coordinate 136,408,824 of NC_088386.1, forward strand.
TGGCCCTGGGGGAAGCGCTTCTTGCACAGAAGCGGTGTGCCTTGGTCTATGGCAGATGCACATCAGTGTCCTTCCCGTGTTTTCTGATCCAGAATATTCGAGGGGTGTATACTCAAGGAGCAAGATTTAATGCAATTCGTCATTGCTTTTCTGCTTTGTCAAAGGCATTCTTCAGTGAGACAGGCATCCCCCCAAGTGCACATCGCGGTGAAGGAATACCATGCCCCCATGCAGGCTGGGCACTGCTGCCTTGCAGGCTGGGGGTTGGTGGTCTGCATTTCCCTGTCTTCATACCATTCACCAATGTCAACACAAGGAGAAGGCTAACAGAGTCTCAGGGTTATCAAGAGAATCGTTTTGACCCCACAGACTCCCTGAAAGGGTCTTGGACCCCCCAGGGGTGCATGGACCACATTTTGAGACACACTGGTATAGACAGGGTGGGCAGTAGGAATGTGTGGGCTGCCCAGGCAGGTGTCACTCACATGCACCATGGCTAGGATAGGACCCCTGGACTGTGGCCCCTGCTGAGGCTCCCACAGAGACACTTCAGGCCAGTGCCAAAGGCCAAAGCAGGGCTGGGGTGGCACTGAAAACAGCCCGTCACTGTAGTACCCCCACAGGCTCGGCCATGGTGTGGAGGCACCAACACAGGGATGCTCACACATTCAGACACATATCTCCAGACACAACGTCTCCCGCTGGCACACGGAAGAGACATGGGTCTGCTGTGCATAGGATTCAGCCCTGATGGTGGCCCTCCACCCCTGCCCCCTGGCACCAGGACCTACTCGATCATGGACAGCGCCATCCTCCGCATGGTCCCTTTGTCGAAGCTGCTGGTGCAGAGTGAGGGCGAGGCCATCTTCAGCAAGCTGTGGGACTGGGCGCTCCTCTCCAGCATGGCCTGTGAGAGCTCGATGGAGAAGTTGCACACACACATGTTGGACTCAAAGTTCGTCTCAGTGCTGCACAGAGTGCCCCGGTCTGTGTTTCCCAGTATGTCCTCGAGCCCACTTTCCACATGGCCAAGGCTGCCCTTCACCAACGGGGAGTCCCCCTTCAGAGAGCTGCTCCTGTGTTCCACGGACTCCCCAGGCTGCCCAATGTCCTGAGAGTGGCCGCCCTCCTGGCTGCCCAAGATGTGTGGCAGTGGCGGTGGTGTTGGCGGTGGCCTCAGCTCACAGCTACCCTGGAAAGGCACGTTCACCTCACTGTACAGAGACTCCAGGTTTGTGTCCATGAATGATGATGAAAGGATTGGAACAACTGGGAATTTTGGAGGTTCCTTTGGAAAGAACCAAAAAAGTGTCATTAGAAGAAATTGGAGTGACAACCTCATTCTAGGACCTTCTTCAGCAAGGACCAATGCCCATGGCCTAGAGCTGTCTTCAAAGCACCTAGGCTGAAAAGACCAGGGCAGCTTTCCCCAAACCCTCAAAGAGGGGAAAAAAACCCTGTGAAGGTATCGCACAGAAGCCTGCACCTGACCAGGCCACACCCCAGGCTGCATGGCCCTATACATGGCTGCTGAGCTCACAAAATGTGGCCCGTCCACATCCAGGTGCTTAGGAGTGAAGGAGAGGTTGGAAAACGAAGGCAAATACCTTAATGATGCTGCTTATTGATCATACACCAACATGATTGGATTTTGAATATATTAGGCTAAATTAAATATATTAAAATTAATTTCACCTGTTTTACTTTTTCACGTGGCTACCTCCCAAATTTCAATTACACGTTTTATTTCTGTCACATGGCACTGCCCTTGATCTGCTTGTGTTTTGAGCCACGGTTCCCAAAGTGTGGCCCCTGGACCAGAGGCATCGTTGAAACCAGCCCAAGAGTCCCACAGATAGTTGTTTTTGGATAAACATAGAAATCGACTCTTCTGTTAAAGCTTGAAACTCGTATTTGTTTTATCTGAGTTCCTTCCTCAGGAAAGGACCTTCAGGAAGCATCAGAGAGCTGAAACCCACCAGATCACCACACCAGATGTCTCCTTGCCTTGTCCTAGTTCCTGTTTTCTTACACATTGTTACATTTCTCTCCTGCTACCTAAACTCCCGGTGTTAGTCAGTCAGGGAGATGGACTTGAGACTGAGTTCCCATCTCCCTGGCTGCAGCACCCGATTAAAGCCTTCTTCCTTGGCAATACTTGGCGTCTCAGTGATTGGCTTTCTGTGCAGCGAGCAGCAGGACTGAGACTGAACCCCTGGTGTTTCAGTAACATCGGTAGTGCCAGGAAACTGTTAGGCATGCAGATTCTCAGCCCCATCTTGGGGGTGTTGTCATGGATGCCCACTCTCCCTCCACAGCACCCTTTCCTGCACAGTGCTGGCAGGGCAGGTCTCGGGGCCCCAGGCTGCTATGCAAGTGACGCGTAAAGAACACATAATCACTTGGCAACTGTGGTGGAGCTCAGGCTCCGTTAAGGGATACCCAGGCTCTATCTCTCTTGCCCACTCCCTGCCTTATCTTATAACTCACCCTGTACAAGCCTGGTGCACACAGGAGGACGGAGGAGGCTCGGTGGACACTTAGAGAGACAGAGAAGACAACAGGGGACAGTTGGTGGTGCGGTGACCACCGGGGGCTGACCTGGGGCTCGGGCATGGTCCGTTCAGCAACATTGGGCTTGAAGGACTGGGCAGGGTAGTAGACGAGGAAACACATGCTGAGCGCCGTGAGACCCTCATCTGAGCACTTGTTCACGTCGGCCCCACAGTCCAGGAGAAGGTTGACAATGTCGTTGTGGCAGTGAGTCTGGAGGGAGATGAGGCGGGACTCAGGAGGATGCGCCTGGGAAGGGTCACTGGACGTCCTGATGCCCTCATGAGGCCACCCCATGGCAGGGCAGGAACCGGTGCTCATTCAGGAGCTTAGCAAAGGGACAAGTGTGGGACAGAGGAATGGAATGGGCACTCTGCCCCAAACCCTTCTCCACAAGACCATAAGTGTCACACTCAGCTGAGGGGGTTTCTGCTGAACGGTGAGGCAGAGGTATGGACACATCAGTATCCCCATGTACCTCAGCTCTGCTCCTGCAGAGGGGGCCACAGAGGGCCACCCACATGTGTGACCCTTACAGCTAAGCTCCTGCGGGCACCAGCCAGGAGAGTTGGGGACTTACAGCAGCCGCAGCGAGCACAGTGTAGCCTTTTGCGTCCGCCACGTCGGCACTAGCAAAGTTGTCCTTCAGGATCCCACAAATCCAGTCGTGGTTCCCTTCCTCAGCCTTTAGGATCATCTCCGTGGAAAGCCGCTCTTTGGGCCCGCAGAGTGCAAAGCCACTGCGCTTCCCCTCCAGGATGGCGCCCATGTTCCAGCTGGTGTGAGCCGGCTTGTTCCTGGCAACACAACAACTTTCAGTGGTCCTAGACCAGGTTCTGCACCTCCCACGAGAAAGGGTCCAGCTGGGCCACCTCCCTCCAATGCCTCCCCTTCTTGTGGCTCAGCCCCCCACTGTTCACTCCTCAGGCATCCTGAGTGCTGGCAGCTGCACCCCCAGCTGCTCATGATCCACTAGGTTGCACATGGCGGTGTGGACATGCCACCTGGACGTCAAGATGCTTGGGCTACATGTCTGTCCCAGCAGGAATGTGCTGGCTGCGAGTACACCCATGCATCTCTCATTCATCTGGGTCACTGGGTGTTTGCTAAGAAATGGGCTGTAACAGCAAAGGTGCTGGGTAGGAAGGAGGCCAACATACATGTGGGTCCAGTCTCAGTACCAACACCCACATTCCACCCTCTGCTCGTACACTTTTGTCTGAGTAGACAACACGCATATCTCATGGCTTACCACACAACACTGATGCCTCCTGGTGTGTACACAACCTCTTTTCACAATAGAGAACCTGTGCATTACAGTTGCTTCTGTACCTAACAGTCTTCTGCCTACACAGTGCTGGCAGGGCAGGTCTCGGGGCCCCAGGCTGCTATGCAAGTGACGAGTAAAGAACACATATCACTTGGCATCTGTGGTGGAGCTCAGGGTCTCTTGGGGGATGCCCAGGCTCTATCTCTCTTGCCCACTCCCTGCCTTATCTTGTAACTCACCCTGTACAAGCCTGGTCCACACAGGAAGACCAGTTGTAACTGTCAACAATTACAAGCCCAGTTGATGTTTGCATGATGGATGGATGGATGGTTGGGTAGGTTGATGTATGCTGCATGAGTGAATTGATGGATGAATGGGTGGGTGAGTGGATGAATGGACGGGTGGGTGGGAAGATGGATGAATGGGTAGGTGGGAGGGTGGATGGATGGGCGGGTGGATGAATAGATGGATGAGTGGGTGGGTGGATGAATGGGTGCTGCATTGGTGGATTGATAAAGATGAATGGATGGGTGGGTAGGTGGATGCATGAATAGATTTATGGATGGATAGATGGGTAGGTGAGTGAATGAATGGGTAGGTAGGTGGGTAGATGAATGGATGGTTGGATGAATGGATGTTGCATGGGTGGGTGGGTGGATGAATGGGTAGGTAGATGGGTAGATGAAAGGATGGCTAGATGAATGGATGTTCCATGGGTGGATTGATGGATGAAGGGGTGGGTGGGTGGATGAATGTTGCATGAGTATACTGATGGATGAATGGATGGAAAGGTGGGTGAGTGGGTGAATTAATGGGTAGGTGGGTGGATAGACAAATGGATGGCTGGATGAATGGATGTTGCAAGGGTGAACTGATGGATGACTGGACTGGTAGGTGGGTGGACAAATGGGTAGGTGGGTGGGTAGATGAATGGATGGCTGTATGAATGGATATTGCATGCATGAATTGATGGATGAATGGATAGGTAAGTGGGTGGATGAATGAGTAGGTGTGTGGGTGGACTGATAGATGAATGGATGGGTGGGTGGGTGAATGGGTAGGTGGGTGGATAGATGAATGGATGGCTGGATGAATGGATGCTGCATGGGTGTATTGATGGATGACTGAATGGGTGGGTGGGTGGATGAATGGGCAGGTGGGTGGGTAGATGAATGGATGGCTGGATGAATGGATATTGCATGCATGAACTGACGGATGAATGGATGGGTGTGTGGGTAGATGAACAGATGCTTGAATGAATGGATGTTGCATGGGTGGATTGGATGGTAGGTGGGTGGGTGATTGGGTGGGTGGATGGATTGATAAATGAAAAAGCAGCCACTTATTCTCAGAAAATATGCATTCTGAAAGTTTAGTGACATCTGAGGTCAATATTTAGGAAAGGAATTAAAGTGTTCTTGAACATTTTAACTTCTAAAAATTAAACACTTCGGCCGGGCACAGTGGCTCACACCTATAATCCCAACACTTTGGGAGGCCAAGGAGGGTGGACCATGAGGTTAGGAGTTCAAGACCAGCCTGGCCAATATGGTGAAAGTCCATCTCTACTAAAAATACAAAAATTACCTGGATGTGGCGGTGGGCGCCTGTAATCCCAGCTACTCCGGAGGCTGAGGCAAAGAACTGCTTGAACCCAGTAGCCGGAGGTTGCAGTGAACCAAGATTGCACCACTGCACTCCAGCCTGGGTGACAGAGTGAGACTCTGTGCCCCCCCACCAAAAAAATTAAACACTTTTCCTTAGGTGGTGGCTGACTTTCCTGGGGCGCTGGGTAGGGTAGGAGGGTTTTTGGAAGACCAACAGAGCAGAGCATCTTTTCATGCCATCCTTGGACAAGTCGAAGGCCTGGCTGGGCCCCAACACCACTACTGCCCTGTGCGCCCACCCTTGGCTCTCAGGCAGATCCCTTACCACCACATAACAGTAACAACAAACCCTGCTCTCCATGCCAACCCTGAGAGGAGACTTGGCCCATGGAACACCTAGGCGCTGACGCAATCATCGGGGCAGGGCACTAGCTACGGCCTGCACAAGGGGAAATGCACAGGGCCCAGGGCCAGGACTCACCTGCAGCTCCATGGACTCAGAAGCTTCTCCCCAGCCACATCTGCCCCAGGTTCCACACCAGCCTTGGGACTCCCCTGGCTGCATGCTCACTAATCCACCTCCTGATCACTCCTGTCCCCAAGAGTGGGCAGGTGGGATCCTGAGACCCTCATTCCCCTGCACAGACGTCCAGGGCCCCAGGGCCCAGCCTGTCTCCCAGCTCGAGCCAGCAGGGGCTTTCCCTCCCTTCATTATGGCCCACATCAGTCACTTAATGGGAGGAGCGTGTTTAGGTTACCCTGAGGGAGCACCCTCAGTGGCAGCTGGCTGGGGGCCTCAGGAACCTGCCTCGGGGCAGCCTGCACAGTGCAGGGCCCTGGGGGAGGAGCAGTAGCAGACTGGTCACCTGAACTTGTAAGTTTGCTTCTGGATTTTGATCAACAAAGGGGTCTCATTGATTATGAACCAGGGTTCTCCATCGTCAACGAACGGAGGAATTTCATTGAGGAAGATGCAGGTGTCCAGCTCTTTGCGGAAAGAGCTTGTCATGGGCAGGTGGTCACAGTCAGTCGAGTAGACATACGTTTCTGGAGGCAGCATTAGGTTGTCATTCAGAAGAAACCGCTTATACTCATAGAAAAAGGGGTCCTGTTCCTCCTGCAGTCCCCACTCTGTTTGCTCCTCTTCTGAGAGGCTGATCCTGGCAGGGCTGTAGGTGAGGAAGCCAGAGAACTCAGGGTAGCTGAGGAGGGAGAAGCCACTGGGGATCTGGGTGCACAGCTTGATGAGTTGCTCCCGGAACCACAGCCCCACGTCCTGGCTGCCGTCAGGGTAGGTCTCAACGCCTGGCCCAAACCGCTGGTCCGCTTTGTACAGCCCCTGCCAAGGAAGTGCAATAGGCCGAGGAGAGATGGCACGACCCAGCTGCATGCTGTGATCAGGCTTGTAACATCAAAAGAAATCCCAAAAAAGAAAACTTTCCCAAGAAATGCATGCATTCACCCAGTCAACATCTCTGGAGGCTTAGGCTGTGCTGCCCAGGGGCTGAGGCGGACCAGCTCTCCCGAGGGACAGGAAGGAGGGCACTCCAGAGAGCACATGGAGGGGCAAGGGGGCGGCCAGGGAGGTCTCGGTGGCCTCTGAGGTGAGGACATGATGGAGGTCTCATGGTGAAAGCATGTCAGAGACGCCAGGTGTGGGTTCAATTCAGGGAACCCAGCCCAAACACCCTGACACGCTGGGGCAGCAGTGGGTGGGGACGAAGTGTGCAGGCAGCAGGTCAGGTATGATCCAAGAAGCAGCAGGAGGAGGAGGAGGAGACAGAGCAAAGGAAGAGGAGGAAGGAGGCAAGAGCAGGAGAGGAGGCCAAAGGGAAGAGGGGAGGAGGGGAGGAGGAAAGGGAAGGAGAAAGAGGGGGACAGAGGAAGAAAGGGAGCCAATCCTCGCTTCCGGGAACCCAGCATCTCCCAGGCCTTTGCATGTGGGCAGTGGAGACCACAGTGCAGGAGAGGAAGAAGGCATCCAGGAGGGCCTCACAAAACAACCAGTGAGGGGCCACTGCCAGGAGCCCAGGGCAGGGAGCACAGTCAGGGGCCTGCTGCCCAGGGGAGGCGTGTCTTCCTGAGATGGCATTGAAGGATGCCTGGAGGGCACAGTGGGCAGAGGAGACAGCACAGGAAAAGGCACTGAGGCCTGCAACAGTGGGTGGCAGGGATGCTTCCCCCCCTGGGGCCCGCATTTTCATCTATGAAACTCCCATCTCGTCTCCACCTGATGTAGTTGGGATCTGTGTCCCCACCCAAATCTCATGTCAAATTGTAATCCCCAGTGTTGCAGGTGGGGCCTGGTGGGAGGTGACTGTATCACAGGGGTGGCTCCTTCATGAATGGTTTAGCCCCATCCCCTTGGTGCTGCCCTCATGATAGGGCATTCTCGCGAGATCCGCTTGTTTAAAAACATGAGGCATCTCCATCCCCACTTGCTCCTGCTCCCACCACATGATGTGCCTGCTCCCCGTTCACCTTCCACCATGACTGGAAGCTTCCTGCGGCCATCCCAGCCATGCTTCCTGTACAGCCTGCAGAACCATGAGCCAATTACACCTCTTTTCTTTATAAATTACCCAGCCTCAGGTATTTCTTTGCAGCAACGTGAGAACGGCCTAATACACCACCCATACAACACACCCGCCTGAGCATCTCCAGCTGCAACCCCAGGCTGGGCGCTTGGGGATGTGCGGCTTCATGAGGCCCCTGCCCACCGGCAGCTTGCAGCCTGGAAGAAGGGGTAGAAAATGAAATGAAGGAAAGCGTGCTCAGGCTGGTTTTGCTCTGCAAGGGAGCTGGGCAGTGGGACTGTTTCCAGAAGAGCCTTTGGGGTGGCTCAGTGGGGTGGAGGTGGAGAGAAGTGATAGGTGAGGTTGGGCCATGGGCGGGTACCTGGCAGGTCTGGAGGGCCTGGTGGGCATAGCAAGGGGGCTGCACATTCATCCCAGGAGCTTCAGAGAGCCCCTGAGGAGGCGTAAGTCACTGGATCAGGTGGGCCAGGAAAAACTTGGGGGTAGAGCAAGAAAAGGGGGCCACGGGCAAGGAGGCAGCAGCAAGAAAAGAGTCCCCATGATTAGTGTTGAGGTCAAGGGGGCTACAACCTGGACCCCGTGGTTCTGCTTCTGGGACCCCTCGTTGTCCTGTGATCTTGCCCTGTCGCCATTTGCTTTGTGACATTGTATTACCTTGTGAAGTATGTGATCTCTGTGACCACACCCTATTCGTGCACTCCCTCCCCTTTTGAAAATCAGTAATAAAAACTTGCTGGTTTTACGGCTCGGGGAGCATCACGGATCCTGCCGACATGTGATGTCTCCCCCGGACACCCAGCTTTAATTTCTCTCTCTTGTGCTCTTTCCCTTTATTTCTCAACCCAGCCGAGACACTCAGGAAATAGAAAAGAACCCACGTTAAACATCGGGAGCGGGTTCTCCCGATATCTCATGGCAGCCTGAGGAATGTGAGGTTGGCTAAAGTGATGAGGCCCAGAGAGACCAGCAAGAGGCCTCAGTCAGGCCCCCACCCTGACCCTGCAGCCAAGCCCAGGGTAACCGTTTCAAGGCATTTTGTTTTTCCTTTCTTTACCTATAGTTTCCAGATTTGCTGATAAGTTACCCAAAATGTTATCACAAGTTCCACAATGTGACCCTCACCTATTGTCTTCACGTATGTAGGATTTCTGATACAAAAAACAACATCCAGTCAATAGCTCCTGTGATTTTAATGAACCAATGTAAATTCTTGGTAGATAACTTAAGAACTTCCCCTTCTTTTTTCCTTTAAAACTTCACTTGTAACGGCTGCTAATTGGAGCATGTATTCAGGGCAACTTTAATTTATTTCTCTCTGGCTGCAGTCCTCAAACCTTGCAGTCCTCGAAACTCTACTTACATTAAATCTTGCCTCAGTCTCTTCTTTTAGGTTGACAACAGCCACTTGGTTAAGCAGTCACCACATGACCCCACAGTCCCACTCCCAAGTATCTACCCAAGTGACACGGAGACCTATGCTTCATGCTGACATGTACAAAAATGACTAAATGTATATGTCTATAATGGTGTTAAACCAAGTTCAGCCTAAAGTTGCCTCCTTACATATTTCAGTTTGGCGGAAAGGTTTTTCTGCACATCATGAACTATAACAAGAGGAGGTGTAAACTGATCATAGCCCACACCTGCACCAATCACTGAGTTTTGGCCAATCAAATGTAGCCACTGTTCAAACCACGTTCAAATAAGGCAAACACTGAGCTGCAACCAATGCAGCTGTTTCTGTACCTCACTTTTGTTTTCTGTATTCCACCTTCCTTTTGCTGTCTATACATTTTCCTCCACCACGTGGCTGTGCTGGAGTCTCTCTGAATCTGCTGTCATTCTGGGGGCTGCCCGATTCATGAATCATTCATTGCTCAATTAAACTCCTTTAAATTTAATTTGGCTTAAGTTTTTAACAATGCGATTATTCATAATTGCCAAACGCTGGAAACAACTCAAACGTCCTTCATCAGGAGAATAAACTATGGTAGCTCCACACAATGAAAATGTGTTAAGCAATAAAAAGGAACAAATTCCCGGAACAAAGAGATGAATCTCAAATGCACGATGCTAAATGTCAGACGCCAGACTCAAAAGGCTGCACATTGTGTGATTTCACTGCAGACAAAAAATAAGATCCCAAACCCCCTGAACAGACTGAATGGACCCCCTCTTGGCCAAGGGGACCCCAGAAAAACCTGAAAAACTGCATGCTTGGCCATAGCAGGAAGGAAAGTCACACATACCTTGCTATAACCCCTCCCTTTTGGAGTTTAGACACAATTGACCAGCACTAATGATAAAATAGAGACAAGAAGGCTGACAAAACAGACGCTTTATGGCAATAAGATACTCAATTATAAACAGAACCTAAGGCTAAGCATGGCAAGGCCACTGCTGCGGGAAGTCAGGGACCCTGAACAGAGAGACCAGCTGAAGCCACAGCAGAACATAAATTGTGAGGATTTCATGGACATTTATTAGTTCCTCAAATTAATACTTTTATAATTTCTTACACCTGTCTTTACTGCAATCTCTGAACATAAAGTGAAGATTTCATGGACACTTACCACTTCCCCAATCAATACCTTTGTGATTTCCTATGCCTGTCTTTACTTTAATCTCTTAATCCCATCATCTTCGTAAACTGAGGAGGATGAATGTCACCTCAGGACCCTGTGATGATTGCATTAACTGCACAAATTGTTTGTAGGGTATGTGTGTTTGAACAATATGAAATCTGGGCATCTTGAAAAAAGAACAGGATAACAGCGATGTTCAGGGAACAAGGGAGTTAACCTTGAACTGACTGCCGGTGAGCCGGATGGAACAGAGTCATATTTCTCGTCTTTCAAATGCAAATAGGAGAAATATCCCTGAATTCTTTTCCTCAGCAAGGAACATCCCTGAGAAAGAGAATGCACCCTGAGAGTAGGTCTATAGACGGCCCCCTTAAGGTGACCGCCTTTTACGGTTCAAGCTGAAGGGATGAAATAAGCCCCGGTCTCCTGTAGTGCTCCCAGGCTTATTAGGACGAGGAAATTCCTACCTAATAAATTCTGGTCGGACAGGTTGTCTGCTCTCAAACCCTGCCTGCTCTCAAACCCTGATAAGATGTTATCAATAACAATGAGTGTCCGAAACTTCATTAGCAATTTTAATTTCGCCCCATCCTGTGGTCCTGTGATCTTGCCCTGCCTTCACTTGCTTCGTGATATTTTATAACCTTGTGAAGTATGTGCTCTCTGTGACCCACACCCTATTCATGCACTCCCTCCCCTTTTGAAAATCGCTGATAAAAACTTGCTGGTTTTTACATGTGATGTCTCCCCCAGACACTCAGCTTTAAAATTTCTATCTCTTGTACTCTTCCCCTTTATTTCTCAAACCAGCCGAGATGCTTAGGGAATAGAAAAGAACCCATGATAAATATCGGGGGTGGGGTTTTCCCCAATAGGCCACACCTGCAGACCATCAATCTCGCTACGTAGCATCCTTAACTTAAAACGTTGTGCTGACTCCTAGTTTTAGAAAGAGCCTTTAACCAACTGCAAATTACAGAGTCCCTGAATCCACCTATAACCTGTAAGCCTCCTCTTCCAGACATGCCACCTTTTTGGACCTAACCCATGTGTGTTTTCCACGTATTGATTTAGGTATTTGCTGTAGTTCTTGTCTCCCTTAAACATATAAGACTAATCTGATGCCTCAGGTACACTGTCAGGACTCCTTGAGATCCTGTTTCCACCAGCCAGGGTCATGAAACTGACCCAACAGTCCCATAGGCAGTTTTTAGGATAAACACAGAAATTGACCCTTCTGGTCTTAAAGCTTGAAACTTTATATGCTTCTTTCCTCAGGAAAGGAACCCCAGACCTCTCAAAAAGTATCAAAGAACTGAAACTCACCAAATCACTGCATCCAATGAGACTCCAGGCCCTCATTCATTCACCACAATTGCTTCCTTACCCCTCCAGAGTTCCTGTTTTCTTATCCATTGTTACATTTCTTCCCTGCTATCTAAACCCCTAGTTCTAGTCAGTCATGGAGATGGATTTGAGACTGAGCCCCAGTCTCCTCGGCTGCAGCACCCGATTAAAGCCTTCTTCTTTTGCAATACTCCTGGTCTCAGTGACTGGCTTTCTGTGGGGTGAGCAGCAGGACCTAGACTGAACCTGTGGCATTTTGGTAACAGATTTTGGTTCCCTGACAGGGAATGCATTGCTCGTGGATCAGCTGCTGAAGGCCTGAAGTCTTAGAAACCCTCCTAAACAGACGCCAGCCCAATTTTGGCTGGAGGTGAGTATCCGTCTCTTTCTGGACCCTCTGCTACCAGCTCCAGAAGCATTCCTGATTGCCTCAGAAGCACTGTCTTTGAAATCTGACATCTGCATCAAGATAGGTGAGTGTCCTTTGTGGGCCCAAACAGCAGGATCTGCCCCTCTCAATTTGGGACATTTTTAAAGGAAATTCCATTTGTGGTTCAACAAGCCCAACTGACCAAGAGAGGAAAGCACCACAACTGTTTCAGTATGGATACTCCTGGGAGCTTGTTTGTAACTGTGTGTTGTGTGTGTGTCTGGGAAAGTGAGTATCCTTTGTGAGTGCCAGACAGCAGGATCAGCTCTTCTTAATTTGGGAAATTCCAAAGGAATTTTTGTTTGCAGAGTGACCAAGCCCAATCGATGAAGAGAGGAAGCACCCCGACTGTTTCAGTTGGGACACTCTTGGGGCTGCTTTCTTGCTGCAGCAGTTGGATTGTCTTTTGGTGATTGTTTGTATGTGTGCCACAGGAAATTAAAATTCAGAAAACTGATAATCTTTTGTAATACTGTTTGGCCCCAATATTCTTTGGAATTCAGTTTACTGTTCAATGGGAAAGCAAGATGGAGTTCCGTGTGGCTTTTATGTTGTTTTGTTTTGTTTTGAGACGGAGTCTTGCTCTGTCACCCAGACTGGAGTGCAGTGGTGCCATCTCAGCTCACCACAAGCTCTGCCCCCCAGGGTTCACGCCATTCTCCTGCCTCAGCCTCTCGAGTAGCTGGGACTACAGGTGCCCGCCACCACACCCAGCAATTTTTTGTATTTTTAGTAGAGATGGGGTTTCACCATGTTAGCCAGGATTATCTCAATCTCCTGTCCTTGTGATCCGCCCACCTCGGCCTCCCAACGTGCTGGGATTACAGGCATGAGCCACCACACTGGACCTAAGCAGGACTGGGCCGGATTAGTCTGTTTCAGGTGATGTTCTTCTGGGTTGCTGTTTGGCCCAAGTGCTCTTTGGAGTCTGGGGAGGTATGGCCTTTAAAAATCAAACTGCTGACCAGGCACAGTGGCTCACGCCTGTAATCCCAGCACTTTGGGAGGCCAAGGTGGGTGGATCACCTGAGGTCAGGAGTTCGAGACCAGCCTGGCCAACATGGCGAAACCCCACCTACTAAAAATACAAAAATTAGGTGGGCATAGTGGCATTCACCTGTAATCCCAGCTACTCAGGAGGCTGAGGCAGGAGAATTGCTGGAACCCAGGGGCAGAGGCTGCAGTGAGCCAAAACTGTGCCACTGCACTCCAGCCTTGGTGACAGCAAGACTCCACCTCAGAAGAAAAAAAAAAGGGGGCCAGGCACAGTGGCTTATGCCTGTAATCCCAGCACTTTGTGAAGTCAAGGCAGGTGGATTACAAGATCAGGAGTTCAAGACTAGCCTGGCCAAGATGGCAAAACCCCATCTCTACTAAAAATACAAAAATTAGCTGGGCGTGGTGGCAGGCACCTTGTAATCTCAGCAACTCTGGAGGCCGAGGCAGAGAATTGTTTGAACCTGGGAGGTGGAGGTTGCAGTGAGCTGATATCATGCCACTGCACTCCAGCCTGGGCAACAGAGCGAGACTCCGTCTTAAAAAAAAAAACAATCAAACTGCCATGGAAACTGCTTTACCCAAAAGTTTGGTCCACAGCCTTCATTGGATTACCTATTGAGGCTAACAAAGTTCAGCCATGTAAACAAATTTGTAGACCGGTGAGTTTGTATTGCTATCTCATGGCAAGAGTTCAAAGGTAAAAACTATTGAATCTGTGTCTGTGTGTGTGTGTCTGTGTGTGTGTGTACAAAGGTAAAAACTATTGAATCTGTGTCTCTCTGTGTGTGTGTGTGTGTGTGTGTGTGTACATGTCTAGATGTGTTTATATATATATACACTTCTTATATGTTGAGTCTACCAAGTTGGTTTATAAAAAAAAAAAAGAGCACTCATAAATTAAGTAAGTCCAAGCAATTTTCAACTCATAAATTAAGTAAATTATTTAATTAGGTAAATTATTTACTTGGTTTTCAATTTCATTAATTAAGTAAATAAGTCCAAGCAGTTTTCACGAGACTTAAGTAAATCTTCACTAAACAAACTGGCTTTGAAATTATAGGTAAAATAGGCTGGGTGCAGTGGCTCACACCTGTAATCCCAGCACTTTAGGAGGCCGAGATGGGCGGATCACAAGGTCAGGAGATTGAGACCATCCCAGCTAACACAGTGAAACCCTGTCTCTACTAAAAATACAAAAAAAAAAAAAAAAAAAAATTAGCCGGGTGTGGTGGTGAGTGCCTGTAGTCCCAGCTACTCAGGAGGCTGAGGCAGGAGAATGGTGTGAACCCAGGAGGCGGAGTTTGCAGTGAGCCGAGATCATGCCACTGCACTCCAGCCTGGGCAACAGACCGAGACTCTGTCTCAAAAAAAAAAAAAAGAAAAGAAAAGAAAAGAAATTACAGATAAAATAAAAATAGAAGTATCTTCAGAATTGTCAGCATATATTTTTATCTGGGTTTTATATTTGTCTTTGCTAGATATTTTGAGATATCAGGGTTTGGCACAGAGGTTATAAAACTATAAACCCAGCCAAAACAAAATTATCTTTCTGTGAATTTTTTGATAAGTATGACTAATTTAATGTTGTTGCTTTAATGAAAGCAGCTGAGTCTTCTGAGTTATTGGTGAAAATACCCATGTAGTTAACTTTAAGGTTCTTATTTAGATGAATACCTAATATTCACAGGTTATAAAATGGTTAACAAGGAAATAAATGATACATAAAAATCTAGATAAACTGCTAAAAATAAAATGTATTTATATACATTATGTAAGTGCTATAGGTGAACTTTTTGTGTAATTTAAAACCTTGTAATTATTTTTCATGTTCATTAGATACCCAAGTCATTTCCAATTAAGAAGAGGTTATGGTATGGGGAAATATGTTTCTAAAAATTGTGGAACTGTTATCTATAAAATGCTAATATCTGATAGTTTAGGATTTCTTGCTTCCTAGGGTTTCACTAAAATGTAAGGTTACTAAGAATAAAAATTATAGTTAATTATAATTCTGTATATAAAATATACCAAAGAAGATGTACTCTTAGTGAGAAAAAGAAGAATTTTGTCCAACTCAAAAGTTATCTAAAGGTTAATTCAAATTATAGACTTAAAAGGTTATTTATGAAACAAAGTAGAAAGGAACCAGTAAGTAGGGAAGAGAGATGTGAAGAAAGTTACGGATATGAAGATGTATTTTTTTTTTAAGGAAGGTTATAAAGAAAAAATAATTTTTCACAAGAAAGAAATCTTGTACGGTAAATTTTTGTCCTAAAATGATTGGTTACTTAAAAAAGAAAAGAAAATTTAGGAAAAACAAAGTCCAAGCATGTCACAGATGGTCTGTGTAAAGCATATGTAGTTTTTTCCTGTTTCTCTGTGTGTCTATTTTCATGAATATGCAGAGAAAATAGAAAGTTGAAAAAGTTTAGATAGTAAAATATTCTTTAAAACCTGATAGAACATTGGAGAAGTTTGGCTAACATCGCTCAAAGTTAAAGGTCTTACTCTTGATGAAGTAAATTAAGAAATATTGTCATTAAATACATTAGCGGTTTAGTAATTTTTTTTTTTTGAGACAGAGTCTCACTCTGTTGCCCAGGCTGGAGTGCAGTGGCGCAATCTCAGCTCTCTGCAAGCTCCGCCTCCCGGGTTAATGCCATTCTCCTGCCTCAACCTCCCGGGTAGCTGGGACTACAGGTGCCTGCCACCACGCACGGCTAATTTTTTGTATTTTTTTTTAGTAGAGACGGGGTTTCACTGTGTTAGCCAGGATGCTCTCAATCTCCTGACCTTGTGAACTGCCCATCTTGGCCTCCCAACATGCTGGGATTACAGGCATGAGCCACTGCACCCGGCCAGCAATTTTTTTTTTTTAATAAGAGTTAAGCATGAAGCCAGATTTAACATGGAGCCAAATATCATGTAAATACCTACATTGCTTTGTTTCACACTGTATTTGCTTTTCTGCATAGATAGGTACTTACTGGTCATGTGCCTGAAGTGAATTTCTTAATAGCACAAAACGTATAGTGGTGTTGGCGGCCTTAAAGACATTAATTTGTGTGCAAGGAACAAAATATTATGTGTTCTTTTAGGCTCTGGGTAATACTATAGCATCCAAGGTCAACTGATAACTGAGTAGGAGAAAGATCTGGGATTGGTTTCCTGTTTACTTGTTTTTGCTTTTGATTTTCAATTATCTGCTCTTTGTTCACCTTTGGGTTTTACTTATATATATATATATATAAGTAATGGAAGGCTTTTATTTTGTTCTGTGAATAGTCACTTTATTTCTATGTATTTCTAACAAGTCATCATTTGTTCTATTTATTTAGAATTCCTAAGCTACCTTTGTCAAGCCTGCAAATATTGATAGAGCACACCAGCCAATTAAAATGTGATTTTGTTTACCTTGAATGATCTGGAGAAGACTTTGTTTTACAAGTTCTGAGCAGAAATAGTACATACACTATTTTTGTTACTTGAAAAAGTAGGTGAGAATAAAAATGTTTAAATGTTATTTATTTCCAAGGTCATTAAATTCAATCCATTTGAGGTGGTTTCCAATCTTTCCTTTAAGTAATGAGAAAAAAAAACTGTGATGTGGGTACAAAGTTTTAATGTTTAGGAAAGATTGGCCTTGTCCTTAGAGAAATTATATTAATTGGGATTTTTCTCAAACTAATTTAGTTGTGTTTACCATTATTAAAACTAAGTGACATTCACTTGAATTAAGTAATGATAATTAAAAAGTGAGAGTTTCTAGTGATTTTTGATCCTAAGCCATTTATCACTGATGGGCCTTCATTTGTGTACTCACAAAGTATGCACAAGTGTTGCACTGGTTTGAAGATTTTAGTGGTGCAAGTTACCTAATCAGTTGTCAGTACTGTATCTAGAAACCAATCTTGTAAATATGTGATGATATCCTTTTAAAATAGCTGAAAATAAGTTATACAAAACTTTCAGAACCATATATTAAGATGGGTGTGCTTGTTCTTTGTCACTGTTTTGTTATATAATATTTAAGTGAAAGGAGATTAAAGAAAAGGAAATTAATATTGAATTTACAAAATTGATGTTTGTGTTTACCATCATTTTAACCCATTTCCCATTTAGGAAAAAAAAAGTGCAGCTCGCTGCCAACACTCATTTAATTTTACATAAACATGCTCTTTGAGGGTGAAGCAAATCTGATTTTCAATGTAAAAATAAAATTAAAAAACTCTTCTTGGGGTTATTTCTAAACAGAACTTGTCTCTAATCCTAATGTATATGATGTTACATTAGGATTAGAGATGAGTATTCTTGGGGCAAACAGTAAATAGGTTAAATAATGGAAAGAAAAGTTAGTTGTCTTACTTTGGTAAGTTTAGCATAGGACTTACCACACTTTGATGTTTTCGGTCACAGTTCTGTCCCTAGAACGCTAGCAACTAGACATATGCAGTGAGCAACCTAACTCTTTAATACAATGGTTTAAAGTACTGCAGGCAGTAACTCAGACACCAAATCACAGTGTTTTAATTTGTAATATATTAGAGGGAATGATAGGACTTTCTGCAGTATAAATATCCTATTGAGTAATCCTTATGCTATTAAGTTACAGGGCTTTGAATCCTGGGTCTGAAGAAGGCACCAACCCCTGCTACATCTTTAGTATTGACACCATTTGAAGCCTCATCTTTAGACCCAGGAGGAGACAATCAAAATGAACTGCTTTCATGAGACACAGGGCCAGAAATCAAAACTGTTCAATCCCTCTAGGCCCAGGGACTATTGCAGAAGCAGTGGGTGCATGAGATTTTAAGGACTGATTTTGAGAAATAGTATTAGTTCAGAGTTTTTCTATAAATTAAACATTAGTATCAAAAGTGCACTAATGCAAGACCAGTGTCTGGGCCCATGTGTCAGAATAACATGGTTTCCTTGGAGCACTGATCTGGTCTTTCATAGAAAATTGTAAAAGATTATAAAAAGTATATAGAAATCTTACCTTATGGTTAAACTGATTAAAATTACATAGATTTGTTTATAAGGCTTTATTAAAATCAACTTTAACATTAATAATATACCATACAAAGGTAAAATATGGTTTTCTCTTTTGAAAATTTTTTCATGTAAGAGATGAGATTTTTGTTTACCTTTTGAGTAAAACTACAGAATAAAAAATAGAGGGAGAGAGGGAGACAGATTTAGTTGGTCTCATGCTGTGGTTTTTTGTTTTTGTTTTTGTTTTTTTTTGAGACAGAGTCTCACTCTGTCACTCAGAATGGTGTGCAGTGACACAGTCTCGGCTCACTGCAACCTCTGTCTCCCGGGTTCAAGTGATTCCCGTGCCTCAGCCTTCTGACTAGCTGGGATTACAGGCATGCGCCTACGCCTAGCGAATTTTTGTATTTTTAGTAAAGACAGGGTTTCTCCAGGTTGGCCAGGCTGGTCTCAAACTCCTAACCTCAAGTGATCCACCCGCCTTGGCATCCCAAAATGCTGACATTATAGGTCATACTGTCTTTTGTTTAGGTCTTATTGTTCAGGAAACTGAGTATGCTATCAAAGAGAAAATGTTTTTGTATTATAATTGTGGCTAAATACCTGTTTTATAGTAACTTGTGATCCTATTTTGTGACATCAAGTGTCTTAAACCTTAAACAGGCTTTTCAGCAGCAAATTTTCAAGTTCTAAATTCAGTAATTTTGTTCTTAAATTAACTTTTTTTGGATATTAGGCTTCCTGAAGTCCAAGAGAGACATATTAGGCTTATTTGTTATATTAGAATTACACAGGAAGCATTGTAAATTGTGAGGTAGTATTTAACTTTCTTTGGGTTATATTTATATATATATGTTATTAATACATGTTCCAGGATTTATGACATTCTTGAAATTCTAATATGTCTAAATATATGTTGTCAGTAACAATGATTATTATGTTATTATTATGTTAAATTGTTATATGACACAGAAATGAACAATTTCCTTGTCATCTGTGTCTTTGACTATGGCTGCCTTAAGACTTCTGTCATCCACAATTGTTGTTTTGCTTTGATCTTTCTCAAAAAAGTGACTTATAATCAGCTACCATCCAGGGCTTGCTTCTTTGGGAGAGTTCATGAAAAGGACTATTGAATTCAGGTTTCTACTAACTTTGGAGATTGTGCCATTGGATGGCAGAGAAAACTTCCACTGCACTAATTGGAAGGCTGATGTGTTCATACACTTTGCTAATCCAATATGATGGAGAGCAGGAGTTGATTGCATGGAGTGAGCTAATGGAGGACTGTAATACTTTTTATGTTTTTGTTTTTGTTTTTGTTTTTTTTTGAAATATTGCTGATTCTTCTTTTGTCTTTCAGAGTCAGGATAATTTTTTCTTTTGAGCTATTTATAACCTTGAAATATACTTTAAGTGTACGGAGTATACATTTGTAAACAAAATTTGAGTCATATTTCTCTGCCTAATTTTTCCAGAATTTTTAAACTATTTGTGAATATTCTTAATTCATGGCAATGTGTTAGTTTGCGTATGTTTAATAAGAATCTGTTTTATTTTATAATGGGACACAGGTGGAGGTTATTTTCCCAAGGCTTTGACTGAAATGGCCTTGTAAGAGGTTCCAGTGAAGCCAGTTCAGGACAGCCTATGTGAACCATGGTTCTTGCTGCACTTTGTGTGGGTAATCAGGGCACTAGAAAACTGATGCTTATTTTGCAAGTAGGTTGTCCTACTGTGATTTGTCTTTGATGCAAGTCGGGGAATGGAAAGAGAAAGATGGTCTTTTAGAAGTAAAACTCTATATTAACCTTTGATTCCTAAGTGACCACATGGTCACCCATGGTATGGAGCTGCCCACAATGCCTCTCCTCAGCATGGAGCAGCCAGAAAGATCCACGACCTGATTCCCCATTTGAGGAACTGATAAATAAAAAGGGGGCACTGAAACAATAGCCCAGTAATCCTACAGAGAGTTGTTTCCAGATAAACATAAAAATTGATCCTTCTGGTCTTAAAGCTTGAAACTTAAATTTGTTTTATCTGAGTTCCTTCCTCAGGAAGACCTTCAGGACTCTCAAAAAGTATCAAAGAGCTGAAACGCAGTCTCAAAAAGTATCAATGAACTAAAACTCACCAGACCATGGCATTCAATGTGATTCCAGGCCCTTTGTTCACCATGATTGCTTCCTTGCCTGTCCCAAGTTCCTGCTTTCTCACACATTATTACATTTTTTCCTTGCTATATAAACCCCTACTTTTAGTCAGGGAGATGGATTTGAGATTGAGCTCCCATCTCTTCAGCTGCACCTGCCAATTACAGCCTTCTTCCTTGGCAATACTCATTGTCTCAGTGATTGGCTTTCTGTGCAGGAAGCAGAAAGACCTAGAGCGAACCCCTGGTGTTTCAGTAACAGCCACTCATATTGGCTCAGAATAAACCTCTCTAAAATATTTTGCAGAGTTTGTTTTTTTCTGTTGACACCATTAATATGGCATTCTCTCAAGGGCAAAATTCTAGGCCAAAATAAGATCAGCCACAGTTTGTTGGGAGGAGACATTTATTACAAAGGCCATGGCAATATTTTGGGGGTGATGGAACTTTTTATATCCTGACTGCAGTAGTAGTTTCACAACCCCATAATTGTCAAAACTTTCAGAACTATATATTTAAACGGGTGAATTTTACTATAAATTATACTGTAATAAAAGGGGGAAAACACATCTGTATTTGAAAGACTAGGCGTGTTATCCATTTAAAAAGGCACATTTCAAACATTATGTGTACAGTGATCCAGTTTACATATTTAAAAACAAACACGTGCATTTCTTTAAAGAATATATAATGATTTGCTAGTATCCCTCTGGGGAGTAAAATACGAGGAGGCTTTTATTTTCTATCTATACCCTTATTATTGGTACCATTTTAATCATTAAAAGTAAAAAAGCTGCTTGTAGTTAAATAAACTTCCCCAGGACCTAAATATCTTTTTGTCCAGTGGCCTAGACACACACAGCCGCTCTGCCCCCAACCAAGCACATGGCAGCCCCCTCACCTGGAAGAGCCGTGTCTTCATGTACATGGTGCCGTAGCCTTCCCGGTGGCTGAGGTAAAATGTGCCCGTGAATCTGGAGCCATCTGGCCACATGTAGGTACCCAGGCCATGGCAGTGGTCCCGGTAAAACTGCCCATGGTATGACTGTGAGATGGAGAAGTTGGTGAGAAATTGCTGCTCTTCCAGAACCTGACGGGATGCCCTGGAGGCCAAGCCACCATGCCTGGTTGGCAATGAATGGGGACCACCCGGGGCTGTGGCAGAACTCAGGGGTGCCTGGCATGCAACTATTAGAGTTGGCACCTGAAGCACCTAGAGGGATTACCAGGCAGTCAGCCCGACAGCCAGGCTCCCTCTCTGTCTTCTCCTCAAGTGGGGGACTGTGGGGAGGCTTAAAACTGCCTAGACGTCCTGAGTCTGAGAGCACAGACCTGTCTTCTCCTGGTGACCTTGACCTTAGGTTTGGGGGGTCCTGTCCCCACTCAGGACCCCCAAGCTGCTGAGCTCCCTGCTGGGTTCACAGGTGACAGGCTGGCCCTGGAGGTCGGCTTTGGGCCCCGGTGGGCACAGGGCAGGACCCTGATTTATACCTCTTCATCAATGGTTGGACACGTGAGCTCCACAAACAACAGGGGTGAGTGTGTCAGAGACTACCCCTCTACCAAGGCCCCCGGAGGGAAACAGAATGTGACATTCATGACAAGGGCTTCCAGCCAGGAGACCCTCATGCTGAATGCCAGGCACCACCTTTTTCTCAGAAACAGGATGGGCCTGGAGTGCACACACAGCCATCATGCTCACAGTCCACCCAGATCTGATCCCAACGTGTAGGGCATGGCAGTTTTCACAGCTTAGTTAGTGTCCCTTCCCTTTCTTCTGACAACAGATACCCTCTCCCTACAGAGAGGATTCCCCAAGGGACCCAGCCCCAGAGCCTGGGCCAGGCCTGGCCATCCAGAGGATGCCTTACCCTTGCCCCACCCTTGATGGATTTGACCAGTTCATGCATCCCCAAGCTAGACCAGCATCCTGCTGGGGCCTTTCTCTTTCCCAGGGGTGTTTGATGCCACGCCCAGGAGCTGGGCAGATGGAACAAGGTCAGTCTTAGAACCCCCTCGTGGAAATGGAAAGAGAGAGGGCCTAGTTAGATCATTAGAACCCTGGATCCAGGCAGGCCTGAGGCTACCTCACCCCTGCACTTTCCATTACAAGTGCCAACAGAGGCCTTTTCAGTTTCAGCTGCATTGAATGTGGGCTCAGGACCTAGCCTGGGGGTGCAAAACTTGTTCTCATTTTGTCTTTTAGAACATTCGCTGCCTTCTGCTTAAGCCTAGACACAGGCAGTTTCACCAAGGTAAACATACGAGTTGCTATGGTAATTCATAATTTTAAAACGTTTGCCCAGAATAACAACTTACCTTCTTACGTCACAGCTTCCCAAACCTCATCCTGCGGACCCTAGCAAACCATGGGTGTGATTCTGGAAGCTAGGAAAGATGCTTTTCTCTGGACATTTCTCAAGGAGGAAAGACTTTAGCCTAGCATCCTTCCTACTGATGGGCCTAAAAGTTCCTGTCCCATCACTCCTGGAAGGAGAAAGGCCAGCCACCAGAGGCTCTGGGCGGGGAGTCGGAGAAAGTGTGGAAGCAGTTACCTCGCCTGTGGGCCAGGAGAATTCGCCATATCCAAGCTTCATGTTCAGCCCAAACTCCCCTCGGTACATGCAGCCATCCTGCCACTCCTGCACACCCTGGACGAGCTGGATGTAGGCCTCCTTCAGGTCCTGCGCCCTCAGCGGGCCCTCAGATTCCTCCTCTTCCTTCTCAGAGGATGCTGAAACATCCCTGAAAGGACAAGAGCAGAGGGAGGGAAAAGCAAGATGGCTGCAGTGCCTTCAGTGAGTGCTGAGCACAACCCCTGAGCACAACTCAGCATCTCATTTCATCCTACAGCCCCGGGACAGGTGTTGCTGCATCCCCATTCCATAGGAGAGAAAACCAAGGCACAGAGGGTACAGCGATGGCCCAAGGTCACAAAGGAAGTGGAATGCATACTAAGGCTGCCAATGGTTAGGGGAGATGCTGCCAGGCCCGTTGGCCTGTCCAGCCCAGGCCTGCTGGCAGCATCTCCTGAGATCGACGGCCCTCTGTCCCACTCCAGCTGCCTGCAGGACATGAGTGCCCACAGCAGGGTCCTCATTCAAGGGCCAGCAGTGCCAGCCCCAAGCTGGACAGAAAGCAGACTGCCCATACATGTGGACCCATGGAAGGTCGGACGGCATCTTGAGAGGCAGCCAGCTCATACTAGGGTGGATGGGTGGACAGATGGATGGATGCAGGGCTGGGAAGTATGCTGCAACACAGGGAAGCACAAACCAGGGTGGATTTGCCGTAACTCACAAGGCGTCCACAGATGGATGGGGCATGTCAGATCCCCCACAAATGGACAAGGTGTCTCAGACCACCACAGACAGACGGGGCATCTCAGACCACCAAAGACGTGGTGCCTCAGACCACCAGACGGACAGCGCCTGAGACCACCACAGATGGATGGGGTGTCTCAGACCCCTACAGAAGGACAGGGCGTCCCAGACCAGCACAGGTGGACGGGGTGCCTCAGACCATGAAAGATGGATGGAGCATCTGAGACCCCCGCAGATGGACGGGGCATCTCAAAGGGCCTTCCGTTCTCAGCTGTGCAGGGCCAAAGTCCCTGGCCAAGGTGCCGGCAGTGTCCCTGCCTAGGGAGGGTCCTCTTCCTGGTCTGTGGAGCTGCCTTCTCATTGTCTCCCCATATGGTAGTGAGAGAGGATGGGGGAACTGTGGGCTCTTCCGCTTCTCGTAGGTACACTCATCCCATCATCCCATCATGGGCTCCATCCTCACCACTCCATCTAAACCCAGCCACCTCCCAAAGTCCGTTGTTGGGAAAAGGGCTTGTGGGAAAAGGGCTTGTGGGGTGCCTGTATAAACTGGCCATGAAAATATGGGACAATAAGTTGTGGAAAGCCACAAGAGGCCTCTGAGGAGGAAAGCCTCCTAATTGCCATCATGTTCCCATGCTCAGAGCAAGATCCGGTCTTTTATCTGTAAACATGGTGTTCAAGGAGAAAGACACTCCTTTGAAGCACTGGAATGTGGACAGTCGTGCAGGCTCCTAGTTAAGCCCGCTCCCACTAGCTACTCTCCAGTAAGTTAAAGATACGTTGTTTGGGCACAAAGGAGATTCATTTAAACCACTACTGCTATAGATTATGCGTATGATGCACTGCCACCCTTTTACTGTTTTGCCCTGAACATCTGCTTCTCAGATCTAAGTGACTATACTCAATAAATAGGGTGGAGACCAGAGCTCTGAGCCTTTTGCGGCCTCCATTTTGCAACTGGCCCCCTGGCTCCCCACCTTTCAACTCTTAACCTGTCTCTTTTCAATCCTTTGTCCCCACCAGACTTTGGGTACCCTACGGGTGGTGTTGAGGCTGGTCCTCAATACCCATCACACTGGGCCAGGGCTGGGACTGAGTTTTGGAGACCCACAAACAGGGACAAGCACGATGGGGTGACAGGGACCTCGTGGGATGCTGCAGTGAGGCTCCGGGGCAGCCCCTGGCTCAAAGCAGCCCTTGCTGCGAACGACAGAGCTGTGAAGATGGGGGTAACTCGGGAGCCCCATCTCGGGAGGGAAACGTTCCCTCCGTCCACTAGGCGGCGACACGGGTGGCAGAGTGTTCAGGCAGGGACAGGAGAAGGTTCCCATTACCATCTACTGTCGTTTTCCTCAGTGGCTGCTGATACAGCGTTGGGGCTTTCGGATTTCTCCAGAAACTAGTTTCTCAGGGAGTAACACAGTTCAGCGATTTTTACTGCTTGCCTTAAGGAGAATCCCGGCTAAGCCCAGGCCCCAGGTCAGGGTCGGACCTCCCTGCCAGAGGGTCCCCCGCACCTTGTGGCGAAGACAGCGTAATTCTCCAGCGGCCCCAGCTCCTCGGCAGCAGAGGTCTCGCCGCCCTTCCCCTCCAGCGGGCGTCGGGGGCTGGCAGCCCCGGAGACTTCGTGGTCTAAGCTAAAGGAGGCACGGCCCCCTTCCATGTCTGTGGTCTTCCAACCTGGAAGCAACGTCAGGACCGCACATTTGCCCCCAGGGCTCCCGCCGGGAACTCGGAGAGCGCCCGAGGCCCCGCCCGCAGCCCCTGAGCCTCAGAGAACCCCAGACCCTCCCTGAACCGCGCCGAAGCCTGGGCCGCCACCCACCGGCCCCGGGCCACCATCCCTGGGAGTCCTCAGGGAGGCCAGTCGGAACCATGGGCAAACTTCGCCCGCGTCCCCAGGTGTCCCTGTCCCTTCGTGGGCGGGAATCACAGCAAGGGCGGTCGCCGTCACGTGGCCCGCGCCCACTATCGTCCAAGGAGCGCCGCTTACAGCGGGTCTCAGCCACGGGCCTCGGAAGCCAGCGCTCGAGGGTGGGCTCGGGAGACGCCGCGCCCACCTAACCCCACACCCCCAGCCCTTCGGCCCCTCCCCGGGGTGGGGACGGCGAGCCTGGCCCCCACCCGCCGCCTCACCGAGCTCCGGGATCCCCCTAGCCCCGGCTCCCAGCGCCCCTGCCGCGGGACCGCACCAAGCAAGGCTCGGAGAGCTCGCGTCGGACAGCACGGAGACCGACGAGACCGCAGCCGCAGCGGACGCCGGCGCTCCGGCCCCGACTACTCGCCAGCCCTGCGCCTCCGGAAAGCGTCGCGTTTCCCTGGAGACAGCCCCGCCCCGTGCCCGCGGCCACTCTCCGGCTCCACCAATCCCCGCGCCAGGACGCACCCGGCCCCGCCCACGGGCGTGCCCGCCCTCTGTGACTTCAGCGGCTCAGGTCCCGGCCGCCAGCCCGGCCTGGGTCCCAGCCTCCCGCTGACCCAGTCAGCCCCTGGGCTGAGTGCCCCTGGTAGAGAAAGCGCTAAATTCCCCCAACACTCCCGTGAAGGCGGCACGGGGAGCGCGGTGGGACACCTGAGGAAACTAAGGCCCAAGTGTTAACTTGCCCTGATCACCTGGCACGTGGAGCCACAGCTTGATCAAGCCCTGCCTGATTCCAGCCCCAGCCTTTGTCCATTCGGTAAATGTGGAGGCCGCAAGGGGAGCTGGAGGCCTGCGGAGGGAACGAGATGAGGGAGGCCGCAGGAGTCACCGCAGAGAAAAGGGATTGGCTGTCTTGGACCAAGGGTCTTAGGGAAGGCCTGCGGGAGAGAGGATTCCTGATGGGGCTTCACAGGATGCACAGGAGCTCTCCAGGCTACAGAGCGCATTTCAGGAACTGGACTGGAATGTACACAGGCACCACGGTGGGAAACAGCTAGGCCTTCCTGGAAAGAGAGAGGCTCTTGGAGGGGCAGGGCTTGCGTTTCTCAACACAGACTGCCTCTGAGAACAGGGGAGGGTGTGTGAAGAGCCGATGCCCTGGCCCTCCCCACTAACTTTCCAGGGACTAAGGCTGGGCCAGGATTCTGTGGTTCTAGGGGCACTGCCTCCACATGCCAGTTCCTGTCTCTGAGTTCACTTCTCTCTACAGTAAAATCTCATACCACGACCCAGTACAAACAACTCAGAAAAATGTTTCATTAAAAGTTCACCATACTACATGCATGCAATCCAATATTTTCATGTAGTCTACTATTTCTCTAAAAACTAAAATGCTTATCATGACCCACAGAATTGATTTCACAACCCACATTAGTTGTGAATTACAACTTGCTAAGGAGTCAGAACCAACATGTAGAAACGCTCTGTTCTTAGCAAGTACATTCTGGTTACACTGTTGGGGACTAGCACCAAGTTCAGGAGACAGAGGCTGGCCCAGACTGTGTGTGGCAATGAGGTGCAGAGACATTTAGGATGAATTGGTTCCCAATCCATTAGCTCAATGGTGTGGGAGCATGATGGTTCAAGTAGCAGGCTTTGGAGCAGAAAACCCACCTCAACCATCCTCCAACCATAAAGGGTGATGATTCATGAATCAGTCCACAAGGAGGGACTTCAGGTTTTGTTTGATTCATTTAAGTGGCCCAACAGTCCAAGGTCCAAGGCATCAAGGACCTTGGCTCTCCCATCTCCTCTGCTTTCACCCAAGGCTGGCTTCCCCTTATGGTCATGAGAGAACAGAGGAGCCTACCAAAGTGCTCTCTCCTCCATGGGTTATTAGACACCAAGCCCATTTCCAGAGCAGTCACAGGAGTGTGGCATTTACTTTTGGCCAGAGATAGGGCCAACTCCTAGAAGGCGGAGGGAAACAGTGTCCCAACCTAATCAATGGCTCCCATGAACTATGGGGAAAAAAAGGGAATTCCACTCCTTCTCCATCCCAGGAAAGCTGGAGTCCTTCCTTAGGGTGGAGGAAGTGGGAAATAGATGCTGTTAAGACCTGCACGGAGGTGATGTCTGCAGCTGCAACCAGTGAAGACCTGGCTGTAGACATATTTGAGTCTTTAGCTCAAGAGTGAACCCCAGGCTGCAATAAAGATCTGACAGTTACCAATGCTAGATGGCTGATGGAACAAAGCAATGAAGATAACCCCGAGAGAGACTTCTAAAACTGAAACTTCAATCGCTAAATGTCTGCAGGGCTGTGAGACAGTTGCTTTTCACTGTATCCATTCCCTGAAAATTACCAGACGTCAGAAAAATTGAAGGGATCTTAAATGGCAACTTAATGGTCATTAAGTGATATTAAATTGTTTAAAGTTACAATGCTGACCCCAATAAATTACTGAGATAGAGAAAAAGGAATAGTGTGGTCTACGAAGAAGTCATGAAAATAGAAATTAGTTTTATGAGCCATGTGTTACAATACACAGAAAAAAATGCATCAGTTACAAAGCGAGTCACAAAAAGGAATAAACGTAAAGCCGACAACGCAGTCACTAGAGAAAGGGGAAACACACGGGAACCACGCAGCTCGCCGTCCACAGGCACGGGGCAACCACGGGGCCCTAGCCGAACGACGGGGGCACGCAGTGGGCAGGCCCCGGCGAGCCACGCCTCCGCGCCAGGCACCGCAGTAGAGCGGACAGGGACGCCGCACGGCGCAGGCGCGAGCCCAGTACTGCAGGCCGCCGGGGCAGGGAGGACGGAGCCTGAGGACAGCGAGCAGGGGACGCAGAGCGGTCCAAGGCGCCGGAGCCCTGGCGAGGCCCAAGCCTTCTGCCATGCCCCGGCCCCCACGAGGCCCAAGCCCCCTGCCCCGGCCAGGCGCCCACGGGAGGCCCAAGTCCCGGCCTGGTCCACCTCGGAGGCCTCTAGCACCCGGGGGCGCCCGGCGGCCCGCCCGGCTCCCACAAATAGACTGCTGGGTGGGTGCCTGAGCCCCAAAAATAGAGCCTCAGGGCGGGCGCCCGAGCCCCAAGCAGACTCTTCGGCGGGCGCCATGGAGCCGGGAGACGCGGGGCGCCGCGTGACCGCCTTGCCAGTGCCGCCGCCGTTCGTGCGCGTGGCACCCTCGCTCTTCCTCGGGAGCGCGCGCGCCGCGGGCGCGGAGGAGCAGCTGGCGCGCGCGGGAGTCACGCTGTGCGTCAACGTCTCCCGCCAGCAGCCCGGCCCGCGCGCGCCCGGCGTGGCAGAGCTGCGCGTGCCCGTGTTCGACGACCCGGCAGAGGACCTGCTGGTGCACCTAGAGCCCACGTGCGCCGCCATGGAGGCCGCGGTGCGCGGCGGCGGCGCCTGCCTAGTGTACTGCAAAAACGGCCGCAGCCGCTCGGCTGCCGTCTGCACCGCCTACCTTATGAGGCATCGAGGCCTCAGCCTGGCGCAGGCTTTCCAGGTGGGCGGGCCTTTAGGGGACCGGTGCTTCGAGAGGGGCGTGTCTTCCGGGGACGGGTTTTCTGGGCGTGGCGGGCTTCGGGATTGGGAGAGGTACTTCCGGGAGGGGCGGGTCTCTCTCGTAAGGGCGGGCTTAGGGAAGCGGAGAGGCACTTCCGGGTTGGGCGGGGCCCACTCTTAGAACAGGGCCCGCTTTGGCACTTTCTGGCCATTAGGGCGACTTGGGGTTATTCAATGCACTTCTTGTTTGCAGATGGTGAAGAGCGCTCGCCCGGTAGCGGAACCCAACCTGGGCTTCTGGTCTCAGCTCCAGAAGTATGAGGAGGCCCTCCAGGCACAGTCCTGCCTGCAGGGAGAGCCCCCAGCCTTAGGGTTGGGCCCGGAGGCTTGAAGCTTGACGCTTGAAGGCTTACTGCCTGGAGGAAGGATGTTCCTGCACTGATACTGGAGGCTGGTCTTTACCCTCCTTCCTCACTGTCACATCGAGTTTTCCTTTTTGTGTGGGTGTGAAATTTTAATTTTATGTCTCTGGCTGAGCTGATGAACAAATTATCTTACACAAAAAGAAATACATTTGGTGAAACACTGAAGACAAATTAAGAAAAAGGAAATAGGGGTCCTCCATTATTTATACCCCAGAATCTTGAGTGTTTGGGAGTGCCAGCGCATTCTACCAGTCTCAGTGAAGGACATGAGTACAGACTACAGTCATCAGAATCTGAGTCATAGGTGAAATCAGGAAAAGCAACTCTTCTTGCGTTTATTTTTAGTAGTGTCATAAGAATGGACTGGTTCTTCCTGCCTGACCACAGATGCTTCTGTTTGAGAAAATGCATACCCACGTGAGACATTTAGAGCTACAGCGCTGTTGATGAAGACATTGTTGAAGGGCAACTTGGGGGATTGGGGAAATACTCTCTTCACCAGCCCCTCTGCAATAGAGCTGGAGCCGTCCTATAGGAGTTCGGACAATTACGGACATCCCTTTTCTTTCTTTCTTTTCTTTTTTTTTTTTTTTGTTTGAGACGGAGTCTCCGTTGCCCAGGCTGCAGTGCAGTGGCGCAATCCCGGCTCACTGCAACCTCCGCCTCCCGGGTTCACGCCATTCTCCTACCTCAGCCTCCCGAGTAGCTAGGACTACAGGCATGTGCCACCACACCCGGCTAGTTTTTTGTATTTTTAGTAGAGACGGGGTTTCACCATGTTAGCCTGGATGGTCTCAATCTCCTGACCTCGTGATCCATCCACCTCGGCCTCCCAGAGTGCTGGGATTACAGGCGTGAGCCACCGTGCCTGGCCTCCTTTTTCTATTACTAGAGAACTCCAGGACATTAAGAATTTCAAAAGCGAATTTTTCTCCCATAGCTTCTATGGTGACAGAGTATGGTGTTCCTGTAGTGAAAACAAAGCCAAGTTTTTTTGCTCCTTTCACTAAAGCTGCTTCATCTGGGGAGGAAGCCTGGTAGATTACATATTTCCATCTCTCTCAGGGATAACAGTGTGGCATGCAGATAACAGGGTAAGAAATTGTTCTATATAGTTTTCTGTGGGATGGCCATTCTCAATGTTCTCAAATAAATTGTGGTCATTAAAATGTCAGGGCTTGGATGGAAGAAGGTGTTGCACCATAAATTACACCTGCAGTGGTACACTTCTTAAATCTCTTAATATTGCAAGTGAGTGTTCCCATTTTATCAGAAAATAGATATTTTACCTGCTCAAGTTCTTCACTGAGATTGAATGTGCTGACCATAGTGTGGACACTATTTAGTTTATAATGCACATCTTGATCCTAGTTGATAAACTGGGCCTGAATATATTTCACAATTTCCATAGTGACCAGCAAACTAATGGGGATAAGGTTCTGTTATACAATGATGAACACCAGTATGTCAAATACAATGCCGTGAGCTGGAATCTTCTTTCAGGTACCAAATGTCACCATACTTTATTCCATAGCACGGCTCCCACACAGCTCACCATGGACATGACCAGAGCAGCAGGAACCAAAGGGAGACCCACACATTGTCACTTTCTGATCTCGAGGTGATTTGACAGAATTCTGCAGGAATTTGGTTTCAAATGCAGTGTAAACAGCTATGCCAGTGATCCACTGAGCATTTCTTTTTTTTTTTTCTTGAGACAGTCTCACTCTGTCAACCAGGCTGGAGTGCAGTAGCGCCATCTTGGCTCACTGCAAGCTCCGCCTCCTGGCTTCATGCCATTCTTCTGCCTCAACCTCCTGAGTAGCTGGGACTACAGGCACCCGCCACTACGCACGGCTAATTTTTTTGTATTTTTAGTAGAGACGGAGTTTCACTGTGTTAGCCAGGATGGTCTATGATCTCCTGACCTCGTGATCTGCCCGCCTCAGCCTCCTAAAGTGCTGGGATTACAGGCGTGAGCCACCGCGCCCGGTCAGTCTACTGAGCATTTCTAAGCTGTTTACCTCTTAACAAGACCTGGTCAGGCCCAACTGGAACAGGGCTTTTACCACTTAGGCCGCAGCTCAGCTATTGAAATGATGATCAGGTGCTTCACAGTCTGTTTTTCCAGATAGGTCTAACAGCTGGTTTTCTGTTTGCATTTCAGCTGTTTCTGGCAAAGCCTGCCATGTCTTACATTTGTCTCTTTCCAGATTAGATGTTGCTATATAAACACATCGACTGAGGCTCACTGGAACACATCAAGACTGTGTCTGCAGGAAGGAGCTCCCCGTTCGAGGCCTTCACAGTGTCACCACATTCACCTCTTTCCACTTAATCATGTGCCGTGAATCCTGTCATAACAGTCTTGTGTTCCTTAACTATTTTGTCTGCATGTCATTTATAATGTATAACCTCTTTAATGTCTGAAATCATAAGAATAATCGTCACAGGTAAGAGGGTTGTATATTTCCCGTTGGAGACACATCTGGAATTTGCTGCAATAAAGTAATAAGAAAGCATTGGCAGCTTTGGTAAACTGCAGATTCAAAAATTGAGGGAGAAATGACCACACACTGTACTTGACTGTACATATAATTGTTGACTATGGGTTGCAGAAATTTCTCTCGAGCATCATCACCACTTTTGCTCAGTTATCAGTAGTAATAACAGCAATCAAAACTAAAACTGCTCCAGATGCCTCTCTAGGAAGTATGGTTTTCCATCCTTCCTACTGCTTTCTTCACAAGAGAATCCTCCACCTCAGTGGCAGGCTGAAGGGCCCGGTCCGCGGTCTTGCTGCCAGTGACCTCCGAGCTCCATGGTCCCTCTGCACCATGGCCGCCCAGTGCACCTGCCTCCACACTGAGTTTTCATTTTCCCCAGTTAAGCTCTATCTTCCTGAAATGCAGCTCAAGAGGGTCTCTGTCCCCTCTTGATGGTGGGGCAGGGGTCTGTGCGTCAGACTGCACAGACCCCTCTACCACCACGTGCTCCGTCCTCTCCCTGTGGTCAGCTCAGCTTATTAAACAAGCCTTGGTAAGGAAAATCTAAACCACTTATGGAACTGTGGGCGGAAAGAAACTGAATGCAGGGAGAAGGCTGGGGAGCCAAGGACAGGAGATGGGACATAGGGGAGTCACAGGGACCTGCCACCCAGATCCTCACTGCCTGATGTCCTGGCTCTGGAGGATGCCTGGAGGTGCCAGCAGAGCCTCCTGCCCACCAGCTGCTGAAGCCACAGGGCATCTCCTTCCTCCCACCTCCCGGACCGCTCGCTGGTCACATCTTGGCACCACACATGGGAAGCCCCTACTGTGACAGGCAGGGGAGAAGGAGGCTGTGCTGACGGACGGCCCGGTGAGGGAACCTGGGGGGCTTTCAGCATCTGCACCCCTCTCCTACTTTGACCTGTTTCACCAACATTGCACCCCAACCTAAAGTCACATAGCTACTGTCAAGCCCGCAAAGGCTGCCTCTCCCGCCTTGGGAGGGTGGAGCCCCATAAGCCACCACTGGAGGCATCCGAGCATGTTGATTCCTTCTCTAGTTCAGACACAACCTCTCCTGGACATCCTGTGGCCTAAAGACTATCCTAGAATCAACACTCCTTAAATAAGAGTGGGGAAAGAAAAGGAAAATGTGTGTAATACATGTGAATCACAGATAATGTAGTCATTGGTTAATATATGCACATACATGTATGTATTCTGTATGTGGCAATGAGTAAAATACTGTGGTTGGTGCTTATCTGCCTTTTCCAATACTCGTTCCATGTTCTACCCTCAGCCAGTGCCTAAGCTGCTTGTGGCCTTCACCTGGTGGCGTGACTTGATCCTTAATTTTTAAGGCCCCAGGCCCTGCGTGGCTGCCCACACAGGTGCTGTGGCCTCTGTTACCTGTACTGCACCACCAGAGGGAAGTAGGAGGCACCACTCTCCCTGGCCCCCAAGCCTCACGAAGCCCCATGCCCACCTGCCAGAGCCAGTCCTGTGTTGTCTCATGCTTCCGTGGCTGGGCCGTGTCTGAGCCACCCTCCCAGTGAGAGCCGGTTGTGTTCCTAAGCAAAAGCATCCCACCTGAGGACCGACCAGCTCTGATGCAGCAGAGCCCAAAGCTGGGGGGATGGGAAGCACGATTTTGTGAGCCAGGCGTGGGGGTGGTAGTGAGAAGGGCCTTCTCCCCACCCCTTGTGCACCTGGGCCTCAAGCATAGGCCACACCTTGTCGGTCGCTGCCCCTCTATGCCCAGTGTCACCAGTCAGCACCACCCATCGCTGTGTACCGCGGCCCCCATCATAAGCTGGTGCCCGGGGCAGCCGCCATCTCTGTGGAGGGCTTGCCTGCCGCTGGCCTCTCTAGATAAGCTCCTCATGACTCATGCAACCTTTTCAACAGCCCGGAAGGAAGCAGTCGCCAGTTTCCACTAGCAGGTGAGGAACCCTGGCTTGGAGAGGAGGGAGGACCTGGGCCTGCGGTTTCCCCTGCGGCTCAGCCCTGCTCACAGCACCCTAATGAAAACCTCGCTACCCTTGCCTCAGGGCAGGGCACACCCTTTACCTGCTGACCTGGCCCTGGTGACAAGAGGACAAGGGCAGCAGGGCCCTGGCCAGGTTGAAGGACATCTGTGGGACACATCAGACCTTTTTAGCCCACCAGCTCCGTCTGAGAACTGGTAGCTCCCTGGTCCTCTGTCTGGGGAGGACGCGGCCCGGTCTGAACACTGCTTTTTCCTGGAAGCTTTGCTGCCCTCCCTAGCCCGCTGGAACCCTCCATGCCCACACCCACCTCCTAGTGGGTGAAGCCAGGGAGCCCTCCCTCAGGCGCATCAGGGGAAGACTGGGGTACTGATGCCACGCAGCCACTTCATTGCGCTGATCACCAAAAAGCTGGAATATGAAAATTCCTGTGGGAGAAACCCAGGGCTGACAGTCCCGACGTCCAAGCTCCTCTTCCTGGGTTAGAGAAATCAGAGGTGCCTGCCCCGGCCTGGCTGCGGCTCAGCCTCCCGCCGCCAGGGGATGCCAGGCAGGCGGGGGCGGGGCCTCCTCGGGCGGGGCGGGGCCGGCGCGAGAGGCGCCCGCAGCGCAATTGCAGACCCCGCCCTCTCGGCCCACCCGCGCCTCCTGCACCGTGGGGTGCAAAAGGGCAGCTCCTGGCATAAGTGTGCGGAGCACACTTGCGGACCCCCGGGGAGGAGGTGCCACAGCAACTCTAGACTCCTGTGTGCAGAACTGGCCGCGGAGAGGTGCCCAGGGCAAGACCCCAACCTCTGCTCCCTGAGTCCAGTGCGGGGCTTAGGGTGGCAAGCCCCCAATCTCCCTGTGGTGACTTGCCCCCCGGCCGGCCAGGCCCAGCTAGTGTGGCACCGCGTGTGCAGAACTGAGGTTCTTCCAGCCAGGTACATGGCCCGGTGGGCTCTGGAGAGCCTATAGAACTGGGGGTGCCCTCGAAAACAGTATGCCCTTGGCACTGCAGGGCCCCACCGGGCAGGGCGCTGGGGGCAGTGAGGAGGGTCCCATCCCAGTTGTCTTCCCTGTCAGCCTTGGATGCAAGGCTGATCCACACCTCTGAGTGACCGTGTAAGCCTAGGGGCTCCTGGTGAGTTTGGGATGGGTGCCCCAAGATCGTGACCGTGTCCCTGAAAAGGGCACGTGGGCACCTGAGGTCCTATGGGAAAAGTGAAATGATGCCTCAGTGCTCTGTCCCGCAAACGTGAACACACACTCTCCCTCTCAGCCTTCCTTCCCGCCCCATGGAAGGAGGGTAGACACGGAGGGTTACACATCGGGGAGGCTGAGTCCAGACACAGGAAACGCTACTCAGGGCTGAGGCTGAGTCAAGTGCGGTACCCGAGTCCAGCCCTGCACTGCCACACTTCAGTGCAGCAGAGGAGAGCGGTGTCCTGGGTTCCTGCATAGTTCCCCAGCCCCAGAAGCCCCTTGTCCGTAGGAATTTGAATTCTTCCTTGATGACAACAGCGACATCATGGTGGCTCCTGTTATTCCACAGCCTCAAAGTTCACCCGCTGGGAGCTCACTAGCAGCTTCTGCCAGGCAAGTAGCCCTTCCCTCGGGGCTCAGGCTCCTGGACAGGCTCAGCCTTGGGCAGCCTTCGCCAGGTCCGCAGAGAATAGCGTTGGGAAGGGTGGACCTGGCGGATGGGGTGGGGACAGGCAGGCCAAGCCCTCGTTCGTACCCCAGCACAGGGCTTCTAATGAGAGGTCCCCAGCGCTGCCCAGAGGAACTTCCGCGATTGTGGAAATGATTCCTGCCTGCTTTGTCCATTAGCCACTCCTCCCAGCAAGACACACACACTCACTCACTCCACCTGCCACCAAGGAACTGAACTTCTAACTGTATTTAATTCGCATCTAAATGGCCACACGTGGTTGGTGGGTGCTGTAGTTGACAGCGCGGCGTGAAGGCTCCGGAGCTCCTCGCACCGCAGGACCCACAGCACAGACCACACCAGTAGACTTGGGGGAGTGGC
The DNA here is from genome assembly GCF_037993035.2 of Macaca fascicularis. NCBI lineage: Eukaryota > Metazoa > Chordata > Mammalia > Primates > Cercopithecidae > Macaca > Macaca fascicularis. The sequence continues at coordinate 136,444,918 of NC_088386.1, forward strand.
AGGGGCGCCAGGAGAATCCTGCCTTGCCCGTAGCCCCGGATGGAAGGATGACACTGAGTTCGCGACGCTGCGCTCCTCGGGAGCACGAACCACACCTGGAAGCAGCCTGCCCCGGTGGCCCCAAGGTTGCCAGGTCCCTTCAGCGGCTGCCCCCGGGGCCTGGCCGGCAGTGTCCGGGAGGGAGCAGCGATCCCGCCTCCAGGGATCTCCCGGGCGCCGCCTGGGGAGGGAGCGAGGGGCTGGGGGTGCTGCTCAGCCGCTCCGCGCGCCTCGGTTCCCAACACAGCGCCCCGGCCCCGGGCCGCGCTCGATTCCCCGGCTCCCCGCGCCCCTGGCTCCCGGCCCTCCCCGCCCGGCGCCCCAGTCCCGCGCCCCGGCCCCGCGCACAGCGCCCCCGGCGGCGGCCGAGCGGAGCCCGAGCGGGGCGGCGCACGGCGCGGGGCCGGGCCGGGCGGCTCCCGGCGCGACTTCCTGTTGTGCCCGCGCCCCGCCGCCGTCGCCCGGCGCCCCTAGCCCGCTGCCCGCGGCCCGGCGCGGCCGCCGCCCATGGATTTCACCTAGTGCCGGCGGCCATGGCCGCGCAGTGCTGCTGCCGCCAGGCGCCCGGCGCCGAGACCGCGCCCGTCCGCCCGCCGCCCGAGCCTCCGCCCGCCCTGGACGTGGCCTCGGCCTCCAGCGCGCAGCTCTTCCGCCTCCGCCACCTGCAGCTGGGCCTGGAGCTGCGGCCCGAAGCGCGCGAGCTGGCCGGCTGCCTGGTGCTCGAGCTGTGCGCGCTGCGGCCCGCGCCCCGCGCGCTCGTGCTCGACGCGCACCCGGCCCTGCGCCTGCATTCGGCCGCCTTCCGTCGCGCCCCCGCCGCCGCTGAGACGCCCTGCGCCTTCGCCTTCTCCGCCCCCGGGCCGGGTCCCGCGCCGCCGCCCCCGCTGCCCGCCTTCCCCGAGGCGCCCGGCGCCGAGCCCGCCTGCTGCCCGCTGGCCTTCAGGGTGGACCCGTTCACCGACTACGGCTCCTCGCTCACCGTCACGCTGCCGCCCGAGCTGCAGGCGCACCAGCCCTTCCAGGTTATCCTGCGCTACACCTCGACCGACGCCCCCGCCGTGAGTCCGGGGCGGGCGCCGGGGCTGCGGGCCGGTCCGCAGGGCGCTGCTAGCGGCCTCTCGCCGCACGGCCAGGCTGAGAGACGCGAATCTGTGCCCTACAGGTGCCCCCCTCCCCTCACCCCGGTGATTCCCAGCTGTTGCCTGTGAGCCCTTAGGACCTTTGCATAGAGGCCAGAGTCCTTCGGGGACACCGGACAGCATGTCACTCAGGGAAGCCTCCCGTTCAAGTGTTCGGTCCCTGCCTGGGTACATGCAGCTTCTGTCACCCACCAAGGTGTACATCTGCAGGATCCTGGCACCGAGGGTAGGGCTGGAGTGTCAGCTGCGGAAGGGCCTCCATGTGACCAGGGCCTGCAGATGTGTCCAAGCCAGAGGCAGAGGAAAGGGCCATGGGAGGGGGGTGGTTGTGATGCTCGGTTTGGGGCTCCCTTGGCCAGCACTGGTGGAGTGTTGAGACCAGTGGGCCCCGCGACCCCAACATAGACACACATAGGCTCTGCAGGGCTTGCACACTGGGTACCCACCACTCTAGAGGCTCTGCAAGAAAGGCCAGGTGGCTCAGGCTGGCGCTGTGGCTGCAGCACCCCCTCCACCTCCACCAGTGGGGGTGTGTACAGGATGGAGCAGGGCCTTTCCTGCCTACAGCATGGGGGTTCATACTGCATCCCCAGGTGGTATGGATGGCACACATGTGACACCCAACATATGCAGCACACACACAGCTGTGGAGGTGCTGGGAAGTCCAGCTGTCACTGATCACGGCACATAAATAGACAGGGTGGTGGAGAGGCGTCAAGCCACAAAGAGCCAAGGTGACATCTGGGCAGGAAGAACCCAGACCAGTGCACCCCTGTGGGCTTCCTGTACATTTCCCAGGAGCCCTAAGCAGGACCTGCCACCTCACCTTCCTCCCAGAACCCCTGTGGGTGTGCAGGCCGCTGGCCAGCCAGGCCCACCCCTGCTGTGGTATTCCAGGGCTCTGACAGGTGGCAAGTATGCCTCTCAGTATGACAGGTGAGAACTGAGGGATGGGCTTCTCCCTGGCCTTGAGGAGACTCCTGCAGTGAGGTTCCTTCATACCAATTCCCAGGTCCCAGCACCCCCAAGGGAGAGGCTGCATTTGTGAATGGCTCCCCAGGTGGGTCCTGAACACCCTGGCAGCCCAGGGCTTAGCAGGAACGAAAAGACGCCTGTGCCCGGCTGGGGCAGGGCCAGGACACCAACAGGAAGTTTGGAAGAGATCTGAGAGTGCTGGCAGGGGTCTGGCTGGGTCTGCAGGGGAGGCAGCCCTCCTGGTCTGGGATCCTCCGGGCCGTCAGTGGCCATCAGCTGTGGATTCCACTCGTCCACTCTCAGAAGGTGTTGGGGGCGTCTCCCACTCATGGTCTTGGGAGGGCCCATGTATGAGGAGCATTTCAGTTTGCCTTGACAATCTCATTCAGGCAGAGGGGAGGGTGGGGACGGCGTGCAGGGCTGACTCGAGACGAAGGTAATGTGGCTGTGGTTGGGAGAGGGTCCCCCTCCCAGACTCTGAGCTGCCCTCATTGGAGAGGTCAGAATTCTTGGAAGGAAGATGAGATGGGTGCGGCAGGATAGTGGCAGGAGGGCCCAGGGGTGCGGGCTTCTCAGTGGGGCTGGGGCCTGGCCTCAGCATCTCGGGGTGAGGAAAGCTTCAACAGCTATGGCGCAGATGAGAGGTTTGCCAGGGCATGACCTTAGGTGGGCAGCAGCTGCTGTGAGCACACCCATTCCACAGCACTCACCGCAGCCCCCAGCCTCCAGGCAGTGGCCCCGGCCATCCTTCCCTTAGCCACTCCTGTCCCCTGCCAGCAGGGGCCTCTGGCCTGGCCTCCACTCCCTGCTTGCCATTCCCTGGCCTGGAGCCTGTCTCCTGCGGGGTCCCTCCAGGCGAGGCTGCCTGGGCTCAGGGCGGCTCTGGGCTCAGGTGTGCTGCCTGCCAGTGTGTAGCCATCAGGAGGCTCTGGCTTCCCAGCTTCCACATCCCAGGCTCCCTTTCCTGCCATGACCAGATGAGCTGCTGGGAATTTGGACTGAGTGTGTTCTGACTTTGCCTTAGTTTCCCTAAGGAAGCTAAGATAATGCAATGATGGGCTATTCCCTTTCTTCGCCCTGGTGTTAGCTGGGAGATTCCCCTGTCGGCTCCCTGACACAGGGCCTCCTGCCTGGGTTGGGGTCTGGCCCTGATGACACAGTGCAGGCCACACCCTGGGTCACCTGCCCGCGATGTCCCCCCTGCCCCGGCAGGCAAGTGAAAGCTAGGGGGTGGCTATTGGCGCTCGATGAACTCAGCAAGATAATCCAGCCATCGTCACCTCCCAGAGCCTCCTGCCTTCTCTCAGGCTGCTGCCCAGTGGCTAGGGCCCAGCACCCCAGCTGGGTGGCCCTTTGCTGATGTGCCATCCTGCCCGCAGATCTGGTGGCTGGACCCAGAGCTGACCTATGGCTGCGCCAAGCCCTTCGTCTTCACCCAGGGCCACTCCGTGTGCAACCGCTCCTTCTTCCCGTGCTTTGACACGCCTGCCGTGAAGTGCACCTACTCTGCCGTCGTCAAGGTCAGGGGCCGCCAGCTGCCATCACCTTGCTCCCAGGACAGCCCAGCAGCCTGGCCACACCGCCTCCCCCTTGCTCCTACCTGCCTGGACTGTGGCCCCAGCTGCCAGCACGCCACAGTGCTAGCAGGAGCCCACCTTCCCTACTCTATGGGAGGAGCTGCTTTGCAGGGAACAGGGGAAGCTGGGCTGCCTCCAACGGGCCTGAGGGGTTCAGGGTCCTGGACCCAGGGTGAGGGATTGTAGGGGCCCCAGACAAGGGGTCTCCAGACAGAGCTGCTGATCTCTGGTGGGGTCTGTAGGTCACCGGGCCTGAGCTTGGCAGCACCTGCACTGGGATGAGGTTTGCAGGCTGGGACCTCGGGGTTCTGAGTGGAGGGTGGCAGGTCTCTGGAGAAAAGTTCTCTGACAGAAACGTTCCCTGATGGGGAGGTAGGGTTTCCTGCTACAAATGTGGGGCAACCTGACAGGCTCCCTGGCCTGGGCTGTGGGTGTGTTGATGGTGGGGCCTCCTGGTCTCAGTCTGGCCTCCTTACAGGCGCCATCGGGGGTGCAGGTGCTGATGAGTGCCACCCAGAGCGCGTACATGGAGGAAGAAGGCGTCTTCCACTTCCACATGGAACATCCCGTGCCTGCCTACCTCGTGGCCCTGGTGGCCGGAGACCTCAAGCCAGCAGACATCGGGCCCAGGTAGGGAGGGCCTTCTGGGCTGCCCAGGCCTCAGGGAGAGCCCCACCGGGGATCTGTGACCTGTATCCACAGCTGCCCTGCTGAGGACCCCCACTGACCTCTGGGTACTCTGGGCCAGCCCTGCCCCTGCCTTGGTGCCACTGCCAGGGCCCTGTCTGCCAGGCCCTCCCACCCATGTGCCCTCAGACCCAGCAGCCTGGCCCACCCAGTGCCTGCCCTGCAAACTGGTCCTTCCTGCCAAGGCCCCCGCACAGCCTAGCACCCTCACACCTTCGTTGGTGCCTTCAACCCAGAGATAAAATGAGCTAACTGGCCCCTAGAATGCAGCTCTGCCCCTGCTGTGGGAAGGGCCAGGGTAGCTGCCCACCCAGTGAGGCAGGGCAGGCTGCGGGCTAGGATGGTCAGCCAGGCTGGATGAGGTGTGGGTGTTACTGGAGCCCCAGGGCAGTGGGAGAGCCTTTTGGGGTGAGCCGGGCTGGGGCTGCTCAGCCTCAGCTGACCCTCTCTGCATGCAACAGAAGCCGCGTGTGGGCCGAGCCGTGCCTCCTACCCACGGCCACCAGCAAGTTGTCGGGCGCAGTGGAGCAGTGGCTGAGTGCAGCTGAGCGGCTGTATGGGCCGTACATGTGGGGCAGGTAGGCCCTGGGAACCTGTAGACCTGGCTGACTGGAAGGAGGAGTCAGAGGGGGAGCCCCTCGTCTGACCCCTGGGGTGTCCTGTCCCCATCTCCTGGGGAGGAAGCGGAGCTCACTGCAGGGGCAGGGCTGATCCCCGCTGGGTGGAAGGTGGGGTGTGGGTGTGCGGGGTGGGAGTCTGAGCCCTGAGGTCTGCCACCCTCACTGCCCTCCCGGTGCAGGTATGACATTGTCTTCCTGCCCCCCTCCTTCCCCATCGTGGCCATGGAGAACCCCTGCCTCACCTTCATCATCTCCTCCATCCTGGAGAGCGATGAGTTCCTGGTCATCGATGTCATCCATGAGGTGGCCCACAGCTGGTTCGGCAATGCTGTCACCAACGCCACGTGGGAAGAGATGTGGCTGAGCGAGGGCCTGGCCACCTATGCCCAGCGCCGCATCACCACCGAGACCTACGGTGCGGCCGGGGCCAGGGAGGGCAGCCACTGGGGGCCCTGGGCACTGAGCCAGGGGCAGAAAGCCCAGCCTGGCTCCCCTGCCATGCTGCAGGTGCCCACACCCCCTGCTTCCCCCGACTCCCCCTACACCCCCTCACCTCTCCCCTGTCTCCGGACCCCATCCAGGTGCTGCCTTCACCTGCCTGGAGACTGCCTTCCGCCTGGATGCCCTGCACCGGCAGATGAAGCTTCTGGGAGAGGACAGCCCGGTCAGCAAACTGCAGGTCAAGCTGGAGCCAGGTACCTGCTCCTCAGGACCCGCTCCTGGAACCGGGGATGTCACCCCTCAAGGCCTCCTTGCCTGTCCTTCGTGTGTGCTGGCTGTGGCTTCTCTGTCCCCTACTGTGCCTGGACCCCTGCCAAGGCCAAGCTGAGAGCCCCTCGTCTGGGCAAGGCCTCCCCAGGCTCCCACAGCCACCGCCACCTCCCTGGCTCTGAGCACCGGTCACAGTGGCGTGTGAGTCCTCAGTCTTCCCCAAGGGGTGCCCAGGGCGTCAGTACACATCTGGACATGTGAGGGACTGTGGCCCTCGGCCCTTCCTGCTCCTCAGAGCCTGACCACCGCCCCTCCCTGTCCCATGGGACACTGGTGGTCTCGGACGCCAGCCCAGGTGGGTGTTCACCTTGCAGGAGTGAATCCCAGCCACCTGATGAACCTGTTCACCTACGAGAAGGGCTACTGCTTCGTGTACTACCTGTCCCAGCTCTGCGGAGACCCACAGCGCTTTGATGACTTTCTCCGAGTGAGCAGCCCCGTGCCCAGGACGGCCCTGCTGCCACCTGCCCCCAGCCCCTCCCCAGCTCACAGGGCTGCCTGCTCTTCTGGCAGTTGGGGTGGAATTGGCAGGGGCCTGTGAGCCTGGCTGTGACCTAGTCTGCCTTTCTTTGTGGGGAGTGCCTGGGTTGCCACCTTCCCTTCTCCCACCCTCCGTTTGGTCACTTGGCAGGGCCTGTGTGCCAAATGCTGGCTCCGCAATGCCTACTAGCTGCCTCTGCGCCTGCCCTGTGTCCAGCACGTACCTCGGCGCATGCCCTGCAGTGCCCTGCAGGCCTCTCGTGGGGCTGCCTGTGCCCCGCCCTTCCAGGCCTGCTGAGGCCCCACCTCTGCCACACAGGCCTACGTGGAGAAGTACAAGTTCACCAGTGTGGTGGCCCAGGACCTGCTGGACTCCTTCCTGAGCTTCTTCCCGGAGCTGAAGGAGCAGAGCGTGGACTGCCGGGCAGGTGAGGCTGACCCCACTGCTGCAGTCAGGGAGCTGTGGGTGTGATGACAGGCGGGGCCTCTGCTGCCTGAGAGGCCGCTCCGCCTGGAGGAAAGGCCAGTCAGTTCACTGTCTGTCCTTCAGCCGACCCTTGCTGGACCGTATGGGCCCCAGGCCGGTATGCTATGAGAACAGGGCTGGGGTTGGGGACCTGCCTGGGGGCGGTGGCACAAGGCTAAGTGGGCCGAGTTAGGCACTCCCAGGAAGTGGGCCATGGAAACCAGGTGTGCAAAGGGCCTGGTGCAGGAAGGACGGGTGATGGGGGTGTCCTGGAGCTGGAAAACAGCAGCCAGCCCTGCTTATGCATCACTTCTAAGGGTGTCCCTGAGGGTCTGAGGGCTTTGGGGCCCAGGAAGGCACTGCAGGGTTCAGACATTGAGGGAGAGGCCAGAATTGCTAGAGGGTGGTGAGGTGCCACTGGGAGGGCTGTGCATGGTGACACCAAGTTTTGGAAGGTACAGCAAGTACACCAAGAGCTTTTTGTGGGTAGGGGATGGGCACTGCCCTTTTAGAGCAGGAACATCATCTTAAGAGCCTGTTGCCCCCATCCCGCCCCTGCTGGCTCATGGCGCAGGTGGCCTCTGCCAGCACTGAGGTTGGGTTTAGACTACTTCATTGTCTTCCACCCAGGAGAGGCATGGTTGGGTCACCAACCCAAGCCTCTGCCTCCCTGTACCCCTTCACAGAAGCCCCTTCAGTGGCTTCAAGTGGCAGTGCTGGCTGGAGCTGACCCCGCCTTCCTGAACGGCCCATGTCCCTGGAACAGGCCACCTGCCTGGGACACACTCAGGGTCTGGGGTCTCCTGGGCAGATTGCTCAGGCAGCCCCTCCCCAGCCCAGGCAGGGACCCCAGGGTCACTTCTCCCCTCCAGGGCTGGAATTCGAGCGCTGGCTCAATGCCACAGGCCCGCCGCTGGCTGAGCCAGACCTGTCTCAGGGATCCAGCCTGACCCGCCCCGTGGAGGCCCTTTTCCAGCTGTGGACCGCAGAACCCCTGGACCAGGCAGCTGCCTCAGCCAGTGCCATTGACATCTCCAAGTGGAGGACCTTCCAGACAGCACTCTTCCTGGACCGGCTCCTGGATGGGTCCCCGCTGCCACAGGGTGGGTCCTTGCAGCTGATGGGGGTGGCCCAGGGGCTGGGGTGCAACAGCAGCTCAGCCCTGACCTGCCCCCTGCCCCCTGCCCTGCAGAGGTGGTGATGAGCCTGTCCAAGTGCTACTCCTCCCTGCTGGACTCGATGAACGCTGAGATCCGCATCCGCTGGCTACAGATCGTGGTCCGCAACGACTACTATCCTGACCTCCACAGGGTGCGGCGCTTCCTGGAGAGCCAGGTGCAGTCACCTGCCCAGGGGAGCAGCCTGGAACGGCCTAGCCATGCGGAGTGGGAGTCCCACCCGACTCCCTAGTCTGAGCTGTTGGGGCAGGCCAGGCACATTCTGGAGAATGGGGCGGGGAAGACGTAGGGGTCTGTTGGGAGTGGGGGCATGCACCGGGTGCAGGTGCCAGAGGGCAGCCTGGACTCCACCAGTTCTTTTTTTTTTTTTTTTTTTTTTTTTTTTTTTTTTTTGAGACGGAGTCTCGCTCTGCCGCCCAGGCTGGAGTGCAGTGGCCGGATCTCAGCTCACTGCAAGCTCCGCCTCCCGGGTTCACGCCATTCTCCTGCCTCAGCCTCCCCAGTAGCTGGGACTACAGGCGCCCGCCACCTCGCCCGGCTAGTTTTTTGTATTTCTTAGTAGAGACGGGGTTTCACCGTGTCAGCCAGGATGGTCTCGATCTCCTGACCTCGTGATCCGCCCGCCTCGGCCTCCCAAAGTGCTGGGATTACAGGCTTGAGCCACCGCGCCCGGCAGTCCACCAGTTCTTGGAGAAGCTGTGGAAGGGACCAGCTGGGAGCAGGAGTCTGGGGTCCAGGCCACCTCAGCCTGCTGGGCCCTGGGCCTTCAGCATCCAGGTCTGGGCAGAGGGGATGTCCAACCTCCTCAGAGAGAACCCAGAGCCCTCAGGCCCGTGGGCCCTGGCTGCCCTGTTCCCTGTATGTGCTCCCTCCAGCCCAGGCTCCCTGGAGATGGGGACTCCATGGTCGGCCTGGAAGGGTGGGGTGGAGGTTAGAGGCTAATGGCAGGCCTCCTGGACACCAGATTCCAGGCCATAGCCCTGATGATGAAACTGGGGAGCCAGGGGTAGGAGAGCCGCCTGGCCGGTTTGGCAGGGTGGGCTGGCTCGAGGGGCCTGGGGAGCCCACCAGTGTGACCGAGTAACCCTCCTGCAGATGTCACGCATGTACACCATCCCGCTGTACGAGGACCTCTGCACCGGTGCCCTCAAGTCCTTCGCGCTGGAGGTCTTCTACCAGACGCAGGGCCGGCTGCACCCCAACCTGCGCAGAGCCATCCAGCAGATCCTGTCCCAGGGCCTGGGCTCTAGCACAGAGCCTGCCCCAGAGCCCAGCACGGAGCTGGGCAGGGCTGAAGCAGACACAGACTCAGACGCACAGGCCCTGCTGCTTGGGGATGAGGCCCCCAGCAGTGCCATCTCTCTCAGGGACGTCAATGTGTCTGCCTAGCCCTGTTGGCGGGCTGACCCTCGACCTCCCAGACACCACAATTGTGCCTTCTGTGGGCCAGGCCTGCCATGACTGCGCCTATGGCTCTGGCCATGAGCTCTGCCCAGGCCCACAAGCCCTTCCCCTGGGCTCTCCCAGGCAGGGAGAATGGGGAGAGGGACCTCCTTGTGTCCGGCAGAGACCTGTGGACCTGGCCTCCCCACTCCCAGCTCTCTTGCACTGCAGGCCCTGGGGCCAGCCCGCACACGCCATGCCTCCTGTCTCAACACTGACAGCTGTGCCTAGCCCCGGATGCCAGCACCTGCCAGGTGCTGCCCCTGGGGCAAGGGCCCCAGCAGCCCTACGGTGACCGCCACACTGTGCCTTACATCTGCCAGGGGCCCGGGCCGTGCTGTCCCTGCAGCACGCCTCCTTGCAGGGATCTGAGCCACCCTCCCCGCACAGCCCTGCACCCCGCCCCTGGGGTTGGCAGCCTCAGTTGGCCCCTGGCAGAGGAACAAGGACACAGACATTCCCTCAGTGTGGGAGCAGGGGACACAGGGAGAGGACAGTTGTCCCTGGGGAGGGCCCCCTGGCCCCAGGCAACCTTAGCCCCTCAGAACAGGGAGTCCCAGGACCCAGGGGGAGTCTGGGGAGCCTGTCTCTTGTGGCTTCCTGGGGTGGGAGGCACATGGGCACAGCAATACCCTAGGGAAAGTGGGAGGTGGTGCTGGTGCTCTCTCTAGGCCCACCATGCTGGGAGAGGCGGACGGGGCCTGGGGCTCCAGCCTGGGACTGCTGCGATGGGGTATCACGGTGATGGTCCCATTAAAACTTCCACTCTGCAAACCTGATCTCCCTCCCTCTTTCTCTCGACTTCTGTCCTCTGCATCTTCCCGGCTGTGTAGGGTGGGCTGGCCTGCCAGGACTTGGAACCTGCAGCTGGTCAGGAGCTGGGCGTGGCCCCCTCCTCTGATACACAAGCCTGAGAGCAGGCTCCCCGAGTCCTGCCCAGCCCCTTGGCCGGACCTCCTGGGCCTGAGTGGCCTCTGGATGTCACAGGGAGGCCATGTGTCACCTTCACTCTGGGCCTTCACCTTTGTGGCTTAAGCCAAATCCCAGCCTCAAGTGGTGATCCTGTCCCAAGATGGGTACCAGGTGACAGGCATGTTTGGTTTTGGAGAATTGAGATTTCCATTTTCCCAGGCGATAGGTGTTGCTGCTTTTCAGAGTCCCCAAGGATGTGGTGCCACCATCTCAGTGCCACACACACCTGGCCAACATGCTGTGGCCCAGAAGCAGCACGCCTCTTCTCTCAACCCACTGGCCAGGCCCAGTCACAGCTCCACTCCACACGTGGCAGCCAGGAAGTGGGGAGGGCAGGAGGTGTTGGGCAAATAACCCTGACACTATCACCATCCAGTCCCCAGCCACCAAATGTCCCACTCACCCTCTTCCCTGTTCTGGATGCCCCGCCCCTCCCCAGGGCAGATGAATCCCCCTCCAGTGGCGGTAGCAACTCCAGTCTAGGGTCTGGGGCCGTCTCTGCATGGGTTGCTTCACGTACCTTCTTCACATCAGGGCTGGGGGAGGCGCCACCCCATCCAAAGACCTAAGAGCTAGAAGACTGTCACTGCCCCTCACACCCAGGGATAGGACGACTGCAGTAACCCCTGTGAAAGTGGGTGTGGAGGGCACCTGGCAGTCCCTGCTCCATGGCCATCTGAAGTCTTGCCAGGCAGGCACAGCCAGGGCCCCTGTCTGGGAGTGGACACCCCACTCCCCCAAGTCGTGCTCTCTGTGGCCTGGGGTTCCAGCCTCGTGAGGACCCCTTTCCTGTTTCCTTGGCCACGCTTGATGGTGTCCTCAAAGGAGCCCTCCTCAGTGGCAGAACTGCTTTCTCAGCCTCTTCCCCGCCAAGGTTCTTTTCAAGTTCCAGTAGTCACAAACTTTCATCCGGGGCTCCTTTCTTTTGCAATTCAACTCGAAATGACTCTGTGGTCTGCAGGTGACTCCATTCCAGGTGCCTACAGCCACGCCCACAGCGCCACCTCCGGACACTGCTGAGCTGCGCACCTCTGCCTGACACCTGCCTTTGGGAAACTCAGCAGCAGTGCCCAGCATCATAACCTGGGGCGTAGGAGGGCATCTGGATCCAGGATGGCACCCTCGCCACAATCTGTCCTGGCTCTGTACCTGCCCGTGGGGTGCACAGGAGGGCTCTTTCAGCCTCAAGTCCTTGCGTTCCTGGCCTTCGTTCCTTTTCCTCCCAGCTTGCAGGTGCAGATTTTTTTTTTTTTTAGCTCATCGCTTCCTTGTAGTCCCTTGTCAAATGCAGCCTCTGGCCAATATTCAGGCCAGGGTTGTTTCCCAGCCTTTCCACTAGACATGCACACTTAGCTCACGATCTGCCTTATGAGTCATCACCGTTGAGCTTTACCAAATGTTTTGCCCCACCTAACAGCTTGCCAACATTCCAAATCCTGGCAGGTCACATGTTTTGTTAGCACAGCATCCCTCTTCTAGCAGCCAGCTTCTCTATTAGGCCAAGTTATGTTCCAGCTAGACAACTATGAGGCACAGACGTCTCACCCAACAAAGCTTTCTCATGCTGCAGGCCCACCTCAGGCTGGCAGGGGAAGGGTGGATTCTCTTCAATGTGACCACTCTGGGACCTATACTGATGGGATAGAGATCGCAAATGTTTCCAGGCACCTTGCCAGGGATAAGAGAGCTGTTGAGGGGCTCACACTTGGCAGTGGAAGTTCTGAAGGGCCTACAACCACAGGGGCTGCAACCCCACCACATGCACAAAAGTGGGGATAGATGGCAAACAGCACTAATGACAATGACAGAGCTGAGGCCAGAATGTGAAAGAGATCTGCATTTTGGGGATTAGGGCCTAGTCAGGCAGGTAGGAGGAGATGATGTTCAAAAAGGGAAAAGAAGCTTGATGAAAGATTGGTTTCTATAGAGACAGATTAGAGAACTGAAGCCTGAGGCTGCAGTGAGGGAGACCAATGCAAATTCCTAGGCCCTGGAGGTCCAAATACGGTTTTCTAAGTCCCTCAGGCCATGACCTATTCAGTCCAGACTTGTCTCCCAGAGTGTTTCTCTGCCATCCCTACTCTAACTAGGACTTATTGGTGGTGCTTCTCTCCTGAGGCCAGATGCTTTGCATAGAACACTAGGGAACTTCAGGTATAAAGGTAAGGCACAATTGAGAATCACCTGCCCAGGACAGCAACACAGTGTGAAGGAAAACAGGCCACTCAACCCAAACCTGAGGAGACAGAGGCAACAGAAAAATCAGAAAAGGACTTTAGAACACATATAATCAAAATCTCAGACCTAAAGGGGACTTTTGAAATAAACTATAACATAGGAAGAGGCACTTGTGAAACAAGAACAGGTAGTTTATAAAAAAGAACCAGCCAGAGACCCTGGAAATTTTTTTAAAAGCAATTATTAAAAAATGAAAACTCAGTGGAACAGTGCTGTGGTTTGAATGTTCCCTCCAAAATTCATGTTGAAATTTAATTGCCATTGTGATGGTATTAAGAGGTGGAACCATTAAGTGATTAGGCCATGAGGTCTCTGCCTTCATGAATGGATTAATGTCATTATCAGAGTGGGTTCATTATCATGAGCATGTTGTAAAAATGAGTTTAGCTGTCTCTTGCTTATGTGTCCTCTTGCTCTTTCATCTTCCCCCATGGAATGGTGTGGCAAGAAGGCCTTTACCAGATGCCAGCCCCTCGACCTTGGACTTCCCAGCCTCCAGAACTATAAGAAATAAATTTATTTTCATTATAAATTACCCAGTCTGTGGTATTGTTATAGCAACAGAAAATGAACTTGGGGATATTAGGTCGTGGAGAGTAAAAAAAAAAAAAAAAAAAAAAAAATTCCAATCAATCAAGGCATCCTCATTCTCAACATGGCCTGCATTCTACCCTCCAGGGGTCCCCTCCATGGCCCTTCATCTCCCCCAACCCCGCAACTCAGCCTCATTTCTTTAGCCATTTTCTCCCCCACATCTCTCTTCCCTTCCCATCAGACCTTTGCACCCTGCAAGCTAAGCCACCTCAGGTAGCCATGCCCTCAGGGCTCTAACCCAAGCACCCACCACGGTGTTTTCCCCAACAAAGACTGTCCTTTTACTAAAAGGAATCTGATGTCAGCTGTTAGTCTCCCCCCTCCCCCATCTCTCCGAAAAATCACCTGGTCAGACAGAAGCCCAAGAGCAGGGACATGCCAGTTAAAGGCAGAGCTTGGCAAGGGTGTCCACGGAGTTGCCAGGCCCAGCATAGATCTAAGGGGCTTTTAACAGGCACAGGCAGAGTGTTAAGGAGATCACTCCCACCTACCCACCCATCCAGCCAGGCCCAAATAAACCTCTCCTTGTTCCAAATGAATGAGCAAACAGAAAAATTCCAGTGTGGAGGGAACACAACACCCACAATGCAGAAAATAGCCCACATCTGAAATATGCTCACCTCAGATAACCAGTCAACTGTGGAAATTATCTGCATAATCCTCGTAATAAAATTGAAGAACACAAAACCACTTCATACCAATAGTTCGGGAAAAAATTCCTATAAGGAGCATGTACCCTATTTATTTATTCCCACTCTGTTTTGTTTACTAAGCATGTATTATACTTATGAGAAAAAAAGCTCAATCTAAAATATTGCCAACAAAGAATCCATTCCTCATGTTGCAGTGAATGAAGCGGGCTGAGGTCAGCCTGGTTTTATGCTGGCTGCCCCAACTCTAAGGAGTTGATGTGTCTTACTGTTAACAGTGGAGGATGTCCAGGTTCTTGGCGTTTTGAATAAAGAATTGGACAAAACACACAAAGAGAGCAAAGAAGGAATGAAGGGATTTATTGAAAATGAAAGTACACTCCACAGTGTGGGAGTGGGCCTGAGCATAGGCACACAAAAGCCCTGTTATAGAATTTTTGGGAGTTTAAATACGCTCTAGATGATTCCATTGGTTACTTGGGGTACGCACTATGTAGATGGACATGATGAAGTTACAAAGTCATTGGCCTACGCCCTATGGAGAAGATATTTCCTGTCATAACTGAAGTGTGAATCGGCCTATGTTCCCTGCACCCAGACCCTATTTTTCTGCCTCCTACCTACAGCTGTGTGGTCCTGAGCTGTCACCTCTTCCCTTTGAAGCTCAGGTTCCTCACCAGTAAAATAAGGCAGGAATACCTACTGCTGAAATGTGTGATCACACAAACGCAGTGTCTCAACATGTTGTACATGTGTTTTGGCCCTTTGAGTCCTTGAGGACTGTCCAAGGTGGAACCTTCTTCACTTTTCTTGGAGAACCGACCATGGGTTGCAGCAAAGACTAAAATGGTTCCTGTTTCAGCCCTGCCTGGGAAGATTCAGCTGGAACCTTTAGGCTAGGAAAAGGGAGTAGGACCCTACCCCCACTGTACCGGACCTGAGACAAATCCACAGAAGAGCAATCCTTTCTAACTCTGGGCAGTATATGGACAAGATACTAATTTTTAATCTCTGCATCTCCATGAGAACGCAATGACCAGCACAGTGAAGTGCCCAATTACTGCCCCCTGAACAAATGGAGATGTCAAGTTCAGAAAAGATCCTGGCTGAGGAAGACAGGGAACATTCCCTTGAAAAACAAGGGCAGTCATCCAGACAGAACAAGAGGAGTGGCAGGATGAGAGGAGGCAGACAGGGTTGATTCTATAGGGCTCCTCCTCAACACCCATGAACCTGAGAAATAAGTGGTCAGATGTATTTCAGTCCACTGGCCAGCCGTGGGGTCATGGTGGGAACCAGTCCCACCTGAAGGACTCTCATCTTCCTACAATCCTCAAATACTGAGGCATGGGGATGCTGTTCCCTCCTTGAAGTGAGGGCCCCGAGGCTCTCGTACTTTACAATACTTCAGACCAAGAGCCTGCAGTTGAGGCTGCCAGGATCACAAACCAGCTGCCCCCCAAACCCCTTCTTATCTCACCAACCCAAGCTGCTTACAGCCCCTCCAGATATCCCGGGGGGGAATGTCGTTCTTCACAGCTGATGGAACATCTCTGCACCCAGGGGTAGTGGATGGGACCACAGAGCATATGCAGTGTCTTAGTCTGTTTCACGCTGTTATACCTGAGGTTGGGTAATTTATTTTTTAAAAAAAGCAAAACAGGTTTAATTGGCTCAAAATTCTGGTGGAAATTTCAAGATTGGGCCGCTGCACCTGGTGAGGGCCTCACGCTCCTTCAACTCCTGGCACCAAGTGGAAGGGGGCGGGGGCACACACAGAGATTATGTGGCAATATGGCGAGACAGGAAGCAAGAGACAAGTCCAGGAAGCCTGACTCTCTAACCAGCTCTCATGGGAACTCACCCCTCCACACAGGGTACTAACCTATCCATGAGGGATCCACCCCTATTACCCAAACTCCTCCTACTAGGCACCACCTCCCAACACTGCCACATTGGGGACCAAATTTCAATACCAGTTTGGGCAGGGGCAGACCATATGCAAATCACAGCATAGGGTAATGGTGGGGGCAGGTTGACACAGGGCTGCTGCCTACCCAGCACCAGCTGTCTCTTGGCCCCTTCCAGATCCTGGGAATCTGGCTACCGGCATGGGCCCAGCCTTGGACACAGATGTGGCCACAGAAAGCTGTTAGCTCTCCAGATCTGATCGGCCTGGGAGAGTGGCACAACAAAAGGCTCCCAAAGGAAAGTCAAGATGCTCGGCCAGCCTCAGCTCTGCTACCCACCCACGTGCCCAGGACAGGGAAGATATGTTTCTTACTCCTCCAGGACCACTGGTGAAGCAGAGACCAGGCTCTTCTTGAGTCCTCTCAGCTGTGGTGCAACCACCAGCCTAGCAAGGAATCAGAAACATCTTCTGCAAGAGTCAGCACCATAGCGGGTGCTGAATAGGCAATGAAGCATCCCATAGGTGCTGGGCTATGTGGTCACTCCCTTTTCCAGACCAAGGCAAGGAGATAAGCACTCTGGGCCCCTAATCAGGTGCCCGGGGCCTGGTGGGATGAAAACAGCAGTGTCCTACAACCTTAACTGCTACTCACGCAGGCCCCACCTGGCCTCTCAGAGGGAGGAACCTGGGACTCCTGAACCCGATTCAGTTTCTCCTTCAACAGCAGGGACTTTTCACTCCTGACTGCAGAAAAACAGCTTCAATGTGACCATCCTTCGTAGCCCGAGGCTGGGTAAAACGGCCTGAGGCGGCAAAATCCGAAAAGCTCTATTGGGTGGCAAACTGCCGTCACTAGAAGAGTTGAGGCCCCCTTCTCCTCCCCTGCCTGGCCGCCTTCATTCCTGGGAATGGAACAGGTTCTTGCGGCAAGGGTGAATCCTCGAGCAGGTCCCAGGATCACTATCCTCACCTCCCCGCGGCACTGAGTGGCTATAGTTGTAAATGTGCGTCCACAGGGTCACTGTCCAGCAACCAGGACCAGGTGCCTGGCCATCTGGGGATTGGAAAAAGCTCAGCGGGATGCTCTGGCCGCCTCCCCTGACCCCAGTTAAGATGTAGAGCGTTCGAACTAAAATGCCTAGAAACAAAGCTCAGGCCCGGGAAGGTCCAACCATTGCGACGCCGCTCCCTCAAGCTCTTCCCTCGGAGCCGTCTCATTTCCCAAAACTCCCAAACACATCACAGAGAGAGGTGTTGGCCTAGGTGGTCACTCCCTTTTCCAGAACCACAGCAAGAAGTTGAGCCTGCTGGGCCCCTAACCAGAGCCCTGGGGCCTGGTGGGACGAAAAGCCCTATTAGGTAGCAAACAGCTGTCACTAGTGGGGTTGAGGCCCCCTTCTCCCCTGCCTGACGACAACGGCGGCAGGCACTCGACCGGCGTTGGACAGCTCGCTACTCGCCTTCCCTTGCGCAAACCGCGGTTCCGCCCAACTACCCGCGGCCACCGCCTCCGCAGCAGAGCGCCGGAAACAGAGACGCGTTTCGGAAGGGAGGTGCATGCTGGGAACGGCGCTGCATGCTGGGAGCTGTAGTGTGCGACGCAACTCGGCCGAAGTGCCTCCCTGGTCCCTGAAGCTCCCAGAGCCCGCGTGTTCAGGCGGTCCTGACACCCCGGCCCGAGCCACACCTGCTGGAGGGCTAAACGCCTGCCGGCCCTCCGGGTATGAGCGGAGGCCGGGACAGCCCTGGGCTCCGCCGCCCCCGGAAGGAAAAACTACAGCGAGGGCAGCTGCCCAGCCTCGTAAGAGCAGAGCTCGGGAACCCCGCCCCCTGGGCCTCCGATGTCCGTGGCGCTTTCCGTCGCCCGAGTGCCATTGGGCCGGCCTGTCACGTGACCCGAGGCCCCGCGCCCGGTTGGCTGCCGCCTGGTTACCAATGGGAGACTAGCGGGCCGGCGTCCTGGCCTGGTCCAGCACCTGCGCCGCCCTCGTGTTTGGAGGGCTGGGCTGAGCTGGGAACGGGCGGGACGGGCCGGAGGCGGCGGCGGCGGACTCGCCTTCTCTCTGGGGCTGGGACCCCGAGGCTACCGGCTGCAGATGGGAGCCCGCGGAGCCGAGGATGCGGGCGGGCCGGGGCGCGACGCCGGCGAGGGAGCTGTTCCGGGACGCCGCCTTCCCCGCCGCGGACTCCTCGCTCTTCTGCGACTTGTCCACGCCGCTGGCCCAGTTTCGCGAGGACATCACGTGGAGGCGGCCCCAGGTGGGACCTTGCGGGGTGCGGTGGGCGCCGTTTCTGGTTTCCGAGAACTCCGCTCCTCTCAGGGAGCGGGGCGGGGCGGGGCGGGCGGCCAGGGTAGCTCCGAACGCAGGATCCGCTGTTGTTCTCCTCAGAAGTGGCCGCCCGGCCCCCTCTTTCTTACCTCCTTCCTACCCCCGCCCAGAACGAGCAGGACGCCGCGCTACCGCAGGGACACGAGACTAGGTCGTGGCCACCACCTGCGAGAGCTCCAATCCAGAAGGAGGCTCGGAGCTCAGCGAGAGGCGTTTTAACAGAGTCCCAAACCCAGCCCACCTGTTTGCTTCCGCCTTGAAGAGCGTTTGTGTCTGCTCCTCCCGGCAGAGAGGGCCGCTCATGCCCCTCTGAAGCGGCTGGGTCGAGCCCACAAAGCAAAGCGTGATAGAATTTCAGTTTTGGATTTTGTGCACCTGCCTTTCCAGTTGTAAACACTTAAAAATGGCAGCTGCAAGGGATGTCCTGGCCGAGTGCCGTGTTCATATTTTTAGAAGTGGTTTATCTGCTGAATAAGACTGCCCAGCGAGCAACCTTGCCCTAAGAGGATACAGTCTTAGCGGAGACAACTAATGGCCACCAGTCTTCGAACAGAACTGGAACTTCTGAGATCTGGTGACTGAGATGGTTTTGACAGGCCCCCTGGTTTCCTTGGACAACACTGAAGGGCCTGAGAGGAGGCAAGGGTCAGAGCATGTAGAGCCTTGTCGTTGTAATTTGGGTTTTATTTTGTTAAAAGATTGATTTTAGGTGCAGCTGGAGGCCACTAGAGGGTTTTAGTAGAGGAGCGATTCTTTTGGATGTGTGTTTTTACGAACTCACTCTTGCTGCTGGGTGGGAAGTGGATTGTAGGGGCAAGAATGCAAGGGACCATTGCAGTGGTCCTGGAGAAAGATGAAGGGGCTCAGATTAGCCTGACGACCGTTAGGTTGTGGATTTGGAGTAGATTGGTTTGAGACGTACTTTGCAGTGGGAATTGAAAGGCCTCAGTGACTGATTGAAATAGAGGGTGAGGATAGTGGAGGAATCGGCGTGTCTTCTAGGTTTCTGGCCTGAACCAGTGGGTGGATGGTGGTCCTGGGACAGAGCCTGGGGGGAACCTAGAGTCGGACTTTGCTCTCACGTGTTCAGGTGGAGCTGGCCTGGAGGCAGGTGGATACAGAGCAGGGAGATCTGCGCTAGAGATATTCATCTGGGAGGCGGACCATATTAGATGGTTTACGGTCCATAGCCTGGGAGAGTGTCTCGGGGGAGTATCAGTAAAGAAGAAGGAGACCTTGGGACTGAGCCTTGAGGAACCCTAACATTTCTTGGGGTCAGGCAGGTGCCCTGACAAACAGACTTGAGAAGCAGCAGGCAGTGAGGTAGAGGGTACCCGGGGGCATGCGGCCTCACGGAAGCTGAGTGGGGACTGCCTCAGGGGTAGCAGATGGCGTTCTGCTGTTCTGAATACTGCTGAGTAGTTGGGAAAGAGAGTTGGGACCAAGAGAAGCCCAATGGGTTTGATAACATAGAGGTGACAGCGACATTGATCGAGGCAGTTTAGGGACCATGATTGTCTCAGAAGCTAGAGGAGCCTGCGTGGAGAGTGAATGGGAAGCGGGCAGTGGGCATGGCAACTCTTTCAAGAAGGTTGTAATGAAGAGAAGCCTGAAAGAGAATATGAAGGAGGGATAATGTCTTAAACAACATGGGGGTGGGATTCTGCCTGGGGAGCTGGAAGGGAAGGAGTTGTGAGAGGAGCCCAGGCTCTGAGGGCAGGAGAGAGGGTCAGGTTCAGAAGCAGGAGGCAAGGTCGAAGCTCAGAGTGGTGGGCAAGGGCAGTGTGGATGTTTTGAGTAGATGAGGAGAAAGGGGAAGGTATATGATAGTTAGGAGATATGGTAAATGGAGCCTGCTAGAGAAACAGTAAGATTTCCAGCAGGATGGAGGATGCATTTGAGATTTACCAGCATGAGTGAAAAGTGAAACTTTTCTGAACCAACATTTAGCTGTTTTGAGAAGGAGCTTGGTAGAGTTTGGGATTTTTCCAATAAGGAAGGAAGACAGACAGGCACCCCAGAATTAAGCTGGACAGGGGGATTTGAAGCCAGGAGCTGAAGGACACCCACTGCAGGAAACCACCTTCCTGTCCGCTTTTGGGTAACACTGCTGATCGGAAAAGCTCCACCCCAACCCCTGTCATCTAGAGCCTTGGGTTCTTAGTTTGAAGGACTCCCCAGCAAGCATGATCTAACTCTGGACAACTTTCTGTATTTCAGGAGATTTGTGCCATGCCCCGGTTGTTTCCAGATGACCCGCAGGAAGGGCAGGTGAAGCAGGGGCTGCTGGGGGATTGCTGGTTCCTGTGTGCCTGTGCCGCCCTGCAGAAGAGCAGGCACCTCCTGGAACAGGTGTGGGGCCCCTTCTTCCTTGTGTTTGTCCTGGAGCCGGTTTCTCTTTGTGTTTCTCCTGCCTGCTGAGTACCAGGAGCCCTTGCGAAAGCTGAACCGTGCCGCAGGCGGATCTCTCGCTGTGTTGGGGGAAAGCAGGAACATTCCAAGGCAGAGACTGAGGACTGCACTCTGTCCCTCTGCTGCAGGAGGGGGTGCCTTGGCCTTGCCAGAGGGCTCCGTTAGGGAGGTTCACCCTGCTGTGTGCTCTCGTGAGCCTTGGGCTCTCCATGGAGTCAGATCACCACATTTAGAATAAAGAGACAAATGTGCCAGCTCACAGGAGGACGGGGCTGGTTGGGGGACTCTGCCCCAGATCTCTCCTCAGCTAACTGACTGGTTTTCGTACAGGTTTTGAATATAAGTTTGCAAAAGGTTATTAAACCTGTTTCTGTGGGTAGACAGATACTCTGGGCAGAGAAGGCCTTCTCAGGTTTTCCGTCCCTGGAAGTGTTCATAGTTTTATGCTTGGCTTGTTGCTAAGCGTTGCCGATTAATGCAGCGGCATTGACAGTGTGACCTCATTCAGAGTTTCCCTCATGTCCCAAGCCCCATGGTAAGCATGTCACAGTCACTGGCTTTCAGTCTCACAGCCTTGCCAGCTTTGGCCTTTTTTGTTTTTAAATGAGAGTGCTAAAACCACTGCCATTGTGTTTCTGGCCATTAAGTGGCAGAGCCAGGACCGCACCAGGCGCCTAGTGCCCAGCCTGCACTCCCCTAATGCAGGGGGTCAGAGTGCTTACTCCTGAAGGAGCCCTGCGGTGGACACAGTGGGTGCATCCAGCTGGCCCAGTGTTGGGGCGCCAGGCTCCCAGCAGCAGCGGGGGCTGCCGTTCCTGTGGTGATATGTTGCTTGCAGTCAGCTCAGTCAAGAACTGGGTCACTCATACCCTTGAAAGTCATATTTGTTTTGGCTTCAGGTCAGATGCTTTTAGTGTGGGCAGCAGAGCATGGCCTGGGATATGTGCGTCCCTTGTTGTAGTCCTCAAGTTTTGCAATGAGAGGTGTGTTAATTTCGTGTGTGGTGACCGAGCCCTGTGAAAGCGCCGACATCCAGGTGTGCGTAGAGTTCTCTGCAGACCGTGGTGCCTGTGGAGCACTCAGCTGTGGCCACACCGCAGCCAGGACACTGGAGCAGCGCCGGGTGGTGCTTATGTTACGCTCGTCTTTTGCTTCTCCCTGTGCATGGCAGGTCATTCCTCCAGGACAGCCAAGCTGGGCCGACCAGGAGTACCAGGGCTCCTTCACCTGTCGCATTTGGCAGTTTGGACGCTGGGTGGAGGTGACCACAGATGACCGCCTGCCATGCCTCGCAGGGAGACTCTGTTTCTCCCGCTGCCAGAGGGAGGATGTGTTCTGGCTCCCCTTACTGGAAAAGGTCTACGCCAAGTGCGTGTGCTGGGGGCTGAGGGCCTGGCCTGGGGCAAGTCGGGGAGCTGCCACTACCATGGGCTGCCCTGGGAGTGTCTCTGCTCACTCTGGGCTGCAGAGCCCCCTTCTGTTCTGAGGGTCTGGCAGCTCGTTCTGTGGGTCAGGCTGACTGGCCAGGTGCAGAGATTCTTCTTTTGGGCCTGTGGTTTGCCCACTCCCATCTTTCCCTTCCCTTGTTCCAAAGCCCAGCGTGGAGTCGTCCTCCACAGAGAGCATGTGCACCGCCCTCCTTGGTTTCTCGGCCCCAGCAAGAAAGATGCTTCTTTATATTTGTTGTGGAATGGTTGGGACAGGCAGCCTCACTGTGTAGTCATTGGGAAGGAATGAGGCTACCCCGGCATACCAACACTTGTGTATCATGGTGCTGGCTCAGGGGACCAGGACCCTCACCATGAGTCGTAATTGAATAGCCTTCCCTCTTAGAATGCATTTATCATCTTGCCAAAGGCAACTGGACCAACAGGCAGGCAGGGAAGCTGGCGAACATGGGAAGGCTGGCCGGTGACATCAGTGCCCAGTGAGCCCTTCCATCCCAAGGGCTGGTTTAGGAAAAGCAGGGTTGGAGCTTGAGAGCCGAGGGATGTGGGCATCCATAGCTTCCACCCCTCCTGCCCTGCCCCTGTGCCCACACCGGAGGCTAGAGAGTTTCTATATGTGGGCAGAGGACTGCAGGGCGCTCACGCTTGCTGCAAAGTAAGACGTTTGAAGGTGAGGCTAAGCCTTGACTTGATAAGGATGAGGACGAAGGCAGAGGGGCGTAAAGAGGTGGGATTGAGGCAGTGGTTGGACGACTTGGGGTGCTACAGACCGTGGGAATCGGAAAGGAGGGCACGCTCAATGCCGGGGGCTCACTCCCGTGGTGATTGTGTCCCTTAGGGTCCATGGGTCCTACGAGCACCTGTGGGCAGGGCAGGTGGCGGATGCTCTGGTGGACCTGACTGGTGGCCTGGCAGAAAGATGGAGCCTGAAGGGCGTAGCAGGAAGCGGAGGCCAGCAGGACAGGCTGGGCCGCTGGGAGCACAGGACTTGTCGGCATCTGCTCCGCTTGAAGGACCAGAGTCTCATCAGCTGCTCCGTGCTCAGCCCCAGAGCAGGTGAGGCACGTGGCCGGCACAGGAGGGCTGCAGCCGGCGTGCTCCTCATTGCCAGGCCTCAGGCACGCTGTAGCTTTTTATGTGACTGGCTACACAGCCCTTTCAGGACTAAGTGGGAAGAAAGCTTGTTCAGAAGGGTGGTGTCCTCGCTTTGTGACCTTCTCCTACTGTCCTCTTCCAGAGGGACGTGGCCCTTCTCTCCCCTGACCAGTACTTTCCGCTAGTGCAAGGCAGGAAGAAGTGGCACCGAGTCAAAGCCCACAGTCTGTGCCATCCTTGGCCCAGCTGGCAACCTGGCAAAATCAAAAGCTGTTTTTTATTTTAGTGATAGATATGTTCATTAAAAACAATTTGTTTCCAAAAAAAGAAGGGGGCCACGTGTGGTTGCTCACATCTGTAATCTCAAAACTTTGGGAGGCTGAGGTGGGAGTATCGCTGGAACCCAGGAGTTCGAGACCCGCCTGGGCAGCATAGCAAGATCTCATCTCTACAAAAAATGAAGAAAAAAATCACTCAGATAGAACCTCTTGTGACTTTTGAGTGCACTCTCAGTTTTCCATGAGCACATGTGGTTTACATGTTCCATTCCACACCACTTCTCATACTGCCACACACGCTGTCAAATGTTTGCCTCATGAGCGGGTTTGCCATAGTCTCTTAATCATTCCCCTGATGTTGGATATTAAGATCTTTCTGGGCCGGGCGCGGTGGCTCAAGCCTGTAATCCCAGCACTTTGGGAGGCCAAGACGGGCGGATCACGAGGTCAGGAGATTGAGACCGTCCCGGCTAACATGGTGAAACCCCGTCTCTACTGAAAAATACAAAAAACTAGCCGGGCGAGGTGGTGGGCGCCTGTAGTCCCAGCTACTCGGGAGGCTGAGGCAGGAGAATGGCTTAAACCCAGGAGGCGGAGCTTGCAGTGAGCTGAGATCCAGCCACTGCACTCCAGTCTGGGTGACAGAGCGAGACTCCGTCTCAAAAAAAAAAAAAAAAAAAGCTCTTTCTGGTTTTATATAATTCTAAATAGCATCAATGAACATTTTTATAACTTTTTTCATACTTAGGATTATTTTTAAAATATTGGTTAAATAATATGAATATCACAATAAACTGAAACAGATTGTCGTAGGCCTTGGTCTGGTCCCCTATAAGCAGACCCTGAGATGGGGTTCAGGAGCACGTTGAGAGGTTCAGAGAACCTGGAGGGCGTGTACTCCCCACTAGCCCCACAGGGGTGCCAGGAAGGACGCTGGCCTCAGAGCCTCCCAACTGGGAGCGAGGGCCCTGGTCTTGTGGGCATCAGCTCAGGGAACTGTTGGTTTTGGGCTGCTCTAGGGTGGGATAGGGCTAAGTCCTAGCACTTCAGACTTTAGAGAAAGCCCCCAGGCAGAGAGAGATGGCAGCTGGCACTGACTGGAGGTGCATTGGAGCCTGCTGAGGTGGCAAAGGGCTGCAGCATGGGTGAGACTGAAGTCCTTCCAGGAGACCCTCCTCTCTAGACCATTGCCCCGCCACAGATGTGGTGCCTCTCTCTGTTTGGCTCTTTCTTTTCTATGCCCGTCTGTCTCAAGGTCTCTGGCCAGGTGGAGCTGTTGCCCCCCTGGGCCTCCCTGCCTCCAGTGGGCTTCTAGCCAAGGCACTATGTGAATGTCCCACCTCCGGCAGGCTTTGCCAAAAGAAACACTCTAGGTTCTTGGCAGTTGCAGATGCATCTGTGCGTTATGTTTGAGAACTGGTGCTGTGCCAGGCGTCGTGCACTGATGGGTACGGGCGATGACTGAGGCCTAGAGAAGGGGATGACTTACCCAGCACCGGACCGGAATGGCAGCCAAGTCAGGTCCCGTGTGCTTGCTCCTGGAGATGCTCCTGAGCTGACGGGCCACAGCTGCTAAGAAAGGAGCTCCCGTGGTCCATGGGGATCTGGGGTCTCCCATGTAGCCGTAGTCGGGTGGGCTGGAGCATCTCCAGAGGAGACAGAGGCCCGTGTGTCCTTGTCAGTTTGGGACTCCATGGTGCCCTTCGTGCCCGTGCCCGAGCCATTCCTCACGCAGGTGCTCGGGAGCTGGGGGAGTTCCATGCCTTCATTGTCTCGGACCTGCGGGAGCTGCAGGATCAGGCGGGCCAGAGCATCCTGCTGCTGCGGATCCAGAACCCCTGGGGCCGGCGGTGCTGGCAGGGGCTCTGGAGAGAGGGGTGAGTGCTGGGGCCTGGACCATGCTGCTGTCGGGAGGGGGGCCCAGTACCAATCTGGCCTGTGTCCTGGTCACCTTCAGCTGTCAGGACCGTACTTGGCTATCTCCACCAAGGCCCCTGAGCCCCTGCTCTTGTGACACCATGCTTGTCTTGGCTCCAGACAATCCTTTTGAGGCCTGGGACCAAGGTGGCCCTTGGACCTGGGGTTTCAATAGGGCAGACATCATCACGGGCTCAGGCAGCAGTCCTGGGAAGACACGTCCAGAGACGTGAAGCTCCTCTGGGAAAAGAGGCTCCCGTGGGTGGCCGCTGCCCGGAAGGCCCTGTGCTGCAGAGCTGCTTCAGGTGTGGGAGGGGCCGCAGAGCTGGGGCGCGGGGGCGCTGGCAGGAACTCAGGGCTCTCTGGGTCCCCTCCAGGTTTCCCCCCAGCCTGCTGGCCAGCTGACGCCACCAGTTCTCGGGAGGGGCTTCTGCTGAGATGAGGTTTCTTCCAGGGGTGAAGGGTGGAGCCAGGTAGATGCAGCGGTAACGTCTGAGCTCCTGTCCCAGCTCCAGGAAGGGGAGTTCTGGGTGGAGGAGGAAGAGTTCCTCAGGGAGTTTGACGAGATCACCATTGGCTACCCAATCACGGAGGCTGGCCACCTGCAGAGCCTCTACACAGGTAGTGCCCCGAGGGGCTGTGCTGGGCATGTTCTCTGCCTGCCCAAGTGAGGAGGCTGGGCAGGTGCCCGGGTTCCCCCTGCCCATTCCTGGTTTGCTGCTTTCAAGTGTGGAGAGATGATTCTGTCCCAGGAGCCGGGAGGAGAGTGGGCTCGTGGGAGGGGCTGGCTCTGTCTGTGGCCGTAGCTGCTGCTTAGACGCTGCCAGGGTTCATGAGGCCACCGCGGCGGGAGGCCAGTGAGGAGCCATGTCCCACAGCTGATGCCTGGTGTTTTCTCACTAGAGAAGCTGCTCTGCCACACTCGGGCGCTGCCTGGGGCCTGGGTCAAGGGGCAGTCAGCAGGAGGCTGCCGGAACAACAGCGGCTTTCCCAGCAACCCCAAATTCTGGCTGCGGGTCTCAGAACCGAGTGAGGTGTACATTGCCGTCCTGCAGAGATCAAGGCTGCGTGCAGTGGACTGGGCAGGCCGGGCCCGGGCACTGGTGGGTGACAGTCATACTTCGTGGAGCCCAGCGAGCATCCCAGGCAAGCACTACCAGGCTGTGGGCCTGCACCTCTGGAAGGTAACTCAGCCCCGCCTGGCTCACGCTCGGTTGGGCAGGTGGTGTGGAGGCCAATGGAGGTCTTAGTCCTAGGACTGGCTCTGCCGGGACACGTGTAACTCTGCCACCGGCCCCAACAGTCTCCCCTATCCTTGTATTGTCGCACGGGGTTGACATCTGCTGGTGCTCCCAGACCTGGCTCTGACCTGAGACTGCAGGTCTGGGCGTCTTTCTGCCTTGCCGTGTGCCTCATTGGCCAAAGGAAAGCAACAGAGTCTGCAGCCAGGGCAGGACCCGCAGGAGGGGCTTGGGCCTGGGGACTCCTGGCAGCGCTGTGCCTTCCTGAGGCAAGGAGGTAGAGCCAACGGCTGAGGACCTGTCAGGGCCAGTCTCAGCTCTGCAGCTTGCTGTGTGACCTGGCACACATCCTCTCCCTGCCTCCCTGTCTCTCCCCCTGCAAGACAGGGTCCTGACATGGATCTCATGGGATTGCTCTGAGGCCCAGGCAGTCCCAGGCCCAACCACTGGTTCACAAAATATGCTGTTTCCTGGAAGAACAGATGGGGGCGCCTGGAAGCAAAGGGCCTGAGTGTGGGTCGAGAATATGCCAGCTGCTTGCTTAGGGGCTGGATTGTCATCTTGTGCGTCTTGACAGGGTGTGACACTTGGCACTACACTGTTCCCTGTTCCTTCATGGATGTGGCCCACATGATGTTCCTTTCCTCTTGCAAAAGAAGTTGCTGGAAGGCCCACTGTCCAGCAGCCCCAGGTTGCCTGGGCCACGGTGCCTCTGTGGGCCCAGCTACAAGGGAGGACTTGCAGGCTTGTGTCTGGGACAGATACTGGCCCCAGGGCCAAGTGAAGCCCGGGATTGGTGGGCATCTCTAGCTGGCCCCTGAGAGAGGGTGGAGGGTGCTGACAGGCCTTGCGCTTTCGTCTGTTAACTCCAGAGGCCGTTGTGCTTGGAGCAGGGAGGCCAAGGCCAGGGCACCTGACGCCGGCCTCTCCTCTGCACTGAGCCTCCTGCCTGTGCTCACAGGTGGAGAAGCGGCGGGTCAATCTGCCCAGGGTCCTTTCCACGCCCCCCGTGGCTGGCACTGCGTGCCATGCATACGACCGGGAGGTCCACCTGCGTTGCGAGCTCTCACCGGGCTACTACCTGGCTGTCCCCAGCACCTTCCTGAAGGACGCGCCAGGGGAGTTCCTGCTCCGAGTCTTCTCTACCGGGCGAGTCTCCCTTAGGTGAGAGGAACCGTGCAGTGCTGCTGGCTCTCCGAGCCACAGCCTCTGGAGGACCACAGGCCTTTCCGAGGCAGGATTTGGGCACTTCCCCTCTGTGGTTGGCAGGTATCCATGTGGGGACTGAGGCCGCCGGGAACCTGCTGCCAGCGCCCTCCCATGTTTGTCTTCTTGGCAGCGCCATCAGGGCAGTGGCCAAGAACGCCAGCCCCGGAGCAGCCCTGCCTGCGGGGGAGTGGGGGACCGTGCAGCTGCGGGGCTCCTGGAGAGCCGGCCAGACGGCGGGGGGCAGCAGGAACTTTGCCTCGTACCCCACCAACCCCTGCTTCCCCTTCTCGGTCCCCGAGGGCCCTGGCCCCCGCTGCGTCCGCATCACTCTGCATCAGCACTGCCAGTCCAGGGACACCGAGTTCCACCCCATCGGTTTCCATATCTTCCAGGCAAGCTCCTTGCCCCAGGGAGGGAGGGAGAGTAGAAGGGGCCTTCAGAGAATTTGCATCTTGGCCTCCACTGTCTCAACAGAGGGCTCTGGGCTCAGTCACTTGGGCACGCAGGCCCGGCTCCCCCTGCTCTTCGAGGCGCTGCCTGGAACCCGCACGGGCCCTCTCCCGTCTCCATCCTCACAGAGGCGAGGCTGAAGATGGCGTCTGGAAGGGCCGGGGGCCTGGGAGGTGGGCAGGGCTGACCCAGGCAGGGCAGGTTTCTGGAGGGGGTGGTGAGTGGGGAGGAGGGGAGAAGTTTGGAGGGGACAGGAGGCCGAGGTTGAGACTGGCGGAGGTGGGTCGAGCCCTGGCTTAGGGACACAGGAGGCCGATGGACTCAGGAGTGAGAGGAGGGGAGGCCCAGGCTGGCTGGCCACAGCAGCGTCTCGGGTGTGAGGAAGTCCACAGTCACTGGGCTCAGCCTGTGGCCCCTTGTCTACTTACCCTGACTCAGAACAACTGTGTCCCAAGGTTCATTCTCTGCAGACATGTGTCCCCTGGAATGCAGGGGCCCTGATGAGGAAGGCACTGCGACCCTTGGTTCACAGTGTGCTGCCTGGGGACCGTCGGAGCCTCGCTGTTTGCCCTGGGCTGCCGGCTCAGGTCCCCTAGAGCTCTGAGGAAAACACATGCCAGGGCCAGTGGGAGCCCTTGGGGCGGGCTGGGCAGTCACAGGTGTTAAAGCCCCTGATGGTGCGATGGGCCTCCAGGCCGGGGCCCCACTGCCGGCACCTTCCGGCAAGGGCGGCCAGGCCTTGGTAAGGAGGTGAGTCCAGTGTCCAGGCCTGGCCGCCCCTCCTTGGAGAAGGGGCTGTGTGTAACTCAAGAGGGCATCCAAGCAGATGGCCCTGGGCTGCATCCCCTACCCCAAGGCTGGCTCCCTCAGTCTGAGCCCATGCTTCCCCCAGGTCCCAGAGGGTGGCAGGAGCCAGGACGCGCCCCCACTGCTGCTGCAGGAGCCGCTGCTGAGCTGCGTGCCGCATCGCTATGCCCAGGAGGTGAGCCAGCTCTGCCTCCTGCCTCCAGGCACCTACAGGGTCGTGCCCTCCACCTACCTGCCAGACACAGAGGGGGCCTTCACTGTGACCATCGCAACCAGGATTGACAGGTGGGGCTCTGGGACTTGGGGGTGGCCAGCTGGAGGCTGAGGTCCTGGAGTCTTAGTGCATGCCCGTCCCCCCACGTCTTTCCTGCCCACCCCTCACCCTCAAGCTTCTACCTATCCTGGCGGACCAGGGCTGTCCTGCCTGCCTGGGGACCCTTCCTTGCTGGTCTGAGCCTGGGAGGAGAGTCTGGTGGAAGGTGGGCCAGGAGCACGCAGCTCCTCGTGTGACAAGGTCTGGGAGCGGTGACCTGGTGTCTCTCCACAGGCCATCCATTCACAGCCAGGAGATGCTGGGCCAGTTCCTCCAGGAGGTGTGTATGCAGCCCCGCCAGCTCGGCTCACCTGCCTGGGGCTGCCTGGTGGCCTAGGGTCTACCTGCAGCCTCAGGCAGGTGGCTTCTCTCTGGGACGTGAGGTGCCCTTGACTCTTCCTGTGAGAGCCCCGGGCGGTGCTTTGAAGGAAAGGGGGAGCTGAGGCTGCGTCCCATTCCCTGGCTGCACTCGGGGTGGGATGTGAGAAGGGGCGAGTGCCACCACTACCTGGGCCCCCGTCTGTCCTTGCAGGTCTCCGTCATGGCAGTGATGAAAACCTAACAGGGTGGCTCCCTATGCCAGCTCAGGTGACTGGAACTCAAGGGCCTGACAGGTTCCCAGCAACTGGGCCGGCCAGCCTTGCACTGTGAGGGCTGGTCCTGAGTCTTGGCCTGCCTCCCAGCCCTGCCAGGGGGCTGCTGCCTAAGAGTCCACGGGAAGCCTCCATCATGAGAGACTCAGCCCTGGGGGCAAGCAGGTGCTGCAGAGGAAGGGCGGGAAGCTTGGCGGCTTCTGTCGCGCCTCTGAGACGGCAGAGACCCCAGGATCCCAGAGCTTCCCAGGATCCCTCCCAGATCCTCCTCTGCTGACTCCACACGGAAGCCTCACACCCACAGGGTAGGGCAGCAGATCTTCTTTATACCTATGTATTGTTTGCATCACTTTTAGGATGTAACTTTATAAATAAACATGAACGCTGAGGATTCGCAGATCCGTCTTCCTCCAAGGAGCTCCAGGCTGTGCCCGCTCTTGCTGAGCAGGCTGTGGGGAGGGCTGGGGGCCTGCCGAGGTGGTGAGGATGAAGATGGCCTTTGGAGGGGCTGGGGGCCTGGCGAGGTGGGCAGGATGAGATGGTAAGTGGGGAGGAGGGGAGAAGTTTGGAGGGGCGGGCACAGGGCATGCCCCAGGCCAGGGGGCTGAGGGCTGAGGTTGAGGCTGGCTGGGGCAGGTCAAGACTTGGCCTTGGGGGACTGATAGACTGGGGAGTGAGGGGTGGGGAGGGCCAGCGAAGGCACTGCTAAGGCTGTGGTGAAGAAGGACGTCTCGGAAATGGGTGTTAGAATGGGAGCTGCTGCAGAGGGAGGCACCCTAGGTTCGTGTGGACAGAGAGCCTTGGATCTGGACGGCTCCTCTGCCTTCAGCTGGAGTTCACCTGCGCAGTGTCCTAGGATTACTTATTTCTCCAGGCCTCTCTCCTTCATCCCTCACACCAAATGCTGCAATGAGAGCTATAGTGTCACTGAACGGTGCAGAGGTCAGTTCCAGACATGGCTGGGGAGGGCTGTCACTAAGCCCTTTTGTTTTAGAGACAAAACTCCAGCTCAGGCTGGAGTGCAGTGGTGTGATCATAGCTCACTGCAGCCTCAACCTCCTGGGCTCAGCGATCCTCCCTCTTCAGCCTCCCAGCTGGCTAGGAAAGCAGGTGCGCTGCTAAGCCTGGTTAGCTTTTGAATTCTTAAATCCTCCTTCAGCCTCCCAGGTGGCTAGGAAAGCAGGTGCGCTGCTAAGCCTGGTTAGCTTTTGAATTCTTAAATCCTCCTTCAGCCTCCCAGGTGGCTAGGGAAGCGGTGCCAAGCCTGGTTAGCTTTTGAATTATTGAATACTTAGGGGTCTTGATATATGGCTGCCTAGGCTGGCCTCAGCGATCCTCCTGCCTTGGCCTCCCAAAGCACTAAGATTGCAGCAATGAGCCACCAGCCCCACCACTAATCCCTTTTAAATTCCATTCGCTTCCTGAGTCCCTTCGTGCCTGGGGAGACCCTGTGTATTGGTCCTTTTTCACATTGCTATAAACAACTCTCTGAGACTGGTAATTTATAAAGAAAAGAGGTTTAATTGCCTCAGTTCCAAAGACTGTACAGGAAGCATGGCTGGGGAGGCCTTAGGAAACTTAGAATCATGGCGAAGGGGAAGCAGGCAGTCTGCAGGAGGAGGAAGAGAGCGAAGGGGAGATGCTGTGCACTTTTAAACAACCAGATCTCAGGAGAACTCACTGTGACGGAAACAGCAAGGGGGATGTTTGCCGCCATGATCCAGTCATCTCCCACCAGGTCCCTCCAACACTGGGGATTATATATAATTCGACATGACATTTGGGCAGGGACACAACTCCAAACCATAGCACCCAGTGAGCCTGATTTGGGCCTTGCTGCCCGATCACGACCATCTCTGGAGTCCTGGTGTCTGTGTTCCCACTGGGACCTGTGCCGCTGTTCCCCTCTCCATACCCTAGCCATGCCAAGTCACCCTCCCCACTCACCCACAGGAAGCTGCCCTGGCCCTGGCCCCTTAGCCCCTCTGCTTGCTGGTTCAGTGGCCCACAGCAGCAGTGGCTGTGGCAGCTGGGTTCTCAGCATCTTCAGACATGGATTCCTGAGCAGCAGGATTGGGCTCTGTCTCCCTGTGTGCAGAGCCTGCCACAGATCTCCCTTATCCACTGGCTTATGTGCTGACTTCGGGTGAAGCCAGTGGTGCTGCCTATTAGGGTGCAGGAACTTGGGGCAAACAGTGAGGGGCTAGTCACCAAAGAAATACCCTGCAGGACAGTGTGCAAGCCAGAGGCTCGAGCTGGGTCAGAGCTGCCCTAGATCCCTGGGTTTGTGGGCAGGCAGGTCCTGTGCAGGGTGCCTGAGGGTGCAGGTTGAGGTGGGACAGGTGGGGTCGAGGTATTTCTCAGGGACAGTGCCTATGAAGGGAAGACAGTTGCAGGGGTTGTGTCCATGTCAGGATAGACTGTGGTAGGGACCCCGGGAAGAGTGCTGGAGCAAACCCCACCTGGGCCGGCCAGGCCCTTATGGTGAGCATCCCTGCCCCCCAGGCCCTCTGGAGCCACTGTCCCTGAGACAGGCCCTGACGGTGGCGGCCACACCCTCCAGCTGAGCAGCTCTTCCCAAAGTCCTCAGCCAGGACCTGCTCCCCCATCCGGGCCGTCGCCTGAGAGGAGGCCTGGAAAGCGCAGCGTTCCGTGTCTCTGGGGCCGTGGTTGGTGCCCGTCATCTCTCCGCTGCGGGCTGGCTCCACTCGACCTGCCTGCCTTGGCCGTCTGGTCTACCAGCTGGAACCATGTTCCTGGGTGTGGAAAAGGCTCCCTCTGGAGCCTGCAGAGACCCCGAGGCCCTGTGCATCCTTCCGATGGGAGGTGCCAGATGCAATTGGAGGGAATGCCTGGCAGGCCTCTAACCCCCAGCCAGCCTGAACATTTCCGGTGCAGGAGGCCCCGGCCTGGCGTTGTTCGTCCCTGGTTGCCTCCTGCTCCGACTCCATCAGCATCCTGTCGTCAAGGTCGTGGATCAGTGCGGTGCTTTCAGGGCGTCCGGCCAGCTGGTCTGTCTGTCGTATATTATGGCAGAGGCCCCAGGAAAAATGGCAAATGCCTTTGTCCATTCCATACAAATTCCATAGGAATGTGAGCAGTTTCTGATCTTCCATGGCATATTTGTCCAGTTGATGGCCAACCCTGGGTACTTGGGCCTCCAGGGCCTGTTGAACTGGGCCGCCCCTCAGCCGTGTGTGCACTTGCCACGTGGCCCTCCAGGAATCCCACCCCACAGGGCCACACTGAACCAAATGGAGAGACAGCAGGGCCACCACCCTCTCTCCACATGCCATGGCTGCTCTGGGACCCGGGCAGGAGGGGACAGTCTTGGCCTTCTAGTGTCCCTCTTGGCCTTCCCACGGCCATCTCTACCCCAAAGATGCAACAAAGATGTCGGTCACTCCCCAGGTGTCAATCTGTCACAGGCTCAGAGACCAGGACGTGGCCCCGGGTGGGTCTGTAGGCCCTGTGGGCTCATGTGAGCTGGTCCAGGGCAGGACTCCATTATTAACTGCCTGTCATGTGTCCCACTGTGATGGAGCCCTGGTGACTCTTGGGGACCAGTGTCAGCTTGGCCTGTGTGCTCAGTGGCTCCCAGATGTCTGGACATTCTCTCCCCGGTGCACATAGTCCCTGGGGAAGTCCTTGTCATGCATACTTGCCGATGGGGGAGTGTCCTTCATCTTGCAGGCCTGGCCACCTCTTCAGTCAACAGATACTTGGGCCGAAAACCAACTCGGGCAGTGTGGGCCCAACTGGGGCTCTTCAGTGGAGTGACCACCCTCGGTCCTCCTGGATCCCTCTGCTGGCTCCACCTGAGCGCTGCCCTCGCTGGTGGCCCTTGCCTTGCTCTGTTGCCATCCTATAAGCCCTGCAGTCAGGCCCCTTGGCGCCCTTCCACTGTGTTCATATTGTCTCCTGGCCTCTGCTGTGTAGAGGTCTGATGCCCTCCGCCCCTGGCGAGCCAAACCCTGTGATGGTGGTTCCTGCCACCAGCTTCCTGTGGCACCACTACCACTCCCGCCAGCCTCCTGCGGCACAGCTGCCACTCCCCGTTAAGAAGCATGGCACAAGTGAGCGGCGTGACCTTGGTTTTCCCAGGGAACCAGTGCTTGGCAGCTCCCACCACACACACGTCTACGCCCACCCTCCGCCAGCCACAGCGGTTGTGACGTCTCCACCCTGCCCAGCAAAAGTGGAAGTGTGGCCTGTGCTGCTGGGAATCTCCGGGTTTGCCTCCAGGGGCCTTGCCGGGGTGTCAAACCCTGTGTCTCTGGACACTGTCATTAGGTCTCAGCTTCCCCATCAGGCACCTCAGCACCCAGTCCTGCCAGTGCTCCTGCCTCCTGTCCCCAGCTGGCCGGGCCTGCAGCCCCCTTCCGTGCCCCGAACTGGCCGGGCCTGCAGCCCCCTCCCGTGCCCCAAGCTGGCTGGGCCTGCAGCCCACTCCCTGGTCACTGGATGTTGCTGACATGTCACTCGATCGGAGCCCTAGCACCCAAGGGGGCCAGGGCCTGACGGGGGAGGAGCGAGGGGTGGGCCACGTCTCTCTGCAGGCTCAGAAGCTTCCTGAGAGGCTAGAGAGTGAAACCTTCCGGCGCCACGCACGGCCTCCTCCCTGTCCGGGGTCCTGGGTTCTCCAGATGGGGCCTTGGCCTTGGCTAGGTGTTGGTCAGGAGCTGGGGTGCTGCGCCCCCACCCAGCTTCTCTGAACTCCAGCCGGGCACCTCAGTGAGGCTTCAGCCACCTGTGCCTTATTTGCTTCCTCCTTGGAGCCCCCTCGTGTCTGTGCATTCATCAAACAGCAGCTGGGCCCCCCAGCACACCCCCTTCCTCAACTTTCCCACTGGACACTGGAACCAGAGTCACAACTGGACTGGACAGGATGACCACTTTGTGCCAGGTGCCAGCTATCTCCCCTGACCAGTGATGGGTCTTCATTTCCCATGGGCTGTGAGTGACCCAGTTCCAAATCCCAAATTAGTGACTCTCTTCTCCAGTGGGGGTTGGATTCTCCAGAAGCAGAGACAGACATAGAATTTGGGTGCAAGGTATTTCGGAGGGAAGGTGGAGGAGGTGAGGTTGGTGAGGGAGAAGCCTGGAGTGTCGGTAGCCAGGGTGCCCCCACCTGGCTGAAACGCCTGGCCTTTGTGCCCTGCCTGGCTTGGCCTCCCCAGGCAGGCTACCCCATGGCATCCCTGGACAAGGCCGTCCCCAAGAACGCTGCCCACAGCCCAGCCATGGGCCTTCCCTTGGGGCTCCCGCCCCGGCTCACACCTGCCAGCCAGCGGATTTACTCATTGCTGGCTGCACCCTCTCAGCAGTGGCCGTGTGCACCATAACCCTGGGAACACCTGCAGGGAGACACACCCTTGGCCTGGCAGCTTGGGGGAGACTCCTGGGGTGTCAGGAGGGAAGGGAGGCAAGCAGGGGTGGGGCGCTGTGGGGCTTTTCCTGCTTTCTGGGCCAGGGGCCACAGGCCACCCAGTGACATTTCTCTCTCAGCATCTGCTGGGGTGGACTCTGCAGTGGCTGCTGCCAGCCTGGATGGGCTCCTTGCACAGCTCTGCTTATGGGGTGGAGGCCACCTAGAAACTCTCAGTCCCCTGTCAGCCTCAGAGCCGATAGCTCTGCCTGGACCATCAGCAGGCTTGTCATCGGCACCAGCATGCCTGCTCCTGGATCCCGGTGAGGCTCCCCTGCCTGTTTCACCTAGGGGCCTCTAGGGGTGCTCTGGAGCTGGGAGCCGCTGCCCAGCACTCCTGCCCTCTCCGGCCTCTCTTGGCTGTCTGCCAAGCACTTACTGGGTCTCCTATTGACCACTTGTTTTGCTGCAAGGCTGTTGGTTTACATAAAAATAGAGAAAGCTGAAGAGTTTCCTCAGCCCGTTAAGTTTTCCTGGCTCTTCTGGCGTTGCACCTGCCTGAGTTCCTTGGCGGGGCCCATCTTTGAGTTCCTTTGGGCTCCTGTAACAAAGCATCATAGCCTGGGCAGCTCATAAACAATGGTAATGCATTGCTCTCCATTCTAGAGACTGCACGTCCAAGATCGAGGCACTGGCAGACCTGGTCCCTGGTGAGGGCCTGCTTCCTGGTCCAGAGACAGCGCCTTCTGCCTGTGTCCTGACGTGGTGGAAGGTCAAGGGAACTCCCTGGGGCCCATTTTATATGGGCCCTCATCCCGTTCGTGACACCTCTGCCTTCATGACCTCATCACCTACCAGAGGTCCCCACCTTCTCATTCCTCACTTTGGGGATGAGGACTTCAGTATGTGAATTTCGGGAACACAAACGGGTCATCCACAGAAGGGCCCGTCTCTTACACAGATGCTGAGTTCCCAGTGGCCTGCGTCCCAGCAAACAAGAACTGCCCTGAAAAGCAACCTGTCTCCCCAGTGCCAGCCCTGGCAGGGCACCCAGAACTCTCAGGAATGCTCGAAGGCAGGACCTGGCCTTTCTATGGGGTCCGGGGCTGTGGGGTCCCTGGCTGTACTGTGGACCTGCAGAGCGGGGCATGTGGGCTGAAGACCGTCTCCCCACCATGGCGGGAAGGGACAAAGGGTGGCCCTGGCAGATCCGGATGGGCAGGACTGGGTGTGTCCTGTGAGAGCACCTCCTTCCTGGCCTTTCCCGTGGACTTTGCCCCACACCACCTGCCTGGGTTCCTTGCTGTCGTCACTTCCAGCTCCCGGCACAGCAGTTGGTGACTCGTTGGCGGGAGCTGTGTCCTACCCAGTCCTGATTCCGCCATCTCTCTCACAGTCCTCCAGGCTTGGACCAGCCTGGGGGGCAGCAGAGCTTCTGGGGTGAGTGTCGAGATCCTGTGCCCTGAGAGCAGTACTCGGGGAGAGGGCTGGCTGGGACAGGGCTGGCTGGGCAGGATGCAGGATGCGGCCGGCCAGGCTGGGGCCAAGGTGTTCAGACCTGAACTCTGGTCTTATGCTTTCTTCATGGTCGTGCCTTGCTCGCTGTCCCTTGGGAGGCCTCATTTGGTTTTGCTGTTTTTTGTTTGTTTTCACCTAATTTTTGCCATACTTAAGCTAGTTTTGCTGCCTTTTGAAACGAATGGAAGAATCATTTTATTCCTGGGGATGATTTGGGGCCTTTGGATCCCAACATGAAGCCCTGGACGTGCTGCTTCACCCGGGGAAGGGTCTTTTCGGCTTTGGAGCAAGGGCTTTGGAGGACAGGCTGGCCTGGGACTCTCAGCAGCTCTCGGCTCTCCGTAGCATCCTGGGGAGCTCAGACCATGGCTGCAGGGCTCTGACCATAGCCTGTAGGCCGTCTGATTAGTGCTACCTCCAAACCCTGGCCATTCCTCCCTAATCCCCAGCAGGCAGAGCCAGTGTCCACACAGACAGCACTGCCTCAGCTCTGGGCTGGGACCACAAGACTCACTTAGGGCTCCCAGGGAACATGCAGTGTCCACATAGACAGCACTGCCTCAGGTCTGTGCTGGGACCACAACACTCACTCAGGGGTCCCAGGGAACATGCACCAAGTTTAGTAGGTTTCGTCAGGAGCATATGCAGTGTCCCTCACCCAGGTCAAGGCTCAGGCTGGCCCACCTTAGCTGCCTGGGACACCCAGTCCCTTTATGAATCTGCCAGGGGAGGAGCAGCCAGGCTTGGGCTGGGGGCTGGATGGGTGTGACATTGGGCACTGTGGCATTGCGTGCCTGTCTGTGTGTTGCAGCTGACATGGGCTCATCACTTCTCCTCCACGCCCTATGAGGACATCAAAAGCGTGGACACATCACTTTCCACCATCTTTCTGCCCACTGTCCCTCCATCCTGATGCCTCCTAAGCACATGTGTGGAGTGGCAGGCACACTGCTGATAGCTGTGGATGTGGCCGTGACGTCCTTCACCCCTGCTCCCATGGCATTCATGATCCATTAGGGAGGACCGTCTGCACAAAGGTAATCCATTGACTCAGACAGGGGGTTCATAGAAAAACAGGTGAGAATGGCAGGGGGGTATTCCTTGACCAGCTGAGGGTCAGCCAAGG
This sequence comes from Macaca fascicularis, assembly GCF_037993035.2. Taxonomy (NCBI): domain Eukaryota; kingdom Metazoa; phylum Chordata; class Mammalia; order Primates; family Cercopithecidae; genus Macaca; species Macaca fascicularis. The sequence goes on from NC_088386.1 coordinate 136,482,764, forward strand.
GCAGGAAAGGGGCTGGGCACCCTCAGGGAATGGAAAGAAGCTCTCTGTGCCTGCAGTGTGGGGAGTGGGCTTGGAGAATATGGCAATAGCTGAGGCTGGAGATGTAAGCAGGGGCCTTGAGTGTTGTTTAAGGAGCCTGAGTCTTATCTCATGGGCAATGGGGAGCCACTACGCAGTTTCAAGCAGGACCTGACATACATACATTTGAAATCTTTCTCTGGCTGGTCTTGAGGATGAATTGGAAGTAGAGGACCAACTAAAAGGTTGTTGCAGACATTAAGGTGGTGTCCTGGGTTAGGTGGGAGGTGATGGACACCAAGAGAATACCCAGGAAGCAAAACCAATAGGGCATGATGCTTGATGCTTGATTGGATTGATCACATAGATCAATATTAGGAGAACTGACATATTTCAATCCATGAACATAGTATACCCATCCATTTATTTATTTTTATTTATTTTTAATTTATATATTTTTTTGAGACAGGATCTCACTCTGTTTGTCCAGGCTGGAGTCCAATGGCAGGATTTCAGCTCACTGCAGCCTCAACCTCCTGGGCTCAGGTGATTCTCCCACCTTAGCCTCCTGAGTAGCTGCGACTACAAGCACACATCACCACACCTGGCTAATTTTTTGCATTTTTGTTTTTTAGTAGAAACATGGTTTCGCTATGTTGCCCGGGCTAGTCTCGAACTCCTGGACTCCAACAATTCACCCACCTTGGCCTCCCAGAGTGCTGGGATTATAGGCTTCAGCCACTATGCTGAACCCTCTCCATTTATTTAGATCTTCTTTAATTTCTCCCAGCAATATTTTGTAACTTTAAGCATACACGTTTTCCACTTGTGCCTAGGTACTTTGTTTTCCAATGCTTGTAAATGGTATTGTATTTTTAGTTTTATTTTCCAATTGTTTTTTGCTAGTATACAGAAATGCATTTTTTTGGTATATTAATCTTGTATCCTGTAACCTTGATAATGCATTTATTCATAGTGTTTTTCCTTCTTTTGTTCTTTTCTGGTAAATGCCTTAGGAGTTTCTTTTTCTCCCAATCCTCTGCCTTCCCCCTCTTCTTTTTCTTCTGCCTTAGGATTTTCTTTTTCTTCTTTATCCTCCTCCTCCTCCTCCTCCTCTTCTTTCTTCTTTCTTCTTCTTTTTTTTTTTTTTTAATTGAGACAGGGGCTCACTCTGTTGCCCAGGCTGGAGTACAGTGATGCAATCTTAGCCTACTGTAGCCTCAAACTCCTGGTCTCAAGTGATCTTCCCACCTCAGCTTCCCAAATAGCTAGGACTACAGGTGTGCACCATCATGCCCGGCTCATTTTTATGTGTTTTGTTGAGATTGGGTCTTGCTATGTTGCTCAGGCTGGTCTTGATCTCCTATCTTCAAGTGATCTTCTCACTTCAGCCTCCCCAAATGTTGGGATTATAGGCCTAAGCCACTGTGCCAAGCTGAATGTTCTACATGCATGATTATGTCACATGTGACAATAGGTAGTTTTACTTCTTCGTTTTCTATCTGCATTTTTTCCCTTGCCTTGTTTTCACTGGCTAGGACCTCCAATACCGTTTTTAATAGAAGCGTGACAGTCACTTCCTTTGTTTCTGAGTATGGTGAGAAAGTTTGGTCTTTTACCATTTCCCAGCTTGAAGTTCCTGTAGTTTATCTGTAGGTGATCTTTATCACGTTGAGGAAGTTTCCTTCTAGTTCTAGTTTGCCGAGAGTTTCTATCATTCATGGATGTTGCATTTTGTCAAATATTTTCTGCATCTATTGAGATAACTATATACATTTTATCATTTATTCTATTAATTGATGTTCTAATGCTAATATAAACCTTTCATTTCTTGCATGCTTTTTTCATGATGTATTATTTGTTTTATATATTGCTGGATTTGATTTGCTAATATTTTATTAGAGATTTTATGTCTATATTTTTGCATGATGTCGGCCTGTAGTTTTCTTTTCCTGTAATATCTTTGTCCAGTTTTGGTACAGGGGTAAAACTTGACTTAGTAAATGAGCTGTCAAGTGCTTCTCCTTTTTTCTGATGTGGTTAAGATTGGTATTATTTTATTCTTAAGTGTTTGATGGAATTCATCAGTAACACCATCTGGGGGAGTTATTTTCTTTGTAGAAAGGCTTCAAATTATGCATTCAACAACTTTAATAGACATAAGCTAGTTAAATTTTACTTTTCTTGTGTAAATTTTGGCAAGTTGTAACTTTCAGTAAATGTTTCCATTTCATCGAAATGGTCAAATCTAATTTCATCAAGTTCTTAATAATATTCTTGTATTATTATTCTGATGTCTGTAGGATATGAAGGGATGTCTCGTCTTTTATTCCTGATATTAGTAATTTGTGGATATTTTTTTCTTTGATCAATCTAGCCAGAACTTTATCAGTTTTTTTTATCTTTTCAAGTAACCAATCTCCATTTTATTGATTTTCTTTGTTTTCTTTTCCCCTAGCACATGAAATTTTCACTCTTTCTTATTTCTTCTACTTACTTGGGTTTCATTTGTTGTTGGTGGTGGTGTTTTCTAGATTCTCAAAGTGGAATCTTAGATCAATGATTTTAGACCTCTCTTCTTTCCTAACATGAGCACTTAGAGCTACAGATTTTCCTCTAAGCATGACATTAACTGTATCTCACAAATATTGGTAAGTTACATTTTTATAATCATTTAGTTCAAAATATTTTCTTACGTCTCCTTGATTACTTATTTGATCCCTGAGTTATTTATCAATGTGTTGTTTAATTTTCAAATATTTGAGCATTCTTTAGGTGTCTTACACCTTGTTGCTATTGATTTCTAATTAAGCTCTGTTGTTGTTAGAGAACGTATTCTGTGTAACTTAAATCTTTTTAATTTTATGGAGGCTTAATTTATGGCCTAGCGTATGGCCTATTTTGGAAAATGTTCAATGTGCACTTGAAAAGAATATATATTCTGCTGTCGTTGGGCATAGTGTTCTATAAACATCAGTTTGGATAAGATGATTGGTGTTGCTCAAGGCTGTCATATTCTTACTAATTGTTAGTTTACTTGTTCTGTGAGTTACTGAGATGAGGGTGTCATAATAACCGATCACAATCATGAATTTGTCTATTTATCCTTTCAGTTCTCTTAGTTTACTTCATTTTTTGGATTCTTTGTAATTAAGTATATATACATTTAGAATTGTTAGATATTTTTGATGAATTGACCCTTTTTTCATATGAAATATCCTTTTTTTTTTTTTTTTGAAGTGGAGTCTTGCTCTGTCACCCAGGCTAGAGTGCAGTGGCACAGTCTCGGCTCACTGCAACCTCCGCCTCTTGGGTTCAAGTGATTCTCCTGCCTCAGCCTCCTGAGTAGCTGGGATTACAGGTGCCCACCACTGCGCCCGGCTAATTTTTGTATTTTTAGTAGAGACAGGGTTTCATCATCTTGGCCAGGCTGGTCTCAAGCTCCTGACCTCATGATCTGCCCACCTCACCCTCCCAAAGTGCTGGAATTACAGGCATGAGCCACCGCGCCCAGCCATGAAATGTCCCTTTTTGTATTTTGGAATATTGCCTGTACTAAAGTCTACTTTGATGTTAATATTTCTATTCCTGCTTTCTTATAATTAATGCTTGCGTTTTATAAATTTTTCCATTCTTTTACATTGTTTTCATTCTTTTACTTTTAACTTTTCTTTATATTTAAAGTATATATTATATCAGGCAGACAGCGTATTGTCACTTCTTGCTTTTTTTTCCCCCCCCTAAGACGCAGAGTCTTCTGTCGCTCAGCCTGGAATACAGTGGTACCATCAGGGCTCACTGCAGCCTCAAACTCCTGGATTCAAGCGATCCTCCTATCTCAGCCTCCCAAGTAGCTAGGACTACAGGCATGTGGCAGCACACGTGGCTAAGTTTTTAACATTTTTTTTTTCTGTTTTTGAGACAGAGTCTTGCTCTGTCACCCAGGCTGGAGTGCAGTGGCATGATCTCGGCTCACTGCAACCTCTGCCTCCCTGGTTCAAGTGATTCTCCTGCCTCAGCCTCCCAAGTAGCTGGGACTACAGGCAGTAGCTGGGATTATAGGCGTGTGCCACAACAACTGGTTAATTTTTGTATTTTTAGTAGAGGCAGGGTTTCACCATGTTGGCCAGGCTGGTCTCAAACTCCTGACCTCAAGTGATCCACACACCTCAGCCTCCCAAAGCGCTGAGATTACAGGCTGAGCCATTGCACCCAGCCTAGTTTTTAACTTTTTTTCTTTGAGACGGAGTCTTGCTCTGTCACCCAGGCTGGAGTGCAGTGGCGCGATCTCGGCTCACTGCAAGCTCTGCCTCCTGGGTTCACGCCATTCTCCTGCCTCAGCCTCCCGAGTAGCTGGGACTGCAGGCACCTGCCACCACACTCGGCTAATTTAATTTTTTGTGTTTTTAGTAGAGACGGAGTTTCGCTGTGTTAGCCAGGATAGTCTTGATCTCCTCACCTCGTGATCCGCCTGCCTCGGCCTCCCAAAGTGCTGGGATTACAGGCGTGAGCCACCCCGCCCGGCCGTTTTTAACTTTTTGTAGAGATGAAGTCTCACTATGTTGCCCAGGCTGGTTTCATACTCCTGGCCTCAAGCAATCCTCCTGCCTTATCCTCCCAAAGCACCAGGATTACAGGTGTGAGTTACCATGCCCAGCCACTTCTTGCTTTTTAAAATCCAGTTTGATAAACTTGGTCTTTTTTTTTTTTTTTTTTTTTATCTTTATGAGATGGAGTCTTGCTCTGTTGCCCAGGCTGGAGTGCAGTGGCATGATCTTGGCTCACTGCAGCCTCCGCCTCCCGGACTCAAACCATTCTCCTGCCTCAGCCTTCTGAGGAGCTGAGACTACAGGCGCCCGCCGCCATGCCTGGCTAATTTTTTTATTTTTATTTTTTATTTTTAGTAGAGACAGGGTTTCACTGTATTAGCCAGGATGGTCTCGATCTCCTGACCTCATGATCTACCCATCTTGGCCACCCAAAGTGCTGGGGTTACAGGCATGAGCCACCGTGCTCGGTCTTTTTTTTTTTTTTTTTTTTTGAGATGGAGTCTCACTGTGTCACCCAGGCTAGTGTGCAGTGGCATGATCTCTGCTCACTGCAACCTCCACTTCCCAGGTTCAAGTGATTCTCATGCCTCAGCCTCCTGAGTAGCTGGGATTACAGGTGTGTGCCACCACGCCCAGCTGTTTTTTTGTTTGTTTGTTTGTTTTTGTATTTTCAGTAGAGACGAGGATTTCCGTGTGTTGGTTAGGCTGGTCTCTAACTCCTGACCTCAAATGATCCACCAACCTCAGCCTCACAAAGTTCTGGGATTACAGTCATGAGACACCGTGCCTGGCCAATAATCTTTGTCTTTTAACTGGATTGTTTATCTCAGTCACATTTAATGTAATGGTTGATATGGTTGGGTTTGAACCTACCATCTGCTATTTGTTTCCTATTCATCTCCTCTGTTCTTTGTACCCATTTTCCCTCCTCTTTTTCTGCCTTCTTTTAGATTAGTTAACTATTTTGTATTTCACTTCTCTCTTCTATTGACTATTATACTTCCTTGTTTTATCATTTCGTTAGTTGCAATAGGGTTTATGATATGCATATTTAACTTATTCATGATTGATTGGATGTAGGAGGGATGAGGGGGAGAAAGATTCCAAAATGACACTGACATATCTGGCCTGGGTAACAAGAGGAACCGCTCTCTGAGATGGAGAACTTTGAAGGAAGATTAGTTTGGGGAGTGATGAAAGGGCTGGATGATGTGGTCAGTTTTGGACTAGTTGCGTTTAAAGTGCTTCTGAGGCATCCAAGAGGAGATACCTGGTAGGCATTGCCTTACAAGGTCCTGAGCTCAGGGCAGTGGCCAGGGCTAGAGCTGGCTCTAGGGATAAAGGGCAGAAGGGTGATTATTGAATGAATGGGAACACAGTAGTCTGTGGTTGCAGAATGTGTGATGGGACAAGAAGAGTCCAGGACCAAACCCTGAGGAGCCCCAACATTTTAAGGACCCAAATGCAGGACAGTAGAGATGAAAGGAGAGGCCAGAGAAGGAATAAAACAAGGAAGTGTGTGTCATGGAGGCCACACGAGGAAGTGGCTTTGTGGTTACTTCTGGGGCATTGACATAAGGATGATTCAGGGCAGGGTGCAAGGGGGCCTCAAAGATCATCTTAAGTTCTGTTCCTTCACCTTCATGGTGGGTGAATTAGTGTTCTTTTAGATCTACTCAACATCTTATTAAAACAATTTTTAAAAAGGACTAGGGACTGGGAGGCCGAGGTGGGCGGATCTTGAGGTCAGGAGATCAAGACCATCCTGGATAACACTGTGAAACCCTGTCTCTATTAAAAGTACAAAAAATTAGCCGGGTTTGGTGGCAGGCACCTGTAGTCCCAGCTACTCGGGAGGCCGAGGCAGGAGACTGGTGTGAACCCGGAAGGTGGAGCTTGAAGTGAGCGGAGATTGCGCCACTGCACTGCAGCCTGGGTGACAGAGTGAAACTCGTCTCAAAAAAAGAAGAAAAAAAGACTAGGGACTCATTGACTTGGCCAAAAGCTGCTGGTGGATGCATGGAGGTGCTGCCTGTCAGCTGTACTCTGGGCTCTAGGGACATGGGAGTCCAAAGGGCTCTCACCTCCTCAGTGAGAGGTTCTGGTGGGCTGACCATGGTGGGATCCAAATTTTAGCAGGTGGACCTTGAGGGGTTGTGAGAAAATGGACTCTGTGAGTGGAAACTTCTCTTTCAGAGGAATTTGCAAGACTGGTCTGAGCCAGCACACGGTTCTTCAACAGGGCTTGGCAGCCAGCGGGGCCTCAGGAGGAGGCAAGCAGCTGATCAAATCCAGCCTTCTCCAGAGGAAGAAGGGGAAGGGCGGATCTGGGGAGGTCAGAGTGTGGGTGAGACCCATGGCCATGGGTGGGCTCTACATCCCAGCGTGCAAGGCCTCCTGGTGATGGTTCTCCAGAGTCCTGCTGTGGGAGCTGCGCTCACAGAGACACTATCCCCAACCTCCCAGGGGCACGGACATAACCCAGCCTCAGCTGCAGACAGCAGAGGCTCTGCACAACCACAGAAGCTGAGCAATCAGCCTCATCCGTGGCAATTCCTGGAACTCCAACCTCAACTGTAACATGAGCTGTGCAGACCTTCAGTAACCCCAGATGAGGATGGGGCAGAGCCTGATAGCTCAGGGTCCAGCTGGGATGCTCAGTAAACAAGAACTCTAGAGGATACGCCGAACAGGAGAAGGTGAAGTGCGGGGACAGAAGGCACAGCAGGCCACCCAGAAGGAGGAGGAGTGGGGACAAGAGACACTGACCAGGCCTTCAAGATGGGGGATGAGCGGAGAGGACATCAGGACATGGGAACACCTACCTGGCACTGTGAGGGTGAAGAGGGGAGTGTCGGAGGGTGTGCATTTGAGTGCAGGTGTGTAAAAGAGGCCCTGGACAAGGAGTGAAGAATCTCATGAGGTGGTTAAAGGACGGACCACCAAGTAAACCATAACGAGCCATAATAATCTGTAAATAATGTGGACCCCAACCCTAATGCTAACCATAACCTAAACCTCATGTGGACCCGAACCTTAACACAAACCCAAACCTAACCGAAACTCTAACCCTAACCCTAACTCAACCCAACTCTAACCTGAACCCGAATACAAACCCTAACCAAAACCCTAACCCTGACTCAAACCAACCTTAACCCTAACCCAAACCCTAACCCTAACCGTAACACTAACTCCAACTCCAACCCTAACACTATCCCGAACCCTAAACCTAATTAACAATGCCTCATGTGGGCCCTAACCCTAATCCTAACCATGAATTTATGGACCCAAACCCTAAACCTAACTCCAACCCTAACCCTAAGCCTAACCGTAACTCTAACCCTAACCAAAACCCTAACACTAACCCTAACTCCAACTCCAACCCTAACCCTAACTGTAAGCCTCATGTTGACCATCACCTGTCTCAAACCCTAACCTGAACTCTAAGCCTAACCCTAAGCCTTGTGTTGACCACAGCCTGGCTCTAACCCTAACCCTGACTCTAGTCCTCACCCTAATTCTACCTCTAGCCCTAATCCTAACCCTAACTCAAATCCTAACCCTAATCCAAATGCACCCTCTGATCCAAACAATTCTTCAGCCAATGCCAGATCTCACCTTAACTCTCACCCTCACCATCACCATTCCAGTTCTCCTCCCTTCAGACTTCCCAGGGACTTGAGCCAACCCCTGGCCCCCAGGCCTTGGTTTCCCCGCCTGTGCAGCATGGGTTTGGGGCTGAGGGTACAAAGACTGGCGTGCACATGAGCCGATGGAACAAGCCTGCCCCTGGTCCTGAGGAGGCCTCTGCTCTCCCAGTTCTCCCCTTGCCCATGTGGAAGGGGGCTCATAACCCAGTGTGGGCACTTCCTGGCCAGTGTCCATCTCTGTGTGAGTTCCTGTAGGGAGGAACCAGGTAGGCGTGGTTGACATGGCACCACCATGCCCCTGGCTTGGGCTTATGTGGGCTGACAGTCCTATCCCTCCATTCAGAGGCCCCTCCAGCGATGTAGCTTATCAGAATGTGTGTATGTGTGTGTGTATGTGCACATGTGCATGTGTGTATGTTGTATGTGTATATATGTGTGCATATATATGCATATGTGTGTATGTGTGTGTCTATGTATGTATGTGTATGTAGTATCTCTATGTGTATGTGTATAGACGTATATGTATGTGTATATATATGTGTGTGCATATATATGCATGTGTGTGTGTATGTATGTGTATGTAGTATCTGTATATGTGTATGTGTATAGATGTCTATGTATATATGTATACATGTGTGCATATATGTATGTGTGCTTGTGTGTATGTTTATGTGTGTATTTGTATGTGTATCCATGTGTGTTTATATGCATGTGTGCATGTGTGTATGCAGTGCTTGTGTGATGTGCCTGTTTCTGTGTGTGTGCATGTGTATTGTATATGTGCATGTGTGTATGTTTACATGTGTGTGTGTATGTATATGCATGTGCTGGTGTGTGTGTGTACATACACGTGGACAGGCAAAGGAGAAGCTGTGTTGCAGCACCACATCAGGCCCTGCGAGCCCAAGTGCAGCCTCCCCAGGGCTCACGAGGCCCCAGCACACTGCCTTCCTGCTCAGATGGTGCCCAAGAGCCCCTTGCCGAGTCCTCTCTAAGGCTCACGTGGGCCCATGAGTCCCTTCTCTGTCTGTTTCCTCTGCCCGTGGTGCTTAGGGATCATTCATGTCAGGGCCAGTGAGGAAGCCCGGTCTTCACCTCGCTGCCGTGGAGTTAAAGGAGAGGAGGCCACAGCACATTCCCACACTTTCTACGGACTAGCAGCGGGGTGTTTGGTCATCTTTGGTTTTGACCTTTTATTTAGGAAATGTTCAAACAGACTGAAGTAAGCAGAAGTATAATAACCCCTTGTGCCCATCATCCCACCTGTGGCAAGAGCCAAGTCACAACTGATGTTGCTTCACCACACTCCATCTATGGGCTCAAAATGGTTTCAGATAAGTGCCTGACATCATATCCTTCTGTCTACAAAAAATGTCACGTGAATAAAAGATAAGGACTTTTTAAAAACACATGACCACAATAACCATTATCACATCTAGCCAAAAAATGAACGCTTCCTTAATTGCAACAAACAGGAGTTAACTTTTACATTTTCCCTACTTCTTCTACAGATTTTTAGAGAACAGTAAGGTAGACTCCATTCGACGGAGGCTACCACAGTGGAGGTTTGCAGCAGGGAAGGGAGATGAGGCTCAATTCCCACCTTATACATTTTTAAAAATAGCTTATTTGGTTGAATTAGATCTGAGGAGTCTGGCTCCAGGCCAGAATCCCCCGTGTGATCATTCAGGCCCAACCGCAGACGTTGCCAGCCGGCCCCACAGGAGAAGCAGCCCTCCTGCTGCAGACAGCACTTTCCGCTCTCAGCCTCCTCCATGGTTCCCCAGGCCAGATCCTTTGGTTTGAGCTTCTGTTTCGCCTCCTTGGCAGTGAGATCATCTCCCCATCTGCCTGATGTCATCCAGGGGGCAAAAAACGGAGGGGCTGGCACCATTTTCCTTCTGTTTGCCTCTTGCCTGCATTATTGCAATCGTGAATACAGGCCTGAGGGTGACCTTCTGTTGGGCTCGTAGTCCCAATCTCGACAGCAGTGGCTCCACAGGATGCACACGAGGTCCACGTAGTCGCCTGGCCGACATACCTGTTGGACTCTTAGTTGGCAGCTTCCTCCTCCATCTCTCCATTCCCCTCCTGGGTCTCTTGCCTTGTGCAGCTTCCTGCAGACTGGACTTTGCAGCCTGCATGGCTGGAGTTCACATGCCTGCCAATCTCCTGTCGGCTGCTAGTCAGCTCCAGATACTTCACCAGATTCAGGTGAGAGTTTTGGTTTTTTGGCAAGCCCACTTCATCAGCGGGGCATGCATTTCTACCAGGGGGCTCATGATGTCTGGTGGTCTCTTTTTGTGAGGCTGACAGCCACTGATGATCATGAATGTGGCAGGAAGCTGCCAAGAGACCCCCAGTGGGTGATTCCTGCCTCCCGATGTCATGCAATTCCCTCCTGTAAGGGTGGTTGGACTTACTCACTTATAACAAACAATACAGTAAAAAAAAAAAAAAAAAAAAAAAAAAAAAAAAAAGTGATGCAATGTCTTTTCCGTGATTAGGTTGAAATAGACCATGGCATCTGTCTTGGATGCATACTGTCTCTCGCTGGCTCTGGGGGAAGCCAGATGCCATGCTGTGTGCTGCCCTGTGAAGTGGCATGGCCAGTAAGGAACTGAGGGCAGGAACCAGGGGAGACTTGGGGTCCCCAGGCCAGCTGCCCACTGGGAATGAAACTCCACCAGCAGCCACCTGGGGAAGCTGGAAGTGAATCTCCTCTTCACTGAGCCTTCTGATGAGACTGCAGCCCCAGCTGACACCTGGATTGCAGACTCATGAAAGACCCTGAGTAGAGGACCCAATTTGGCAGAGCCCGAATTCCTGACCTACGGGAACTGGGAGATAAAACTCTGTGGTTTTAATCTTCTCATTTTAGAGGTAATTTTTTGTGTAGCAATAGGTAACTGACAATGCACAACTAAAATAATAGATAATTAGCCCTAATGCTAGTTTCATTCATCCATCAGGGTTTGCAAAGTGGTGATATTCTACTTCTGTCTTCCTTCATTATTTATTAGCAGAAATGTATCTGTAAAAAGAAGTGTTCCTTCATTAACTCTTTGGTCATGTTGAGGTACAGTTTGCATAGGAAAGGCAGGGTAAATGCTTGATTCTTTCCCTTCTTTCCTCGTTTAGAAAATAATGAACTGTTTTCCTGGCATCTTTCAAGAATGACTAATGAGTTTTTAAAGTATAATTATGAATTCATGAGTTTAACATTTTTTGATGTTCCCTTTTGTTAAAATTTTTATCCTTATTGATATTCAGATCTTCCTGTCTTTGTCCAGTGCTAGCCTATTTCATTTAACTCTTGAGCCCCTTTGGCACTGCCCTAATAACCTTTGACAGCTACTTTGTTCTCTGGCATATCCAGGATTATCTTAGACATTTCCTAACCCAGATTCGACAGCACACACTTCTCTCCAAGAGCCCCTCTTCCCCTTCAAGAAAAATGGTACTTAGAGACTGCAATCTGGGTGTTAGGTGTGCTTGTGGTTCCTGGATTTGTCCTTATTTTTAGGCCTTGTCAGTGGACAGAACTAAGGCTTTTTTTTTTCTTTTTTTTTTTGAAAGAGACATTATGAGTACAAACTGACACTTTCTATTTAAATTAAGATTTACATAGTTTTTACTTAATCTTATTGATAATACATGTGCATCTCCTTTCTCCCACGCCAAAAATCTCAAACAATACCCAACCTAGTTATTCATTTGTTTTATCCTGTAACACAATATTCTCAAGATTACTTTACCAACACTACCATCAACAGTATAACCACTGAAAATAGTTTAAAATTCTTTTTAGATACTTTTAAAGTCCTTGGGTTATGTCAATGTACAGACAAAACAGTGTTTTCAAATTATTTGGAAAATGATTATTTAAAATAATGAAAACTTCTTTTGCCATTCTTTTTTGTTGTCAGGCTATATGGATATACATCCAAATGGCTGGATTTTAAAGTCGCTTGGAAGAGTTTGGTAGGGTCATATTGTCAACCCATAATGCAAGTCAGTCAGTTTCATTTTGCTTTCAATTTTCAGAATTCCTTTTACAAATTAATTTAATTAAGTAATTACACAAACATTTGACATGATTCTAAATCCAAATCTAGAAACCAAGATATGGTCATGAAAGTCCACCCCTATCCCATCACCCCATTTCCACCTGTTTCCTACAGGTAACAGTTTAATTTAAAGCGAATTTTGTGGCTTATATTTCCATTTGTAAAACATACAAGCTGATGGCTGTATCTAAAAACACATAAATTGTCTATATGTACATAAGCATGCTTTTTTTCATTTACAAATATATCCTGGAGATGACCATATGATAGTGTGTAGAAATATTTCTCCCTCCTCTTTACAACTGCCCAATGTTCTGTGATGTGAACATGCTTCATTCAACCCGGGCCCTCTGGAGAGAGGCTGAGTGGTTCCCGGGCTGTCCCCACTCCACACTGCGACAGTGAATAGCTGCCGAAGTACATGCTTCATCGTCCTTGCATCTCTCTTGTGAATACATTCCCAGAAGTGGGATTATTGGGTCAAAGGGCAAATGCATCTCTAGTTTGGCTAAGGGTGTTGCCAAATCCACCTGCATGGGGGTTTGTATTACCTTAGAGATCAGTGATCAATGGGTGATATCCGAGGATGTCTTTCTGTTGTGGTCAGACTCTTGTATTTTGACCTGTCTAATGGAGGAGAAATGGTGTTGCAGTGAACTTTTAATTTGTGTTTCTCTTTTTATGATAGTTTTGAGCTTAATTTATGTTTCTCTTTTTGTGATCATTTTGAGCATCTTTTCGTATCTTTAAGGAGCTGTTTACATCTCTGTGAACGTCTACTCCCATCTCTATTGGCAGGTGTCTTGCCCGGCCCTGGAGGAAGTGTCTCTGAAGGCTGGTGGTCCCAGGACAGGGCCAAGGGACGGGCGTGAGAACTCTCCACACAGTGCTTCTTGGGGGGTTAAGGACCCTCTGCCTCAGTGGCTCCTGGGCGTGATTAAACTTGCCATTTCCTGGGCCCGTCCTAGACAGGCTGCTGCAAGTCAGCCAGGCCGGGATCCTGCCGCCCCGGGGAGGACGTGGGGAAAATCCCTCCTGGAGGGACTGTCCCTTCCCTGTCCAGCTACTGGGTGTTTATGGTTCATTGTAGGGCAGGGATGACAGCACACGACACACACTCCACTCTCAAGAGTTACTACTCCCTCCCCGCCCGACTCCCCGACCGGAGGTCTCCCCAGAGTGGAGGACCTTCCAGCGGCTGGCAGGCAGCCTCCGGCAAGCAGCGGGGAGCCTCTGTCAGGAAGTGGCACTTAGGAGCGGGGCTCTTAGGAGGGGGGCTCTTGGACAGGAGGGTGAGTGAGTTGGGAGGGCCCCAAGCAGGGGCCAGATGGCTCTCTCTGCTGAGAAGGGAGGGCCCTAGGGATGGAGACAGGCAGCTGGCAGTTGAAGGGCCAAGGAGCAGGCGGCCTCCCAGTCACAGAGCCTTGTGCAGAGGAAGGGGAAGGAGTCTGGGAGGGTGGCCCTACTGTCCAGAGCCAAGAAAGGGGGATGCTGTTGGAAATAGCAGAAACCTGGCTGGGGCAGCACCCAAGGCCCATCCCTTGGCCAAGTGGGGACCCCAGCAGGGCATCTGGCAGCAGTGGGTCCCCAGGAGCAGGCAGTGGAAGCCATCAGGGTGAGTGAGCTGGCGGGGTGGCCCAGGGGCTGTGGTCACCTGCCCTCAGCCTGAGGAGCCTCTTCTGGCCTTTGGTGGCCAGGGCTGGGATCTCCCTGGGCAGTGCCCCCCTGCTGGTGGCCAGATGCCTTGATGCCCTCCAGGCTGGGTGAAGGTGGGGCAGGAGTTCCAAGGCGGGGAGGTGGCCCTGAGTGCCCAGGGCAGAGCCAGGCCTCCTGCTGCAGGTGGGCAGAGCTGGAGGCTCCACTGTGAAGGTGCCTGGTGAAGGGAGGAGTGGGCACAGGGGAGGCAGGGAAGGGCCCTGGGTGCAATTTGCAGCCCCTCAGACCCTCTCAGGACCCCTCACACCCCCATCGTGGTCCCCTCAGGACCCCTCAGGATCCCTTCCAGACCACTGGAGTGCCATGTCCCCTGCCCATCCTGTGGTGGTGCCCAGCTCCTGCCAAGGGCCCCGTGCTTGGGCTGTGGGGACCCCCTGAGCACCCAGCTTGGCTGGAGCCTGTGTGGGGTCCAGAGAGGCCCAGCAGAGGCACTTCTGGAGGGGGAGCCATGCTTGGGCGGGTCCCAGAGGGCCTTCAGCAGCCACAGGGCCCCCAGGGCAGGGAGCAGGCCAGGGCGGCACCTTCCTCTGGTGGCTGCACTGGGGGACGCATCCTTCTCAGTCCCTCTGAAGGGAGCACGAGCCTGGCATGGGAAGCCCCTTAAGGTGTCGGAAGCCCCCTGCCCACCCCACTCCTCCCTGGCCAGCATCCCTGCTGCTCCTCAGCCGCCGAATGCAGCCTGAGCGCCTGGGAAAGCAGCGCGGGTCTCAGGGACGTCAAAGCGACTTTTGTGTAGGGGCCGCTGGAAAGTGCCCGACATGGGGTAGGAGGCCTTCAAGTAAGAGAGGTGGCCCCGGCCAGGCGCGGTGGCTCATGCCTGTAATCCCGCCACTTTGGGAGGCCAAGGTGGGCAGATCACGAGAAGAGGAGATCGAGACCATTCTGGCCAACATGGTGAAACCCTGTCTCTACTAAAAATACAAATTAACTGGGCTTGGTGGCACATGCCTGTAATCCCAGCTACTCGCTCTGTCTTTTTTTGAGACTGAGCGAGACTCTGTCTCTCTCCGAAGAGTGGAGGGAGGTGGGGGCCAAAGAGCTGTGGGGCAGAAGGGGTCTCCTGCTGGCCTGGTTTGCACCCTTCCTCTCGGTGCCCTGGGGCTCCTTCCAGGTGGCGGCTCCAGCCAGCAAATGCTGGCTGCTGCCCACCCAGTCAGCATAGGGAGGAGGCCTCGGCTTTCCCTGCCACCCGAACCCAAACCATTCCCTGTGGCCCAGTCCCCACTGGCTGCCCTGGCTTTGGGGCAAGTGGTGCCGGGGGCTAATTCTTGTGGGAAGATGAGTCTGGGGTCACGTAGGACACACCCGCTGGGGGTGGGCAGGGCAGGCTGGGATGGGGCCATCACAGGAGGCTGGGCACAGGGCAGATCTTGGGTGGAGGGGACCTCAGGCCACAGGTGCCGGTCTTGTGCAGCCACCCCCAGGACCCCTGCAGGCCACCTCCTCTGCCCTGCAGCTGACGGGCTTTGCCCTCCCTGCCCTTCCATGGCCACACACTCAGTTCTCTATACACTTTTATTATGGAAAACATCAAATACACACAAAAGCAGGACATCTAGGACAGAGACCCTGTGTTCTGGTCCCCAGCCCCTCACGGTGACACCCCCAGGCTTCAGGCAAGATCAGTGGGGGAGGGGAGTTTCCCAGCAGGACATCCACTTCCAGACCTGGTTCTGTGAAGAGGGGAACAGAAAGTGCTGAGGGTGACAGAGAAACCTTGAGAAGCGGGAGGTGGACTCACATCCTGTCTCGGGGTCCACAGCTGAGCCCCCACACAGAAGACCCCGCTGGTCTGCCTCAGCTGCCAGATGGATAAGTGAGGCACTGGCCTCGGGGGCACAGTGCTGGAAGGGACACCAGAAAAACGGTCATAAAGATAAAACAGTAATGTGTTGTTTTATTTCTTATTTATTTATTTATTTTTGAGATGGAGTCTCCCTCTGTCGCCCAGACTGAAGTGCAGTGGCGTGATCTCGGCTCACCACAACCTCCGCCTCCCAGGTTCAAGCGATTCTCTTTTCTCAGCTTCCTGAGTAGCTGGGACTATAGGCACGCGCCAGCACGCCCAGCTGATTTTTGTATTTTTAGTAGAGACGAGGTTTCACCATGTTGGCCAGGCTGGTCTTGAACTCCTGACCTCGTGATCCGCCTGCCTTGGCATCCCAAAGTGCTGGGAATACAGGAATACAGGCATGAGCCACGGTGCCCGGCCCAAAGTGTTGTTTTAATAAACAAAAACTATGCAAAGGACCCATGAGGATCCAAGCGACGCATTTAGGAGACAGCTTCACGGGAAAAGGGTCTCGATTCAGACCTCAAGGCAGGGTTCTTGGGTCTCAGGAAGGAAGGAAGTCAAGGTGAGTCAGAATCTGGTGAGAAGAGAAGGTTTATTGAAGGTTGCTCCATTACAGAGCAGGGCGTCCTCAGAAAGCAAGAGGGGGAACAACCCAGCTTTAAGTTTTTCTCATACAGGGGTCTCGTCTATGTAAAGACTAAGCTAAACTGTGCCTAACATGTATTATTCTATTGATTTAAAGAAAACCGTCCATCACGGGGTCTTCTTCCGTTGCCCAGGCTGGAGTGCAGTACCACAATCTCAGTTCATTGCAACCTCTGCCACCCAGGCTCAGGTGCTCCTCCCGCCTTAGCCTCCCGAGCAGCTGGGAATACAGGCATGCACCCCCATGCCTGGTTAATATTTTTCACTTTTTTAGAGACGGGATCTTGCTATGTTGCCCAGGCTGGTCTCAAACTTCTGGGCTTAAGCCATCCTCCTACCTTGGCCTCCCAAAGTGCTGGGATTACAGGCCTGAGCCACCGTGTCCGGCCAAGGATAGTTATCTGGAAAGCATGTGTTGTTCTGTATACCAGGGCACTTGGACACTTTGCTGTCATAGAAGTGTGTCCGCGCAGGCGTCACTGGCTGCTGCTTTAGCTGTAAACAGCATATGACCGTGGGCTGTGGCTGGCAGGTATGTGCCTCGTTGGTCTCAAGGTGGAGCTGAACGTAAACAGCTTTTCTCTGGCTCTCCCAGGCTCCTGCTTCCTTGACATCCCTTCACACACTTCCCTTCAAAGCAGGGCTGTCCAATCTTTTGGCTTCCCTGGGCCACGTTGGAAGAAGAAGAATTGCCTTGGGCCAAACGTAAAATACACTAACACTCACGGTAGCCGATGAGCAAAAAAAGGTCCGTGCGTAAATCTCATAATGTTTTAAGACAGTTTACAAATTTGTGTTGGGCCACATTCAAAGCCCGCAGCCTGAGGGCTGCACCAGCTTGCTGCAGAGGCTCCTTTAGATAGGGCTGCAGGGGTGGCATCCGGCAGCTGCAGCTGGGGAAGGAGAAGGAAGGGCAGGAAGGAGTCCTGTTCAGAGCTCCTCCTGTCACACATACAGCCCAGCAGGGTGAAGTGGGAGGGGCTGGTGCTGCTGCAGGGGGCTAACCTTGGGGGTGAGGGAGCTGCCCAGAAGCAGAGGCGGGGGATGGAGGACCCTGGGCGGTGCCCCTGTGCCCACAGCAGGACCCTGGCTGCCAGTTCGCCTCCACAGAGGCCTGGGTGGTCTGAGGTTGCCCAGCCGGGAGAGAACAGGCCTGGTCTGGAATGGAAACCTGCCTTCTGGCCTGTCGAACCTGGGGACTCCAGGGGGCCTTGAAGAAGGGCCTGGGCGGCAGCAGAGGACCCCAGGCAACTGTGCCTGAGCCGGGCACTGACGATGACTGATCACCTGCTGTGTCCCAGGCACTCGCCGGCCCCACGGCAGGAGTCGCTGTGGGCGAGGGGTTGTTGAGCTTCACAGAGGTCGGGCTCTGTGCCGGGGCCCTGACAGGGCAGGAAGCAGATGGAGTCCCACAAGCATGAACCCAGTGCGCAGAAAGGGTTACTTAAAAAATAAGTTCTGTGATAAAATCAAACAGGGTGAAGTGCTAGAAACAGGTCATGAGGGTGCAAACAGGTCGTGAGGGTGCAGCTTTGGGGAGAGAGGGGCCCTGGGGGTGAACGGGAAGCCAAGAGAGAAACAGCACACTGGAGGGGCCCTAGGCAAAGCCTGCCTGAGTGGGAGGGAGCAGAGCACGAGGGCCCAGGCTCCAGGCTGGGGGGGACTGCCCTGAAGTGCCCCCATGCCCTGCGGAGATAGCCAAGGGGCAGATGGAGAGAGGTGGGGGGTGGGCTAGGGATAGCATTTCCTGTACACAGGTGGAACCTGGCAGTGAGGGGCCCTTCCCAGAGACAGCTGGAGTCTCTAAATATCCAGTTTCTTCCCCAAGTCCACACAGCCCACAAGAATCCGCTGGGTCCACGTGGCCCTGCCCAGAGGGGCTTCCCTTCCAGTGTGTGAGGAGCACAGATGCCAGGCCACGTCAGGGAGGCCAGGCCTGGTGGGATCAGGGTGCCCCAGGCCACTGCTGGGGAGGGACATAGAGTTCGTGGCTGGCCCAGTGGTGGGAGGGTGGGGGGGCTCTGCAGGGTCCTGGCCCTGGTGGGCTGGGCAGGCCTGCTTGGGGCACCATCCAGCCGTTTAGCCTCTGATCTGCCAGAGGTGGAAGGAGCACCCCTGGGAGATGCCCCGCCCTGCACCTCCAGTTCCTGCTTGACGGTGGTCGGGCTTGGACTGAGCAGGTGCCGCGCCTTCTGCTGACCCCAGAGGCCAGATCCTGCGGCCAGAGTGAGGCATGGGAGTTGAGATCAGGCAGATGAAAACCCAAATCTGAGCCTCCTGCAGGGGGAGGAGGCCCCTCTCCACTGAACATCATGGCCCACGGGGACTGGGCAGGGAACCCGAGGGCCCACACTGGGGACTGGGTCTGGAGGGACAGCTGGGGAAGCAGGAGGAAGGGCAGGAAGGACAGTAGGAGGAAGCAGGAAGGAAGGGAAAGGAGCCGGGCCTGGGATGACAGCAGAGAAGGACCGAGGCCCAGGCAGGGCTTCCTCAGGTGCCTCTGGGTAGAGAGCCCTGGTCTGGCTCAGGAGGCCCAGGCACTGGTCTCAGACCTGCCACCACCTGTGTGATGCTGGGCCAAGCGTTCCCCTTCCTTGGGCCTCAGTTTCCACCGCTGTAAAGTGGGGAGGGGTGAAACTGAAGCTGTACCCAGCCTATCGCAGTTGTTGAGGAGAGAGAAGCTGTGGTCAGGGGCTGTGGGGCCCACGCTGAGGAGACAAGGCCCCTCCTCTCAGAGTGCATGGGGCCCAGGAAGGGGGTGATGTGCACCATGGGGGAGCAGCCTGGGCCTATGGGCTCCCCAACCATGACCTCAGAAGGAAGATGTGTGCCGAGGAGGTGGGGGCCAGAGAGAATATTCTAGACCAGACAGGGGTGGTCTGGATAGGCTTCTGAGGGGGTGGGTTTGGAGGAGGGGCAGGTGGCCGAGTAGGGGGGAAGCAGGGGAGGAGCCAGCCTGCCTGTGTGTGCCAGAGTGTGTGCCTCTCAGCCGCGTGCATTGGCGTGTGCATGTGTGTGTGCGTTTGTGTGTGTGTATTGGAAGATGCTCACGGAGCGTGTCTGCATGAACTAGGATGAGCGTGCATGCTGCACCCTGTCAGGGGACTGGGCATGAGGCGCTGGGGAGGGCGGGCTGACCGCACACCCTGGGAGGGCCGGGCCCTGACAAGCTTTCCGAGATGACAGGGCAGAAGTGGGCTGGGGAGGAGGAAGGATCCGTGGGCGGGACTGGAGTGCCTCTGGTTTTGCTGTCTCTCACGCTGTTTCCAGAACAAATGTGTGCCCTCAGCAAGGATGCTGGTTCTTCAGAGGCGTCAGCACAGGCAGCCGGCACCCCACTTCCCTCCCAGAAACCCCCATGCCTTCTAGCTGGTGCGGGAGCAGGGGGATCTCCTGTTACCCCTGCCCTGCTGCCGTCAGTTGGCCACCCGCCCCGCCACCTTAAGGAGGGGCAGAGTCAGGGACCAGCCCCGAGGGGGTGGCTCACCCCAGCTTCACTTCCCCCAGCCCTCCTCAGGCAGCCACTGTGCAGGCTTTGGCAGCGGGGGTCACACACTCCACCCGGGAGGCCAAAGCTGCCTGCAGGTCAGTGCCGCCCACTGCCCTAGGGGCCTCCCAGTGGGGCAGGGGCGTGATGGGGTCTCAGAGCAGAGTGAGGATGTGATGCGGTCTCAGGGCTGGGTGAGGGTGTGATGGGGTCTCGGGCGGGGTGAGGCCGTGACGGGGTCTCGGGCGGGGTGAGGCCGTGATGGGGAGTCTCAGCAGGGTGAGGATGTGATGGGGTCTCAGGGCGGGGTGAGGATGTGATGGGGTCTCAGGGCGGGGTGAGGCCGTGATGGGGTCTCAGGGCGGGGTGAGGCTGTGACGGGGTCTCAGAGCAGGGTGAGGATGTGACGGGGTCTCAGAGCGGGGTGAGGCTGTGACGGGGTCTCAGGGCGGGGTGAGGCTGTGATGGGGTCTCAGGGCGGGGTGAGGATGTGACGGGGTCTCAGGGCGGGGTGAGGATGTGATGGGGTCTCAGGTGGGTTGAGGCTGTGATGGGGAGTCTCAGCGGGGTGAGGCTGTGTTGTGGTCTCAGGTGGGCTCGGGCTGTTGGGGGTCTCAGGTGTGGCTGAGGCTGATGAAGGCTCGGAGCCTGTGTGTGGGTAGCAGCTTGCTGGAGTGTGGGATGTGACATCTAAAAACAAGAATAAATACCCCTGCGCTGTGGCCCTCAGGTGAGCGGCTGCTTTGGTGAACTTGTGTCACTCACAGCCCCATCCTGGGTCTGGGGTGTGCTGTGTGGGGTCCAGGCCCAGTGGGGTGTGCTGTGTGGGGCCCAGGCCCAGTGGGGTGTGCTGTGTGGGGCCCAGGCCCAGTGGGGTGTGCTGTGTGGGGCCCAGGCCCAGTGGGGTGTGCTGTGTGGGGTCCAGGCCCAGTGGGGTGTGCTGTGTGGGACCCAGGCCCAGTGGGGTGTGCTGTGTGGGGCCCAGGCCCAGTGGGGTGTGCTGTGTGGGGCCCAGGCCCAGTGGGGTGTGCTGTGTGGGGTCCAGGCCCAGTGGGGTGTGCTGTGTGGGGTCCAGGCCCAGTGGGGTGTGCTGTGTGGGACCCAGGCCCAGTGGGGTGTGCTGTGTGGGGCCCAGGCCCAGTGGGGTGTGCTGTGTGGGGTCCAGGCCCAGTGGGGTGTGCTGTGTGGGGCCCAGGCCCAGTGGGGTGTGCTGTGTGGGGCCCAGGCCCAGAGGGTCACAGGTACGGGGCACTCTTTGGTGCCTGGGCCACAGGGATCTGCACCCCCACTCCATGCCCCCACATCTTCAGCAGTGGTTGGGGCCTGTGCTCCCAATCCCAGGCCAGCCAGGTACTCGGAGGTCTGGGTGGGTCCCTGGTCCAGACAGTGGGAAGGGCTGGCGAGGGGCTCCAGTGTGGCTGGGCTGCCCGTCTACGGCCAGGTTTCTCTCCTGGATTGCTCAGTGCAGAATCAAAGGGCACTTTTCTGCTTTTGTGTGCAGAAGCCGAGGCTGACCTTGCCATCAGAAGGGGAAGCGGGGCCTCCTACGTGTACTGCTGGCTCCTATCCCCACAGCCTCCTGGGCAGGAAGTAGAAAGGCCCTATCCCCATGGTCCCCGGCAGCGGGAGCTCCCTGAGGCTGATGGTGTTGGTGTCTGTTGAGGAAGACCAGGCCTGAGGATCTGAGGCAGGAGGCCAGCTACGGTCCGCAGCCTGGATGGATTCCTGCGCGGGGCTGGGGCAGTAGGTAGGCATCTGTGCTGGCCATGTTAGCTCCCAGGGCCCCATGCCGTCGGGGCTAAAACCTGGGCCTTGATTTCCTGAACTTTTTTGGGAGGCACCCCAGGGGCAAGACAAGGACCCATGAACAGGGCACTTCTTCAAAGCCTACGTACACCTTGAAACTCTTGCAACATTTGCATTTTTCTCCCTAATAGTCCAGTGTTTGTTTTATTATAAAAGGGAAAATTTAAATATTGTAGTTAGACTTTTTTTCTTCTTCTTACAGACAAGGTTTCACTCTGTCTCCTAAGGCTGGTGCGCAGTGGTGCCAGCATAGCTCACTGCAGCCTCGACCTCCTGGGCTCAAGCGATCTTCCTGCCTCAGCCTCCTGAGTAGCTGGAACTACAGGCACCCGTCACCAGTCCAGCTAATTATTATTATTATTATTTTTTTTTTTTTGGTAGAGACGGGGTGTCCCTATGATACTCAGGTTGTTCTTAAACTTCTGGCCTCAAGTGATCCTCCTGTCTCAGTCTCCCAAAGTGTTAGGATTACAGGCGTGAGCCACTGTGCCTGGTCTGCAGTTAAACATTCCCCCACAGCCACACTGAGGCTAGTAGGCAAGTTACAGCCCTGGGTATGTGTGACCTGACAGCCCCTTGGCAGCCATGGGGAGAGATCTGGGAAGCTGGGGCAACGGGAAGGGGCCCAGGCCCACGAGCTCTCGTGTCCTCACCTCCCACCAGGCAGGGTTCCAGGCTACTCAAGATGAGGCAGCGAAGGAATCGCCCTCTAGCCATGCAGGCCCCTCCCCTCGCCAGGTCTGCACCCCGCCCAAGGCTGGCCCTGGACTTTTGGTGGATTTGAGAGCTCAGGTGGGGAGAGTAGGAGGTCAGTCGCACGGAGCCCTCCCCAACGCACAGCTCCTGCCCTGCTCAGGTACCTCTGAGGTGTAGATTCTGAGCAGGTTCTGGGATCTCCTGGTCCCCAGCGGGGGCTGCCGCAGGGGCACAGGACCAACAGGAAGGGAAGATCCCAGCGGTTGGTTCCAGTGGGTTCTGGGGATGTCCTCGGAGCCTGGCCTTGCTCAGGGTCCCTACAAAGATCCCTGGAAGCGGGGCAAGGTGTTGCTCATGAATCAGAGAGAAAGCAAGCAGGACCCTCAAGAAGGGAGGAGAGACCCTCAGGCACGCAGCGATTCGCAATCGGGGGGAAGGGCAAGCAGGACCCTCAAGAAGGGAGGAGAGACCCTCGGGCGGGCGCGCAGCGCTTTGCACTCGGGGGAAGGGCAAGCAGGACCCTCAAGAAGGGAGGAGAGACCCTCGGGCGGGCGCGCAGCGCTTCGCACTCGGGGGAAGGGCTCCTGAAACTTGGAAGTCAGCAAATGCCCGCCGTACTTCACTGGAGGTGGGAACTAAGGAGACGGAATGAAGTCAGAGGGCAGGATGTTTCTGTTTTTGGCTGAAACCTGTGCCCTGTGTCCCTCATGGACTGGGGACCTGGAGTTCCCCGGGGGCCACCGTGGGGGAAAGGCATCCCCAGCAGCTGCAGTCACGGGGTTTGGGCGCTCTCCCCTCTCCTGATTTGGGGGAACTTGTGTGGACTAGGCAGAGGGAGGAGCAAGGCTGTTGGCTGTGGACTGAGTCCTTCCCACCTTCCATAGCAGCCCAGCAGGAAGCCACTGAGGGATGCCCCGCAGGACAGCCTGGTGGTAGGGGGAGAGTCTTCTCCCACCCCCACCCCTCCAGGCTCTTCCTGGACCCACTGAGGAGCCCGGGCAGTGGGACGTGTGGCTGTGAGTCCCGGACTCTGGGCGCTCGCCAGCAGCTCCGTCTCACACCTGCCTGTGTGCAACACCAGCACCCCTTATGATGAGGGAACTGAGTTTGCCCAGCTGCAGGGGTGGCCGAGTCAGGATGACTCCAGCCCATGTCCGGGACACCAGACTCTGCCCAAGTCCATCCGGGGCTGATCTCAGCCTTCCTGGGCTATGTTGTGGAGGGTGTTGGGGACAGTGAGAGGCTGGCATGGACAGCGGAGGGGTGGCTTTGTGAGTGGCCCTGATAGTGATTGAGAGGAGGATACTCAGTTCCACCCCTGGGCGGCTCCTGAGCAGCACAGCCAGGGCCTGGAGGGGCAGGGCTGCCCTCATGTGCTCTGACCCCTGGGAGCTCAAGGGGTGGACCCCATATCCCAAATGTGGGACTGGAATGGGGACTCCGGCTGATCCAGGCAGGACCTCCAGAGTTCAGGACTGGGTGGTGAGCTCACAGGGAGGGAGGGGCAGGCCAGAGTCCCAGCTGTCCTGGACTCTGCTGTGGGAAAGGGCCGATGCAGGTGTGGAGTCAAATGTGGGCACCTCTTGCAGCCAGGTCCCGGGAGGGGTGGAGGGGCCACCCTGGGCTTTGTCTGGGAGCCTGGTCTTCCCATCCTTAGACTGACAGGTGCTGCTGCCTCTGAACCCTCCCTGCTGAGAGCTGTGCTGGGTGAGGCTGGCGGCCCTTTGTTCCCTGTCCAGGATTTGCGTTCTGGAGGGTAGGGCTTGCTGGGTTGGGGACTGGAGGGGGACGTGGAGCTCCTTCTGCCTCCCTTCCTGCCCCATGACAGCAGGCAGGTCCCAGGACAGAAGGGCTCAGGAGAGAGGAAGAGGATCCGTCCAGGGGTTAGACCTCGAGGGTGACTTGGAATTCTTTACGGCATCCATGCTTTCTTTGAGGAGTTTTGTGTTTGTGGATGTGAGGCCGAGGTGGGCGGAGTGGGGGCAGTGCCTCGTTCCTCCCGCTCGCCCTCTGCTCACCTCCAGCTCCCTCTGCAACCCCAGGACCATGAACGGCACCTACAACACCTGTGGCTCCAGCGACCTCACCTGGCCCCCGACGATCAAGCTGGGCTTCTACGCCTACTTGGGCATCCTGCTGGTGCTGGGCCTGCTGCTCAACAGCCTGGCGCTCTGGGTGTTCTGCTGCCGCATGCAGCGGTGGACGGAGACCCGCATCTACATGACCAACCTGGCGGTGGCCGACCTCTGCCTGCTGTGTGCCTTGCCCTTCGTGCTGCACTCCCTGCAGGACACCTCGGACACGCCACTGTGCCAGCTCTCCCAGGGCATCTACCTGACCAACAGGTACATGAGCATCAGCCTGGTCACGGCCATTGCCGTGGACCGCTACGTGGCCGTGCGGCACCCCCTGCGCGCCCGTGGGCTGCGGTCCCCCAGGCAGGCTGCGGCCGTGTGCGCGGTCCTCTGGATGCTGGTCATCGGCTCCCTGGTGGCTCGCTGGTTCCTGGGCATGCAGGAGGGCGGTTTCTGCTTCAGGAGTACCCGGCACAATTTCAGCTCCATGGCCTTCCCGCTGCTGGGATTCTACCTGCCACTGGCCGTGGTGGTCTTCTGCTCCCTGAAGGTGGTGACTGCTCTGGCCCAGCGGCCACCCATTGATGTGGGGCAGGCAGAGGCCAGCCACAAGGCTGCCCGTATGGTCTGGGCCAACCTCGTGGTGTTTGTGGTCTGCTTCCTGCCCCTGCACTTGGGGCTGACGGTGCGCCTCGCTGTGGGCTGGAACGCCTGTGCCTTCCTAGAGACGCTCCGTCGTACCCTCTTCATAACCAGCAAGCTGTCAGATGCCAACTGCTGCCTGGACGCCATCTGCTACTACTACATGGCCAAGGAGTTCCAGGAGGCGTCTGCATTGGCCGTGGTTCCCAGTGCCAAGGCCCATAAAAGCCAGGCCTCTCTGTGTGTGACCCTGGCCTAGGAGGCGTGTGGAGGGCGCTGTGGGCCAGGTCCTGGGGGCTCCGGGAGGTGCTGCCTGTCGGGGGAAGGTGGGACCAGCAGCAAGGAGCCTGGGATCAGCCCTGAACTCACTGTGGGCTCTCTTGGAGCCTTGGGTGGGCAGGCATGGCCCAGGTACCTGCTCTCTTGGGAAGAGAGAGGGACAGAGACAAGGGCAAGAGGACTGAGACCAGAGCAAGGCCAATGTCAGAGACCCCCAGGATGGGGCCTCACACTTGCCACCCCCAGAGCCAGCTCACCAGGCCAAAGTGAGTTCCTGCTGGCTAGGGTGCAGCCTTGAGGACACCTGCTGCCACCCCTCGGGGCTGGAATAAAACTCCCCACCCAGAGTCAGTCCTGGTGGGGCCCTCTGTGTTGCCCACTCATGTGATGGGAGGCGGGGAGGGAGTGCGTGGCTCAGAGGGCCAGCGGACATCTTCCAGGGACCCTTTGGGGCTCTTCACTCTGAGGCCCCCTTGGACCCTTTGACACTTTCCCACCCCCACCATCTGAAGCGTGAGCAGGGGCTGTTGGAAGCTCCTGGCAGGACCGCACTAGAGGCCCCTAGCCCAGGTTTCCTTGCTCAAGGCAGGACTTATCTCCATGTAGTGGCTTATCTCCATGTAGGAGCTGCACAGTGGTACAAGGAGCGGGGGACCAAGGTCAAGCAGGTGAGACTGGGTTGGGGTGGGTGGCAGTGAAGAGGTGGCCAGGATCTGCCAGGGGACCCAGCCCTCTTCTCCTTCCTTCAGGGAAAGGCTGGAAACCATGTCTGGCAGGGGTAGGGCTTGGGTGCCCACCCAGGTAAAGGCGGGATGTCCTGCTGGTTTCTGACTTTCCTGTACTTCTGCGTGGAGGGCATCTCGAACCCCAAGCTGGAAGGACGGGGCACTCCAGAGACCTCCTGCGAGTGTGGGCCAGCACGGCCTGGGCTCAAACCCCATCCTGTCATCCCATATTGCATGTCCACAGGCACCGCTCCACCCTGTTCCACGTTCCACAGGACTGAAGAGAGATGGCAGTCATGTTGTGGCAGGGACATGGCACAAACATGCAGCTGATGGCATCTCACAGGACCCCAGGCTCTGGAGAGCCCATACCCAGGAGAGCCCCATAAGGGCCCCGTGCCTAAAAGGGTGCATCTCAGGTGGGCCCATGCTCAGGAGGGTCCATGTCTAGGAGGCTTCTGTGCCCAGGAAGGTCCATGCCCAGGAGGGTCCGTGAGCAGGAGGGCCCCACTGTCAGGAGGGTCCTGTGCCCAGGAGGGTTCTATGCTCAAAAGGGTCCCATGTCCAGGAGGGTTCATATCCAAGGGTGTCCATACCTAGTGGGGGGTCTATGTCCAGGAGGGTCCCATGCCCGGGAGGGTCCATGCTCAGGAGGGTTTATGCCCAGGAGAGTTTATGCCCAGTAGGGCCCCATGCCCAGGAGGATCATGTGCACAGAGGGCCCTGTGCCCAGGAGGATACATGTCCAGGAGGTTCCATGCCCAGGAGGCTCCATGTCAAGAAAGATTCATGCCTAGGAGCATTCATGTCCAGGAGTGTCCCTGCCTAGGAAGGTCCATGACCAGAAGGGCCCATGTCAAAGAGGGTTCATGCCCAGGAAGGTCCAGCCCAGGAGGGCCCATGTCCAGGAGGGGTCCATGCTGAGGCGGCTCTATGCCCAGGAGGGTTCATGTCCAGAAAGGTCCATGCCTAGGAGGGTCCATACACAACAGAGCCCTGTGCCCAGTAAGGACCATGTCCAGGAGAACCCCATGCCCGGGAAGGTCCATGTCCAGTAAGGGCCATGCCCATGAGAGCCTCATGCCTCATGCCTAGGAAGGCCCATGCCCAGGAGGGTCCATGCCCAGGCCAGTTAATGCCCGGGAAGGTTTATGCCCAGGAGGGTTCCATGCCTAAAAGTGTCCATGCCCAGAAAGGTCCATATCCAGAAGAGTCCATACTCAGGAGGGCTGATATGTTAGATTTGTGTCCCCACCCAAATCTCATCTTGAATTGTAATCCCTATAATAACCATAGTGCCCCTGTATCAAGGGAGAGACCACGTGGAGGCAATTGGATCATGGGAGCTGTTTCCCACATGCTGTGGGAATGTGGGAAATACATGCAGAAAATAATGAGTGAGTTCTCATGAGATCTGATGATTTTATAAGGGGCTCTTCCCCCTTCACTTGGCACTTCTCCTTCCTGCTGTCTTGTGAAGAAAGTTCCTTGCTTCCCCTTCAACTTCTGCTGATTGTAAGTTTTCAGAGGCATCCCTAGCCATGCTGAACTGTGAGTCAATTAAACCTTTTTCCTTTAAAATTACCCAGTCTTAGGCAGTTCTTTATATCAGTATGAAAACAATGAAAACAGACAAATGCAGCAAATTGGTACCACAGAGAGTGGGGTGCTGCTGTAAACATACCCAAAAATGTGGAAGCAAATTTGGAACTGGGTAATAGTCAGAGGTTGGAACAGTTTGGAGGGCTCAGAAGACAGAAAGATGTGGGAAAGTATGGAACTTCCTAGAGACTTGTTGGATGGCTTTGATCAAAATGCTGATAGTGATATGGACAATGAATTCCAGGCTGAGGTGGTCTCAGATGGAGATGAGGAATTTGCTGGAAACTGGAATAAAGGTGATTCTTGCTGTGCTTTAGCAAAGAGATTGGCAGCATTTTGCCCCTGCCTTAGACATCTGTGGAACTTTGAATGTGAGAGAGATGATTTAGGGTATCTGGCAGAAGAAATTTCTAAGCATCAAAGCATTCGAGAGTGCTCTTAAAAGCATTCAATTTTATGCATTCACAAAGAGATGATTTGGAATTGGAACTCACATTTAAAAGGGAAGCAGAGCATAAAAGTTTAGAAAATGCACATCCTGACTATGGGATAGAAAAGAAAAACCCATTTTCTGAGGAGAAATTCAAGCCAGCTGCAGAAATTTGCATAAGTAACTAGGAGTCACATGTTAATAGCATAGACAATGAGGGAAATGTCTCCACAGAATGTCAGAGGTCTTCACAGCAACCCCACCCATCACAGGCCTGGAGGCTTAGGAGGAAAAAATGGTTTTGTGGATGGGGCCCAGGGCCTTGCTGCTTTGTGCAGTCTCAGGACTTGGTGCCCCACATCCCAGCAGTGGTTAAAAGGGACCAATGTACAGCTTAGACCTTTGCTTCAGAAGGTGCAAGCCCCAAGCCTTGGTGGCTTACATGTGGTATTGGACCTGCAGAGAAGTTTGCTGCACTGGTGGAACCCTCATGTAGAACCTCTGCTAGGGCAGTGTAGAAGTGATACATGGGGTTGGAGCCCCCACACACAGTCCCCACTGGGGCACTGCCTACTGCTTGTGGAACTGTGAGAAGAAGGCCACTATCCTCCAGACCCCAGAATGGTAGATCCACTGATGACTTGAACCATGCACCTGGAAAAGCCACAGACACACAACACCAGCCTGTGAAGGCAGTTGGAAGGGATGCTGTACCCTGTGAAACAACAAAGGTGGAGCTGCCCAAGGTCATGGGAGCCCACCTCTTGCGTGAGCCTGACTTGGATGTGAGACGTGGAGTCAAAAGAGATCATTTTGGAGCTTTAAGTTTTGACTGCCTACCTGGATTTCAGACTTGCATGGGGCCTGTGGCCCCTTGATTTTGGCCAATTTATCCCATTTGGAATGGGTATATTTACCTAATTGCCTGTACCTCCACTGTATCTAGGATGTAACTAACTTGCTTTTGATTTTACAGATTTGTAGGCAGAAGGGACTTACCTTGTCTCAGATGACACTTTGGTCTTGGACTTTTGGGTTAATACTGGAATGAATTAAGACTTTGGGGGACTCTTGGGAAGGCATGACTGGTTTTGAAATGTAAAAGAGACATGAGATTTGGAAGGGGCTAGGGGTAGAATGGTGTAATTAGGCTTTGTGTCCCCACCCAAATCTCATCTTGAATTACAGTCCCCACATGTCAAGGGAGAGACCAGGTGCAGGTAACTGAATCATGGGGGCAGTCTCCCCCATGCTATTCTCATGATAGAGTTCTCATGAAATCTGACAGTTTTATAAGGGACTCTTTCCCATTGGCTTGGCACGTCTTCTTGCTGCCTTGTGAAGAAGGTGCCTTGCTTCCCCTTCGCCTTCCACCACGATTATAAGTTTCCTGAGACCTCCCCAGCCATGCTGAACTGTGAGTTAGTTAACTCTTTCATTTATAAACTACCCAGTCTCGGGCAGTTCTCTATAGCAGTATGAAAACAGAATAATACAGGGGCCCATGCCCAGGAGGGTCCATGCCCAGGAGGGTGCATGCCTGGGGGTCCCTCCCAGGAGGGTCCATGTCCAGGGGTCCCTGCCCAGGAAGGTTCATGCCCAGGAGGACCCATGCCCAGCAAAGTCATGTTCAGGAGGATCTATTCACAGGAGAGTTCATGCCCTGGAGCATCCATGTCCAGGAGGGGTCTGTGCCCAGGATGGTCCATGCCAACCAAGGAAGATCAATGCCCAGGATGACCCATGCCCAGTAGGGTCTATGTCCAGGAGGATCCATACCCAGGAGGGGCCATACCCAGGAGGGCCTACACCCAGGAGACCCCATGCCCAGGAGACTCCATGCCCAGGAGGGTCCATACCCAGGAAAGTCCATGTCTGGGGGCCAGGAGGGCTCATGCCCACAAGGACCCATGCCCAGTAGTGTTCACAAGGGCCTATTCACAGGAGGGTTCACACACAAAAGAGCCCTGTACCCAGAAGGGCCTATGCCCAAGAGGATCCATGACCAGGAGGGTCTATGACCAGTAGGGTACATGCCAACCAAAGAGGGTCCATGCCAACCAAGGAGAGTCCATGCCCAGGAGGGTCCATGCCCAGGAGTGTCCATATCCAGGAGCATCCATATCCAGGAGAACCCATTCCCAGAAGGGTCCATGCCCTGGAAGGTCCATGTCCAGGAGGTCCCATGCCCAGTACTGTCCATATCCAGGAGGACCCATGCACAGTAGGGTCCATGTCCAGGAGGGCCCAGGCCCAGGAGGGTCCTATGTCCAGGAAGACCCATATTTAGTAGGGTCCATGCCCAGGATGGTCCATGCCCAGGAGGGCCCATTCCTAGGAGGGCCCATGCCCAGGAGAGCCCATATCCAGGAGTGTTTATGCCCAAGAGGGCTTGCACTCTATAGGGCCCTGTGCTCAGGAGGGCCCATGCCCAGGAGGCCCTGTGCTCAGCTGGGCTCTACCTACTTTAATGCAACACTGTCCTGAACTTCCTGATTTTTCAGAGGCCCTGGGTTCTTGTTTTGTGCAGCCTGCATTTCCTGTGGCCTGCAGGGGTAGCTCAGGACTGGGCAGTGTGGTCCCCATTCCAGAGGCTCTAGAGGCCTCTGTCCCCCTCTGCCTTCAGGTAGACTAGCTCCCTGGCCCAGGCATGCCCCCAGGCTTCTGTCTGCAGCTGGAAACCCTCCTGTCCCTAACTCTGGGGCCACTGGAGGCTTCAGGGACAAGTTGGACCCAGAACCAGCTCAGGGAGCCAGGGTGCATTTGGTGGGGGGCTAAGGGGGACCAGCAGCCCTGGGCTCCTCCCTCTCTGTTCTCTCCCCTTCCCACAGCACCCATGGCCCTTGGCTGAGCCAGATCTTTCCAGGGCTTTGGTGATCCTCAAAGACCAAAGTCAGGAAACACCACGACCGTATCAGAGCCCACATCATTTCCTGGTACCCAGGTCCTGGTCCTTGTTCTCACACAGGTGCCACTGCACATGCATTGAGTCCTGGCTCATTCCAGGGGCTCCCTCTCCCCACCTCCCCACAACCATCCGCATGTAATAAGGGGATCTTGAAAACCACACACCTGGCTCCCGGGCCTGGCTGTGTCCAGCCCTGCGGCATGGCCTGTGGTCATGGCACCAGCCTCTCCCCGCCCTCCCCTTTCTGTTCCTGCATTCACCATCACAGGGCACACTGCCTAGCCAGGACCAGGCTTGCTGCCGCCCCACCCACAAGGAGCTCGCCTCAGCCCGACGAAGCCTCTCAGGCTGCCCTCTGCTTGGAAGGCCTCCCTACGGGGTTCCCTGCTCATGTCCCCCTCCTCAGGGGCCTCAGCCCTCAGTTGCCCTCTGCAGAGGCCATGCCCAGCCTGCCCATGACTCTCCCCAAACCCCAGACCTGCATGGGGGGGGGATCAGGTCACACCATTCTGGAAAGGCCCAAGAAGGTGACCAACAGTTACCAGTGGAGCAGGGATGGGGGATGCACCTGTGTGAGAACAAGGGCAGCCCACTTGGGCTTGCACCCTCTCCTCTCTCCATCCTGCCCCCACTGCCCCAGTGCAGTGCCCTCCTGTGTTATGGGAACCCTTGGAATGGGTCCCGGCCCTGCCACTGGCCCCGTATCTCCTATTCAGGGCTTCCTCTTGTCTCTTGCATCTGCCCTGCTCCTCCAGACCTGCCCCCACGGCCCCCAAACACCTCCTGCTGTCACCAAAACCCAGCTTTTCTGGGGCCCGCCCTGTGACTTTGTCCAGGGCACAGCCAAGCAGTTAGTTTCCATGTCCCTGACTTCTACCACCCTGGCCCTCTGGGATTTTCATTTCCAAGAGATGGAGGAGTCTATGGAACAATCCCCACCTCAGGATGGATTCCTTTGAAGCTGACCAGCTGAGCCCGGGCTGAGCGCAGATGTCCAGTCTTGTCCCTGGCCAGGTTTGGGGATCAGGGAGACAGGAAGAACTGGGCCTGGGACTCTGCTCCAGCCTTGCCCATCTGAGGGGGCACTCACATGGCCAGTGTAGACCAGCTGTGGCAAAGAGCTTTAGATGGAAAGGCGAACTCTGGTCAGGTGGTAGCTTCCGAGAGCCCTGTGTCAAGAAGGATTCTGAGGCTCCCTCGGGGCTCCAAGGCACAGAGAGGAGTGCTGTCTGCAGAGGCCCCGTGCCTGGTCTGGCAGAGCCCCACCCTGCCCGTGTGTGTGTGAAGGGGTGGCCTGCCCCTCCACACCTGTGGGCGTTTCTCGTTAGGTGGAACGAGAGACTTGAGAAAAGAAATGAGACACAGAGACAAAGTATAGAGAAAGAAAAAGTGGGCCCAGGGGACCGGCACTCAGCATACAGAGGACCCACACCAGCACAGGTCTCTGAGTTCCCTTAGTATTTATTGAAAATTATCTTTACCATCTTAAAGATAAGGGAGTGGCAGGACAATAGGATCATTGTAGGGAGAAAATTAGCAGTAAGACATATGGATAAAGATCTCTGTGACATGAATAAGTTCAAAGGAAAATGCTGTGCCTTGATATGCATATGCAAACATCTCCATAAACCTTTTAGCAGCATTGTTCCAGCAAGTCCCACCTTTTGCCCTAAGGTGGTTTTCTCCTATCTCAGTAAACAGAGCATACAATCGGGTTTTACATCGAGATGTTCCATTGCCCAGGGACGGGCAAGAAACAGATGCTTTTCTTTATCTTAACTGCCAACATCCACCAAAAGGCCTTCTTTCCTCTTGTACTAGTCCTCCTCAGCACAGACCCTTCACGGGTGGCCATATTTCAGACTATCACATGGGGAGAAACCTTGGACAATACCTAGCTTTCCTAGGCAGAGGTCCCTGTGACCTTTGGCTGTGTACGTGTCCCTGGGTACTTGAGATTAAGAGAATGGTGATGACTTCTAACCAGCAAGCTGCCTTCAGGCACTTGTTTAACAAAGCACATCCTGCACAGCCCAAAATCCATTAAGCCTTGAGTCACCACAGCACGTGTCTCTTGCCAGGACAAGGTTGGGGGTAGGGTCACAGATTAACAGCATCTCAAATACAGAACAAAATTGAGTCTCTTATGTCTACTTCTTTCTATATAGACACAGTAACAGGCTGATCTCTCTTTCTTTTCCCCACATCTGTGCCCTCCAGGAAGTCCTTGCCAGGGTGGAGTAGAGGACAGCAGGAGGCGAGGCAGATAATACTCTTCCAGAGCCTCTGCAGCAGGTCCTGGTGTGGAGGCTGCTTGGTGGTGGGCGGAGGACTCCCCACAGCCCTGGGGGGTGCACAGAGCCTTGAGGCACTGCTGCCCCATGCTGGGTCTCTGGATACGGCCCCTCCAGAGTGGACGGCTGGGACAGGGAGTGCACACACCCACTCTCCTCCCAGCTCCCAGCACAGTGGAGGTGGCTGGACTTTCACAAAAACCCAAGGATGTCGAGAGGAAACAGAAGCAAAAGCACCACCGGTTAGGTGCCCAAGAACTGACTTCAGAGCCCCAGTCACGACTCACACACTCTGAGCACCACATCCGAGTCTGGCCTTTGGGCTGGGCCAGGCCAAGCAGAAATCCTCTTCCTCAGATGAGACCAGGCACAGACCCGAGGGCTTGGGAGCAGCCCACACACTCATCACCACAGAGTCACCATTAATTAGCAAAGAACAGGCATCAGAAGTCGATTCCAGTTGAGGCTGCATCAACAGGAGTATAGGGTCTGGAACGTGGGAACACAGACACACATCCTCGCTCTGCTACTGAACACCTGGGGAATTGTATCTGGTGAGGGACACATTCTGTGTGGGGCCCACAGTCATCCTGGGGAGATTCTGGAGTCGGGCGCAGGCTAGCAGGGGCTTGGCAATTCAGACCACTTGGGAACACCAGGGGAACTGTGGCCGTTAGAGGGCGAGGTGCTTCCCAGAAAGTGACAGCCCTCTGGAGCCACTGAGGAGCAGAAGGTCCAGATGACCGCTGAGGACGGACCCAGGACTGGCAGGGGATCCAGCAAACTGCCCAGAACCGAGCTGCTTCTGGTCAGGGACACGGGTGTCTACTTAGGTTCTCATCATCGGATTCTTAGTGCTCCGTGCTGTCTGTTCGCTTCTCCCAATCTGGAAGCTTTTAGGGTAAATACGTATTTACACTGAGGGAATGAGGATTTCACCACGACATGCACCAGGTTGGGTTTTCATTCGGTCACTGTGCTGGGAACACAGCGTGCTCTTCCAGTCGGGGGACCCCAGCCGTCCAGGCTTGATTCCCTTCTTGGATAATTTCCTCCCCTCCGTGAGCCGGAGTTTGGAGTTCTTAGACCCACATTCTGTTCCTTGTTGATTCATTTTTTGTTTCCTTTTGTCCATCTCTTTGAGCTTTTGTTCTTTCCTCTGGGGATATCTTCTCATCTTTATTTTCCAAGTGTTTTACTAAATGTTTATTCCAGTGATTATTCAAGAGTCCTTTCTTGGTTTTTGGTCATTCCTTATTTATTAATTATTTTTTGAGATGAGGTCTCACTCATGTCACCCACACTAGAGTGCCATGGCACGATCTCAGCTCACTGCAGCCTCTGCTTCCCGGGTTCATGCAATTCTCCCACCTCAGCCTCCCAAGTAGCTCAGATTTCAGGCGCCCGTCACCACGCCTGGCTATTTTCTGCATTTTTAGTAGGGACAGTGTTTCCCCATGTTGTCCAAGCTGGTCTTGAACTCTTGACCTCAGGTGATCCTCCTGCCTCGGCCTCCCAAAGTGCTGGGATTACAGGCACGAGCCACCGTGCCCGGCCTGGTCATTCCTTTTTGAAAAATACCACCCCGTTCTCACTCTGTGATGCCCCATCTTCTCAGGCCTCTCCAGGGACATCACATATGGTTGGCTTTTTATTTCATTTTTAAACAACTGTATTGGGGTATAACTGCTGCACAGTAAGCTGCACTTAAGGTGTGCAGTGTGATACGTTTGACCAATGCCTCCGCCCATCGCCTGTCACCGCGCGGTCATCCCCAGAGCTCCCCCTGCCCTGTGGCCCCTCCGCTGGTTGGCCGCATCCCCCACTTTGCATTTTCTGGGACTCCACACAGATGGGGCCTGCGATGTGTGCACACCCTGCAGTGTCCTCCCCTGCCGGGTGACTTCGGAGCCCATCCAAACAGCTGCTCTCTGCTTCGTTTTGTTGCTGGCTGGGTTCTGCTGACACGTGTTTTCAAGTCCCTCTGCTTCCTGTGATCTCTATCTCCTCTGATTTCCTCATTTTCCTTTGTTCTGACTCCCTTCCCTTCCCTTCCCTTCTTCCCTCCCTCCCTCCCTCCCTCCTTCCTTCCTTCCTTCCTTCCTTCCTTCCTTCCTTCCCTCCTTCCTTCCTTCCTTCCTTCCTTCCTTGCTGAAGATGCTCAGGCAGCTTCTTCCACCCCCAGCCACCCAGGCTCCAATGGTCCAGGAGAGAGCTGCGGTCAGCCTGCGCACCCAGGAGGTAGCATCGATCATGGGGCGAGGGGACAGCTGGCCGGGCTTCCAGCGTCTCTCCGCCTTTTCTGTGGAACAGTTTAGCTTCTTCACAAAGGTTCTTCTTGTTCCTGCTAGGGGTGGAGTCTGGCTGCAGGGAGTCTGAGGGAGAAGCAGGTCTGGGGCTGCAGGGAGTCTGAGGGAGAAGCAGGTCTGGGGCTGCAGGGAGTCTGAGGGAGAAGCAGGTCTGGGTAGAAGTAGTCTTGGTACTGACTGGGCAGGCGTTTCACTGAAGCTCCTATACTCAGTTGGGATCCAATGGCACCTGCTTTTGTGTCTGGTGTCCCCGGTGTCCCCACCGTCTGCAGGCCCTGTGGAATTTTTCCTAAGAATCATCTCCAGTCTTCTGTGTGGGAGAGTGTATCATCAGGGGTCCGTGCAGGGAAAAGAAACTTCCTGAAGCAGAATGGGAGTAAGACCTGAGATGCTTGGGAGACCAGGGAAAGGAATATGGGGGCTCTGAGGGGCGCTGTGGCCTCCAGGTCAGCCCAAAGCAGCGGCAGTGCCTT
This sequence comes from Macaca fascicularis, assembly GCF_037993035.2. NCBI lineage: Eukaryota > Metazoa > Chordata > Mammalia > Primates > Cercopithecidae > Macaca > Macaca fascicularis. The sequence continues at coordinate 136,518,934 of NC_088386.1, forward strand.
GCCTGGCCCCAGCGGGCCCTGTTCTGAGGGAGGGCGGCAGAGTGCAGTGTCTAGCACCCAGGACACCAGTGCAACTCCAGGCTGCCTCTCCAGAGCAGCCGTCTAGATGATGGCATGCAAGGCCTGACCCCGCTGGAGCCCGCACAGAGAAGCCATGAATGGGGCCCTCACCCAGCCCTGGAGAAGGTCAGCCCCCGCCTCCCCACCCACGTCCTGGCCCCAGCAGCAAGGGGGTCTGGGGAAGGTCAGGCTTCCTAACCTTGCCACCCGGAAAGCACAGGAGAGGGCAGAGATGGGCGCCGGTGGTCAGGAGACCCTCTCAGGGGTGGAGGCACCACAGCCCTACTCTCAGAGCCCCTCCCACACCCTCTGGCTGTCAGATGGGCTTGTTCCTGACCGGGTCCACCGGTGCCAGGCTGTGGCATCACTCGCGCCCCTCCACCCCCCACGGCTCACAGGAGGGCATGCATCTTTCTGACATCCCTGGACCTCCCGAGGTTTCCACCAGCAGAGGGGAGGGGGCGCCGCTCTCCTCACCTCCTGTCTCCTGGAGGCCGGCCTGGCTGGGGTCTCAGGGCTAGTCCTGCTGCTGCACTGTGGCTGCTGTCCAGGTGAGCAAACCCTCAGGCTCTCTCAGCCCAGCACTGAGCCACCCTCCCACCTGCCATTCCCCAGGAGGCTGCCGCCTCCAGCACCAGAGTTTGCATGCAGGGGTTTCCCCAAGTGTTCTTGGGAACACCACCCGAAAAAAGGCAGACCAGGCAGCGGCTTCACTGTGACCCGGGATGCTCTGAAGCTGAGATGACCCCTCGGAGCTGACCACCCTGGAATAGTCTCTGGACACAGTTGCCTCCGCTGAGCCACACTGCCAAAGGTGATGTGCGGAGGGGTCTTCGGTCGTGAGCAGGCCGGCGAGCCACGCGTGCCTCAGTTCTGAGGGGCCTCTGTGCCGCACATCACAGAGGCCGCCACACCCTCCCCCAACCCTGCCAGGCCCAGGTGCCTGCCCCCCGACCAGCTGCAGCTGCCTGGACTGTGCGTTCAGGCCACACGCGGTCAGCCCTCCCCAAAGGCCCTCTTTGAATCCTGAGGCCCAGGGCAGGTCTGGCTTATTGGCTCAGACTCCAGTGACCAGCGGGGAGGGACAGTGGGGGCTGCTGGCTGAGGGTCTACAGGTTCTCCTGAAGGGCAACCGGCTTGCTGTCCCTGGAACTCCCCAGCCAGCCCAGATGCACTCAGGCCGGGGAGGGCGGCCCTGCAGCACGCACACCCGAGTCTCCCCACTGCACCCACCTGTCTTTCTACCTTCCTTTTGCTCCACGCATTGCCCATTACCTGTATTCTCCTTAAGAAATGAAAACCTGAAACCGGCCCAACAAGCAAACAGCCCTCCATCTCATTAAGCCAGGTGGCAGGGGAGCCTGACTCCTCCTTGGCCAGGCTGTGCCCCGAGGGCCCCAGCACCCTCAGCCCTCTCTGTCTCCCGTCTGACCACTCACTCCTTTGTTGCTGGCCAGATCCTGGGGATTCTGCAGAATTCCCACTCCACTTAGGAGCTGTTCCAGGAGGGGCGGCGCAGCAGAGACCATGTTCCGGGGAGGGGCGGCGCAGCAGAGAGGCCATGCACCCCGCCCTGCTTACTCTGGGGAAGCTCCCTGTGTGTGCCTCACCTTCTTCATCTGCAGAAGAGTGCGTGGTCGGTGCAATGGGTCATGGCGAGCATTTTCAGGGCTCAGCACAGCCTGGCACAGAGCTGCACACACTGGGTGGCGGTGATCGACTGTTCCATTCTTTCATGGACAGGAACTCCAGGTCAGCTTTAGTTTAACGAAGATTCCCACAGTGAAAGGTCTGAACACCGCTGTCCTCACTGGTGAAAGTGGAGCTGCTTTCAAGTCACTCCCACCACGTACCACTTCTGGCCTTCGATCTCTAGGTGCTGGGCAGACGACGCCATCCGCCATCCCTACATCTATCGGGCTGCCCACTTATCGGACCAACTCGACCCGCAAGGCTCAGCCCGGCACCTCCTCCTCCAGGAAGCCCTCTCCAGGCTCAGACAGGTCTGGTGCCTCCCACGATCCTCCCACTCACAGCTGGCTGAGCTGAGTGGCCCAATCTCCTGTCCCTGTCCCCCGTGTCTTGGTTCCTCAGAGGAAGCGCTAGAGAGGGGCTCGGAGCCAACCCCAGGGTCCCCTGCCTCCCCCTACAGTGGATATGGGTTTCAGGATCCATTTACTCCTGCTCTGAGACTCTGGCATGGCTGAGTTGTGGGATTAGCACAGATGCTTCCCTAACAACTGGCAGTGGGTTCCGGAGAGAAGCCCAGGCAGGAGGCAGTCCCAAGGGGCTCTTGCTCATGGCGGAGATTTGAAATGTGCTGGGGATGCCTGGAGTGAGGGAGCAGGGTGGGTGATCTAGCAAGTCTCTGGTGAGCCTGGGTGAAGGGAGTAAGGAGTTGAAGGAGGCCCAGACTCATTGCCCTGCCCCACTTTTCCCCCAGGCACACCAGCCCTTGCCCTGTTTGCAGATCTCCTCCCTCTCTTCCCCCCTCCTCTCTCTTTCCCTCACCTCCCCTCTTCTCTCCTCTCCCCTTCCTTTTCCTTCCCATTGTCCCACCCCCCACAATTCTGCCCAAATCATCAGTGGAGCACCGCCCCCCCGCAAGGCACCCACAATCCTGCCCAGAGCATCAGCAGAGCACCCCGCCCCGCAAGGCACCCACAATCCTGCCCAGAGCATCAGCAGAGCACCCTGCTCTGCAGGGCACCCACAATCCTGCCCAGATCATCAGTGGAGCACCCCTCCCTGCAGGGCACCCACAATCCTGCCCAGAGCATCAGCGGAGCACCTTGCCCTGCAGGGCACAGCTATGAGCCCCTTTCAGGCTCCCTAACTACACGGGAAGATTTTGGAGGTCGGGGCCTTCTGTCCTCTGCAACCCTCATCCCAGCCGTGGCCCTGAGGACATGGGAGCCCACATTGCCTGTCTGAATCAGCCTGGACAAGGCTGTCTCCCACGGACAGCCGGTTATCTCTGTGGTTTTGTGGCCACGGGAGCCTCCACTTGCCCCAGACAGCAGGGGTCACCCCAGAGCCGCACGGGATGGGGAGAGCCAGCCCCTGTCCGGGTTTCAGCAGTGATGTGGGTGGGGGTGGGCACAGTGGTCAGCCTGGGTCAGCCCCAGCCATCCTTGCCTTCTGCTTCCATGTCCTATTTGGGCCTGGAGGTCAGCCTGGCTTGTGGTCCCCAAGCCTTTGGGACACTCCCCTGGGCCTGAGCCCCTGACCCCTCTGCCCCAACCCTCTTGCCTGCTGCTCACCTGGAGGGAGGGAAGAAGCCTCCCGCCCTACACTCTCAGCCATGCTGGGGAGGTGTCTCTCAGCCCCTGGCTCTGCTCCTCTGGGGTGGTGGCCAGGATGATCACAGGGTCTGACTTAGGAAGGAGCCATAGCCTGGACTCGCCACAGGGGCCCACCTCAGAGTTGGGGCCCTAGCACCAGGCCCTAGAACTGGGGCTTCTAGGCCAGACTCAGGCCTGGAGATGGGGCTCAGTCACCTGGTATCACAGCTGGGCACAGCTTCCCTGCTGGGAGCACAGCCCAGGTCGCAGAGCGGGCAGGTGACTCCCACCTCCCAGCTCTGAAGGGGCGTCCGGCCTCCTGGGGTGGCTCCCAGGTGGGAAATGACTGCTTGCCTGGACCCTCCCTTCAGGTGACCTGTGAGTCAGCTTCCAATGCTGCTCCAGTCTCAGCCCTGTGGGAACTGCTGGGGCTGTAAGCCTTGGTCCCTGTCTTTGTCACTGTCTGTCCAAACGTTAGACTAATATTGCCCCAAATGGTCACTAATTCACAGTCAAAATGTTGCGGCAGCTCTTAAGACTTCAAATCAGTAGTCCAAGGGCCCGGAGGGTCCCAGTAATAGCCTGCTGCCCACAAGGACGTCGGAATGACACTGCACTGTCTTTGGGATCTGGATGTGAGGGGACAGGACGCATGGCCAGCATGCCATGTGACAGCGATGCCTTCGACAGAACTGTCACCTGTATGGATGCCCACCTGCCAAAGCCTGCCAGGAAGCACCTGCCAACAGCCCGTGTCGGCTTTATTACCTGCTGGAGCAAAAGGTTGCCTGCACATCTTGGGAAAACGCTGCGCAATGAGGCCTCTAGGTAGAGAAGGGCAGGAGGACTTGTTACAGGAGTGGGCTTGTGTTGGGTCACAGGGCAGGGTCCGAAGCAGCAGACGTTGGCTCTGGATTGGGTGTGTCAGGGATAGGCAGTGGTGCCAGGTATGCATCATCTTTGCTGGGCAGGCAGCACAAAGCCAGGCTGGAGCTGTCTCTGGACAACAAAAAACGGTCCCTCACCTGGGCCAGGGTTGTTTTTGCAGGTACCTGATGGTGTCTTTCGTTTTATGTCCTCACAGACACAGGCTCCCGACGCCGTCATCCTGTGACGTCTGTAGCTAGAGAGAGACACAATAGCACGGTGGTGTGCCAGGCTGCGGGCTGGGTGTCCTGGGTGTTCTGCCAGGACAGTGACAAGTAGACAGAGAACACCCATCAGTGATGTCAGAGCTGCCGTTTGTCGAAATTCTGCTTTTTTCCAAGGTCGCCTGCAGAAGGTTGTCCAGAGCTGGACTGGAGTCTCGCACCTGGCTCCATTGCTGCAGGACGCACCGTGGAATCTTCACCAGACACCCGTGGGGCGGGTGCTCACCAGAAACAAAACTGCTGCTCATGCCTGCCGGGCCACGAGGCCAGGGGCCTACGTCGGCGGCCAGCAGCCTCTTCCGTAAAGTGCCGGTCGATGAACGTCCTCAGCCTCCTTGGTGAGATGCCCACACTGTCAGCAGAGGGTGGAGGCGGCCGCAGACAGTGGAGGATGACGTAGACAAAGACCAGGCTGAGCGCCCATGACCCCATTTACAGAAATAGGCAGTGACCCATCTGGCCGTGGTTTGAGACCCCAGCTCTGTGCGTCCCAACCCAGGAAGGGCTGCCTTGGACACTCTTCCCGGCTGCCCTGCGTGGGCTGTAGTGTTTATGGAAGCGCGGCAAAAATCTCTGGCCAAAGCCCGGGCTCCCCCTTGGCTAGAGGAAGAGGCAGCTGGAGTCCTGTGCGTGTCCCTGACAGCTCGGGCCCGGGAGTGGAGGAGGGAGAATGGCTGGGCTTCCAGGGCAGAAGCAGCACCCCCTGAAGAGGTGGCCCATGAGGAGCACAGGGGCCTTTGGGGTGCGTCGTTCCTCTTGGAGCTAGCGGCCCCTGGTCCCGAGCTCAAGTGTCCTCTGAGCAGAGGCTCTGGCTCCTGCTGTGGGTGCACGTGACGTCCCGCCCACTCCTATCCTGAGCAGAGCAGCTCCCCGTGGTGGTGCAGGGCCTCCTGTCACACCCTCTCCATGAGCTTGGTTTTGTTGATGGAGATGGAAGCTTCGCAGTAGCAGAATTTGTTCTTATGGGACCAAGTCCAGCTTTTCTAAGGGTTGGGGTGAAAATATGAGGGCAATTTAAGTGCCAAGAGTGACCTGTGAACGGAATCTACCATTTGAGGTGTTGAAAGGAACAGCTGCTAAGCGTCAGACAGCAGGCTCCGGGTACAGTCCTGGGCAAGGCCAGCGATGCAGCAGGGGCAGGAAGCTCTGGGCTGGGAACAAACAGGACACGTGCTCTGGCATTTTGGGGAGAAGTGGGCCTGGAATGGAGCAATAGGGGGGTTGGGATGAACTGAAAGGCAGAGAGGGGCTCCGAATTACAGGTGGTGAGAGCACCGTGTCTGCCCCACTCAGAGGCAAGCATCCCTGTAGGATCATCTGGCGTCCTTGCTAAGGAGGCCTGTGACCCCACAGGTGTGTGTCTTTTGTCCCTGCTAGTGACAAGCTCTGACAGCACTTGAGGGCTGGAGGGAAGTGGACATTGGCGACTGAGTCCAAGTCACACAGTAGCCTCACTGACGCAGCTTTGAGAGCGGTGGCTGCCTGCGCCCCAGCACACACTGGAGTCTCCAGGCCAGTGCCCACTCTGCCCTGAAGGAAGCAGAACTGTCAGCTCCAGCTGTCACGGTTGTGACCAGGCAGTGGCTGGGGGCAGAGGTGGGCCAGAGAGGGGGTGAGGGTGACAGTTTAACCTCTGAGGTTCTTTCTACACCCAAGACGAGACACAGACCAGACACAGGAAGTGGGAGGTGAAGGCCACATAACAGGGAGGGTTGTCAGGGGTCCTGAAAAGTCTTTGTTACTGTTGTTTTGCCTGGAGCAGGACAGGCTGAAGAGGGGTGGATTTGACCTGTGAATTCTGCTCAAGACCCCAGGCACTGTTGTGTTAAGGTTAGGGTGGCCTCCCAGCAGCATGAACCAGGGAGACTAACTGGAGAACGGGCTCTCATGCCCTTGGGGTCACATCTGAGTTCAGGGTCCCTGCTGGATGTCTAGTGGCCCTGTCCCGTCTCCAGTCACCCCCTAAAGCATGCTCTGGGACACCCTGGTCCTGAGAGATGATAGGGTGAGTGGCCTGAGAGAGGAGAGGTGCTTTGGGGAAACAAGTTTGGGCAGCTGGTTTGCCTGGGGAAGACAGTGAATGGGACTGACTTCCGGATGCGCTCAGAAGCTGCTACTGTGGCACCAGGTTTAAGAAAAGACAAGTTTTGCTGTGGGTCAGCAACAAGCAGACAGGATGCAGCTCACATCCATCTCCCCATCCTGGTCATAAGGCAGAGCTGTCATTAGGAAAGGTCTGGGGTGGGTTCTGGGATTAGCAGGTGATTGCCAGAGGGAAAGGGGAGGTCTGGAATGTCCCCTGGGCATGTGCAGCTGTGTCTTCATGCCTCTGCATGGGTCCCATGTGCTGATTCAGGGGCAGTGAGTATGAACATGAGGTGGAAATTCGGGCCATGATGTCAGCAAGCTGCTGCCCACTCCAGCCTTCCCTTTGGGTCCCCAGGATCTCAGGCAGTTTTATTCTCACAAGGAGGGAGTTCCAGCACACCGCTGCTGTTCTTACCTGCCATCCTGTGAACTCAGGAGTCCCTGCTGTCAATCACCGCTCTCTTTAACCCTTCCGGGCACGGCATCACCTCCCCTCCCCGCCCGCTTCTCCTCCAGAGCTAGATTCGGGACTGAAGGAGGGAGGCAGGCAGCACCGAGGCCAGGTCTCCCACAGGCAACCCCCAGCACCCGCGATGGATGGACAAGGGAAGTGTTTTGTGGAGAAGAATATTAACCAAACTTTCCTAAAAATCAAGTTTTAATGAGTTGAACATAATTGGCCTTGTAACTACTGTATATCCATCTCTGGGTCCATAGAAGAAAACAGTGCTTCTGCATGTCCGACGTGAGTCAGCCCCTATAAAACCCTCACTGAACTTCCTCGGTGCAAGGTTTTAATAGGTGGCCACACCTAAGTAATGTCCTTCCCTTGTCAGAACAGAAGGAAAGGAAACTGTGCCCCCTGGGAATTCACTTCCAAATGAGCTTCATGTAGAAATCACTACCCCAAGAACTAGAATTCCCTCCAGCTTCAATAGGACCAATAGTGTCATCACCTCACCACCACAGTGGAACCAAAGGCGAGGGCAGGACGGGCTGAAGAGGGGCGAGTTTGACCCCTGAACTCTGCTCAGGGCCCCCGGGCCCCTGTTGTATTAAGGTTAAGATGGCCTCCCAGCAGAACGCCCCAGGAAGATTAACTGGAGGAGAACGAGGCCCCCAGCTGCTTCTCCTCCATATAAGGCGGATACATATTAGCTCCAATAGGAGGTCCAATATTAGCTCACAAAAGAGGGAAAATGGGTTTCGGACTCACTGAAACTTGTGATTTGGGAAAAAGATCAATGAGAGGGCAGGGGATGAAAGACCTCCGGTTCCTGGATGAAGAAATTTATTAAATAACAATGACACAAATATTCTTCTTGCAGTATTCAGAAATCAAATAATGTGGAAATGGTTTACTAAGATTCACATTTACATAATGTACATTTATAAAACACTACCCTAAAAATTACATTAGGTCTCCATTTGAGATATTGTGTAACCACTTAATAACAAAAAAAAAAAAGAGAGAAAAACATGGAAATGATTTTAGAAGACAAAGTTGTTGCTGTGTTTCTGGATAACTTTATTACACTAATTGGCAACAACAAAATAATGTGATTACACTTCCTGCTAATGGAAGACCATTAAAGCCCTTAATCACTCACTGGGAGTCATGTTTTAGGAACCTGCAGGGCATTATCTAAGAATTATCAGCTGTTGGGATCCCACTGAAGTCACTGAATGACCAATAGCCACAAAACTCAGAGAGAAAAAAATCAACATTGCTTTAGTAGAGAGCAAAGCGTCTTGCTGTGGTTCTGGATCTTTGTAAGTGGGCTCACTGTCAAGTGGGGTCACTCGGAGGCGAGACACTGAGTGGCCAGCACTTGGTGTACACGCCCGTCTCTGCTCCTCAGTGGAGGGGATTCTGGGCCAGGGCAACCTCAGTGGGGAAGACTCCCTGCAGTGTCTTCTCCCTTTCTGGAATCTGGAAAAGGACAGAGTCCTCTTCCTACGAGCTGCACCCCAAAACCCTCAGGACCCTCTAGTATGGGTCAAGGAGATGTGGAGAGAAGATGGAGCTGGGTCAGCCACATCCTTTCCTGTGGGAGAGCTGGATCAGGGCAGTAGTAAGTGGTGAAACGACCACAAGATTCAAAGCCTGAGTTCCAGTGCCCGGCCTCTGGGGTGGGCTCATGTGAGGCTCTGGCTCCTAGACCTGGGATATGTGGTCCACACTGTGCCCTGGAACCTGGACCTCACCTGCCACAGCCAGGTGCTCCTGTTTCTCAGGTTCCCATCCCTGTGAGGGACCTCTGACAGATGCACACCATGCAGCATCAAAGACATGAGAACGCTCTGAGACTCCTAAAATCCTTCCGTAATTTTTATCTCACACTTTGTGTGGTAAAAAATTTAACCTTATCCAAAAAGATGTCTAGCCCTTCCCTCGGCTTCTGGAAGGTCATGTCTAACCCTTGGAATGTCATGACTGACAAGAACATCTTTGTTTACCTTGGATAATGCCAGATAATCCAGCAGGATGACTTACAGTGGGGGTGGGACACACTTGATAGTGTGTCCAGAATTGATGGGTCCTTGGTCTTGCTGACTTCAATAAAGCCACGGACTCTCGTCGTGAGTGTTACAGTTCTTAAAGATGGTGTCTGGTTTGTCCCTTCAGATGTTAAATGTGTCCGCAGCTTCTTTCTTCTGGTGGGTTCGTGGTTTTGCTGATTTCTGGAGCGAAGCTGCAGATCAGATCTTAAAGGTCAGTGTTACAGTCTTAAAGGCGCCACAGACCCAAACACCAAGCAGCAGCAAGATTCAGCACAAGGGCAAAAAAACAAACCATCCCACATTGCGGAACAGGACGCCAGAGAGCTGGCTCGACCCGTTCGGGCAGCCTGCTTTTATTCTCTTATCTGGCCCCACCCACATCCTGCTGATTGGTCCACTTTACAGAGACCTGATTGGTCCGTTTTGCAGAGAGCTGGTTGGTCCATTTTACAGAGAGCTGATAGGTCCGTTTTGACAGGGTGCTGCTGATTGGTGTGTTTCCAAACCTTGAGCTAGACACAGAGTGCTGATTGGTGCATATATAATCCTCCAGCTAGACATAAAAGTTCACCAAGTTCCCACCCAACTCAGGAGCCCCGCTGCCTTTGCCCAGTGGTTGCTCAGCTGGGGCCACTGGTGGAGCTGTCTGCCAGTCCTGAGCCGTACACCTGTACTCCTTAGCCCTTAGCCCTTGGGCAGTTGATGGGACTGGGCACCACAGAGCAGGGGGCAGTGGCTGTCGGGGAGGCTCGGGTGGCATGGGAGCCCAATGTGGGGGTGGGACTCGGGCATGGCGGGCTGTAGGTCCTGAGCCCTGCCCCGCAGTAAGGTGGCTGAGGTCTGGGGAGAATTTGAGTGCAGTGCGGGCAGGCTGGTAGTGTTGGGGGACCTGGCACACACTCCACAACTGCTGGCCCAGGTGCTAAGCTCCTTAATTCCCTGGGACCGGCAGAGCTCTCCAGCTACAAGTGCGAGCCCAGGGGGCCTGTGCCCACCTGGAACTCGTGCTGGCTTGCGAGCACCACGCTCAGCCCCGGTTCCTGGGCACAGCCCCAGTTTCTGCCAGCCCCTCTCCCTCCACACCTCCCGTCAAGTAGAGGGAGCCGGCTCCGACCTCAGCCAGCCCAGAGAGGGGCTCCCACAGTGCCATGGCGGGCTGAAGGGCTCCTCAAGTGCCACCAGAGTGGATGCTGAGGCCGAGGAGGCACCGAGAGCGAGGGCGGCTAGCATGTTGTCACCTTTCAGTGGTAGTTAGGTGGGGGCTTTTGGTCACACAGCTCAACGTCCTGAGGGCTGGAGACTAAGGTCAACTATGTGAGCATCAGTCAGTCAACCAGCCAATCAATCAATCATGCCTACATAGTGGAGCCCCAGTAAAAGCTCTGCACAGAGATCATCAAGTGAGCGTCCCCAGCTGGCCGTGCTGCAGGTGTGTCACCACATATGCATGCCAGTAGAGGAAAACTGTCCTGACTGCACAGGGAGAGGAAAACAGAAGCCTCTTGTTCTTCTGGATTCTGCCCTGTGGGCAGCTTCCTTGGCTGACTTTAAACTGTGTCCTTCTTCTGTGATAAACTGTAACCACAAGTATAACAGCTTTCAGTGAGTTTTGTGAGTCTTTCTATCAAATTACAGAACCTGAGGGTGATGTGGGGTTCCTGGAGTTTGTAACCAGTGTCAGAAGTGGGAGTGCTCTTGAGGACTGTTTTTTTTTTGTCTTCATATTTGGCTAAAGCTCTTGGAATTTTGGAATTGGAAGTGAAATTCGCTAGAATGACCCCGACTCACTGAAACGTGTGGTTTGGGAAAAGGATCAATGAGAGGGCAGGGGATGAAGGACCTCTGGTTTCTGGATGGACATGGGTCATGTGTGGTATGGAACTGCAGCCGTGCTGTGGTCAGTTACAGGAGGTAAAAGTTTCCAACAGAATTTGGAAATGATGGATCCAAATCCCCAGGAACTGGCTGGCCAGATGCATGAGGAAATACAAAGTAACAAAAATCAAGCTAGATATGCAATCTCTTGGTTATTGTGTTCTCTAAAAGCTAAAACAAAAGAAAGAGTGAAAGTAAAAGAGAGATCCTTTATCCCCTGCCCTCTCATTGCTCCTTTTTCCAAACCACATTTTTCAGTCAGTCGGGGTCATTCTAGTGAACTCCGCTTTCAGCTCCAAGGGTTTTATCAAACTGTAAAGGCAGAGAAAACAGTCCGCAAGACCACTCTCACTTCTGACAATTACAATGATAGGCTATTACCACTGAGGCACTTATAACAGTAGGCTATTGACTACTAACAGCTCACTGTTGACCAGAAGCCTTACTGACAACATCAACAGTTAACACTTATTTTGTGTGTTATAGGTATTATAAACTGTATTCTTCCAATAAAGTACACTAGAAAAAAGAAACTACTAATAAGAAAATCATAAAGAAGGGAAAATACATTTACAGTACTGTACTGTATCAATATCATTAAGTTTTCTGTCATCTGTTTACAAGATGAATCGTCTGTCTGAAATGGTGCAACCGCACCTGCAGACCTCAGTATATATCCAGAAATTCAACTTTTTTCTTGTAATGTCATGACTTTTCTCTACTTCTTGGGAGCACTTCCAGCATCACTAGTGGCACTTCATATGGGTCCACTGTAAGTTATTGTTTCTGTAAAAGCTGAAATGAAAGCAAGAGAGAGGTTCTGAGGCTGAGCCAATGGGTAATGAGGCTGAGGTGGTTGCATTGGGGCCACAACCAATGGGAAAGTTAGAGGGGAAGGGAAGGTATGGAAGATGTTGGGGTGAATCCTGACATTGCACCTATCCAGGGTTCTGGGAGGTCCGAGATATAGTCACTGGCTGCAGGGTCAAAGGAAAAAGTTATGTTGAAACAGCAGATTGTGGGGAAATTTAGACTGCTTTGCAAAAGAATGAGGAAAGTCAGCTGGGAGAGTGAAGGAGCCCATCCTAGCGGATGAACATCCTTCAACAGTTCTTAAGAAATGGAAAGAACATGACTAAGTGTAGTAGCTCACACCTGTAATCCCAGCACTTTGGAAGGCTGAGGTGGGAGGGTTGCTTGAGGCCAGGAGTTTGAGACCAGCCTGGTTACACAGCAAGACCTCATCTCTAATTAAAAAAAATAATAATAAGGCTGGGTGCAGAGGCTCATGCCTGTGATCCCAGGTCAGGAGTTTGTGACCAGCCTGACCAACATGGTGAAACTCTGTCTCTACTACAAATACAAAAATTATCCGAGTGTGGTGGTGGGAGCCTGTAATCCCAGCTACTCAGGAGGCTGAGGCACAAGAATCACTTGAATCCGGGAGGCAGAGGTTGCAGTGAGCTGAGATCGCACCATTGCACTCCAGCCTGGGTGACGAGCAAAATTCCAAAAAAAAAAAAAAAGAAGGAAAGAAAGAAGAAAGAGAAAAGAAAGAAAAGAAAGAAAGAAGGGCAGAGCACAGCAGACATTAATGGGGTTAAAACAAAGCTCTTACGACAGCACTATCAGAAATTGGAACTGCTGGGAGCTCCTGCTTGCCCCAACACTGAAGGCCTAAACCTATTTTCATCCAGTTTGGAGGAATAGAAAACATTAGAAGGCAAAGGTGACCACGAGGAAGTTGGCCTCCAGTCGCCTAGAGTGATGCTCCTGCAATCCAATCAAGATAAGAGCTTGATTGATGAGAGGGTCTGCGTCCCTTGGCCTGACCCCTGGCTGGAGACCCAATGCCATACACCCATGAGTGGGTAAAATGCTCAGAGGATGGAGAATAAATGTTTTTGGGACTCCTTGACACGAGAGCCCCATACACTGAGATTGCTCCGTGGTGAGCATGTCAGTGCAAACCTACCCCCAAAGGCCCAGGGAGAAGAGACGCTGAATAAAGAGGCTGACAAATACAGCTTCTCAGAAAGAAATGTAGAATAGGGACTTATGAACAGAAGCCACATCTCGGGTGGCTGTGAGCCACTTGCCCTCCAGAAAGCATTCGCTCTCTCTTTTTTTTATTTAGAGATGGAGTCTCCCTCTGTCACCCAGGCTGGAGTGCAGTGGTGCAATCTCAGCTCACTGTAACCTCTGTCTTATGGGTTCAAGTGATTCTTCTGCCTCAGCCTCCTGAGTAGCTGGGATTACAGGCAAGTGCCACCACACCTGACTAATTTTTGTATTTTTGGTAGACATGGGGTTTCACCATGTTGGCCAGGCTGGTCTCAAACTCCTTACCTCAAGTGATCCGCCTGCCTCGGCCTCTGAAAATTCTGGGATTACAGGCGTGAGCCATCCATGTCCATCCAGAAAGTATCCTTTATCCAGCAAGCTTGTGGGTTAGAACTTGTGCAGCTGGTCACATCTTCGGGCATTCTTGCCAAGAGGTGTGACCGCTGGGCAGGTTAGATAAACGTCTTTATGAAGGGTTCTGTCTGCTGCAGGCAATGTCTAAAGACCTTACTGCAGAACACCTTGGTATGTGGGGGTCAAACACTGGTCACCATGGCGTTTTGCTTCGATATAAATACACAGCAATAGGCTGTTCTCCTACTGTGATTCCAAACCTGTCGGTGAAGTGTCCATAGAAGCTACGGCTGGGGTGGGAGGGTGCAGGAAGCAAAGGCTAATGGGATAAAGGTGAAAGTTCAGATGAAAATTGGAATGTTTGAGCAGATTTTATGTGACATGGTTGCACCTGCTGTACCTGAATGTGTTATGAGGTTAGATACTACATCTGGCTGGGAGATGCTTCCCTTAGGTCACATGTAAAACAGAAGACAGGTGTATTAGTCCGTTCTCACACTACTGATGAGGACATACCTAAGATGGCAATTTACAAAAGAAAGAGAGGTTTAATGGACTTGCATTTCCACATGGCTGGGGAAGCCTCACAATCATGGCAGAAGGCAAGGAGGAGTAAATCATGTTTTACATGAATGGTAGCAGGCGACGACAGAGCTTGTGCAGGGAAACTCCCATTTTAAAAACCATCAGATCTTGTGAGACTCTTTCACTATCATGGAAAGAGCTGCCCTCATAATTCAATCACCTCCCACCAGGTTCCTCCCATGACATGTGGGAATTGTGGGAGTTACAATTCAAGATGAGATTTGGGTGGGGACATGACATGTGGGAATTGTGGGAGTTACAATTCAAGATGAGATTTGGGTGGGGACATGACATGTGGGAATTGTGGGAGTTACAATTCAAGATGAGATTTGGGTGGGGACATGACATGTGGGAATTGTGGGAGTTACAATTCAAGATGAGATTTGGGTGGGGACATGACATGTGGGAATTGTGGGAGTTACAATTCAAGATGAGATTTGGGTGGGGACATGACATGTGGGAATTGTGGGAGTTACAATTCAAGATGAGATTTGGGTGGGGACATGACATGTGGGAATTGTGGGAGTTACAATTCAAGATGAGATTTGGGTGGGGACATGACATGTGGGAATTGTGGGAGTTACAATTCAAGATGAGATTTGGGTGGGGACATGACATGTGGGAATTGTGGGAGTTACAATTCAAGATGAGATTTGGGTGGGGACACAGCCACACCATATCGACAGGTAAATCTACCTGCAGCCAGTATTGGCTGGGCATGCTAAATGGAGCCAATAACCTTGTCCAAGCCCACAGAGGTCATCAATTTGAAACTATTAAACATCTGGTGGACAGAAATATCTTGCAACTTGAATGAACTCCCTGTTAGAAGCAGGAGTGTGGGCATACGTTCTCTGTATGGTCCAGCCCCTGTGTGGGGCACACCAGGACTCACAGCAAAGCCTGTGAGCGCCATCCAGCAGCGAGAACTATGATTTTGGACTGGAAAATTTCTGTTTGAGAGACTATTTGCAGGTTACTGGGCTTTGATTAAGATTGTCCCTATGACTGAAGGACATAAAATAACCCCAGAACCTGAAATACCTAGAATGTCTTAAGCAATGCCAGAGAAACACTCCCATGGAGAGGTCAGTGCCCAAAAGAATTCCAGAATAAATGGAAATTTTATTTAATTTATGTATATGGGTACAGGTACATGCTCCTGGGGGAAGGTAGAAGGAGCTCATCACCCCATGAGCAGAGCCTCTTTTCCCCAAGGACTGAACGTTGGAATCCTCTGAGGAGCTGCCAGACGCTGTCACCATGAAAACAGTACCCAACTGATTGGTGAACAGCTTTCAACTGATCAGTAAGAAGCTGCTTGGTTTATGGACAGCAGGTCCAGGCAGAATGGAGAGCATTATATTTGGAAGGCTCTCCCTCCATTTTGTGTTGTTTTTTTCATTCGTTTGTGTTTTGAGACAGGGTCCTGCTCTGTCACCCAGGCTGGAGTGCAGTGGTGTGATCACTGCTCATTGCAGCCTCAGAATCCCAGGACTGAGCAATCCTCCCACCTCAGCCTCCCTAGTATCTGGGACTACAGGCACATGCCAGCATACCCGGCCAATTTTTAAAATTTTTTTTGTAGAGATGGGGTCTGGCTATGTTGCCCAGGTTGGTCTCAAACTCGTGAGCTCAAGTGATTCTTCCTCCTCTGCCTCCCAAAGTGCTGAGATTACAGACGTGATTGTCTGATTGAAGAAGGAGAAATCAAACCAGCTCAGTGGGCTGACTTGCATGTGATTTTCCCGTTTGGGTTTTTACTGACTCGTGAGGGGTGGCCGGCGACCTGGTCATGTTATTGCAGACAGCCGATGGAAAACTAGTCTATTAAAGAGAGGGCTCCGTGAAAATCATGGTGAGCATTTCAGGGGTGTATTAAAGTAGGACATGACAATATTCATCAGAAGAATCCCCTTCCAGGATCAGAAGGTGATCAGAACCGGCAAATGGGGGTCCTGGTGCATTCACTTGGGGTGGCCACCGGGGTCCACAGAAACCGTGGGTGTGGGGGCTGCAGCGGTGCAGGGAAGGGCTGTATCTAAACATGTTCTCCCCCTCCACACACCCTCTGAGGCCTGAGATGCAACTGTCTGCTGACATAGAGACAGAGACTACAGATGGCTACGGGCAGATTTCCCTGGAAGCGGAGGGGGCCAAGGGGGAGGCCCTGCACTTAGCTGGAAAGTAGAATTGATTCTGTAGCCCCAGAAGCCTACAAATAGGTTCTGAAAGGAACAGACATTGACTCTGGGCTGGGCTTTGCTTACCCAGTGGTAGATGCAAATGTGCAGAGTGCTATAAAAGAGTTGGAACAGAAGTTTTCATGCCAGTGTGCACTGCTGAGTTACATTTCTTCACATCAAAAAACACACTTCAGAGCAATGGCTTGATAAAGAACTGAAACAGGCAATTGAAACATTGGTTTTCCAAAAAGGAAGAAGCTATAGGCGTGAAGGGCTGGTGTGTGCTCATACTGAACATGAGGGGCCAAGGGAGGGTCCCTGCTAGGGAGATTCCTCTGCTTTTCCGGGGAGCTGGAGAGGAGGGGGTTGGCGAGAACTCATACAATTATACAAGTCTTTCCATGAGGACAGGATAATGATGCAGTTCTTCTGTTTGCTACATGCACATGACTAATTGTCCCTGATAATTTCTTTGTGCTAAAGATTCTATCTGTATTAATAGAGCCAGGTATACTTGATTTTGTTCATGTCCTCATGGTCTATCTTTCTCCATCCTTTTACCTTCAGCCTACTTATATTACAGTTGAAATGAGTTTCTGAAACACAGCGTGTATTGGGATCATGTTTTTGTATCCATTCTGCCAATATCTTTTAATTGGTATATTGGTCCATTTACATTTTATATAAGTACTAATATAATAGGGCTTAATCCTGCCATTTTATTTTTTGTTTACTGTTTGTTCCCTCTGATTTTTAACATAAACTTAATTTTTAATAGATTTTATTGTTTAGAGCCATTTTAGGTTCACAGAAAAACTGAGCAGAAGATACAGCGATTTCCCTTGTACCCCCTGCCCCCACACATGCTTAGCCTCCCCATTGTCCACATCTATCACCAGTGTGACATGTGTGTTACAATTAATGAACCTACATTGACACATCATTATCACCCAAAGCCCATGTCTCACATTAAGGGTCACTCTGTGTTGTACATTCTATGGGTTTTGGCAAATCTACAATGACATGTATTTACTATTACAGTATCATATAGAGCATCCTACCTAAAAATCCTCTATTCTCCACCTATTCATCCCTCTCCCACCTTCCCCATCCCTTAGCAACCACTGATGTCTTTACTGTTTCCATAGTTTTGCCTTTTCCAGAATGTCATATATTTGAATCACATAATACATAATAGCCTTTTCAGATTGACTTCTTTCACTTAGTAATATGCATTTAATGTTTATCCGTGTCTTTTCATGCCTTGACAGCTCATTTCTTTTTAATGCCAATAGTATTTTTTAAATTTTTTATTTCCACAGGTTATTGGGGAACAGGTGGTGTTTGGTTACATGAGTAAGTTCTTTAGTGGTGATTTGTGAGATTTCAGTGCACCCATCACCTGGGCAGTATACACTGAACCCAGTTTGTAGTCTTTTATCTCTCACCCGCTTCCTACCCTTTCCCTCTGAGTCCCCAAAGTCCTTTGAGTTATTCTTATGCCTTTGCATCGTCATAGCTTAGCTCCAACTTACGAGTGAGAACACAGAATGTTTGGTTTTCCATTCCTGAGTTACTTCACTTAGAATAATAGTCTCCAATCTTATCCAGGTCACTGCGAATGCCATTAATTCATTCCTTTTTATGGCTAAGTAGTATTCCATTATTCCATATATTCCATATTATTTATATATAGATATATAATCTCACAGTTTCTTTAACCACTCAATTGATGGCCATTTGGATTGGTTCCACGTTTTTGCAATTGCGAATTGTGCTGCTAGAAACATGCATGTGCAAGTATCTTTTTCACAGAGTGACTTCTTTTCTTCAATGTGATACCATCTTACTCCTGCAAGAATGGCCATAACAAAAAATCCAAAAATAATAGATGTTGGCGTGGATGTGGTGAACAGGGAACACTTCTACACCGCTGGTGGGAATGTAAACTAGGTCAACCACTATGGAAAACAGTATAGAGATTCTTTAAAGAACTAAAAGTAGAACTACCATTTGATCCAGCAAATATCTACCCAGGTTTGTTCTTTTTGCTTAGTCTTGCTTATTAAGGTCAATAGTATTTTCATTGTCTGAATCTATCCATTCACTTGATAAGGACATGAAGGACATCTTGATTGCTTCCAAGTTTTGACATTTATGAATAAAGCTGTTATAAATATCTGTGTAGAGGTTTTTATGTGGACATGAGATTTCAAGTCCTTTGGATAAATACCAAGGTACATGACTGCTGGATCATGTGGTAAGAATATATTTAGTTTTGTAAGAAAGTGCCAAGCTGTCTTCCAAAGTGGCTGTGTCGTTGTGTATTCCTACCAGCAGTGAATGAGCGTTCCTGTTGCTCCGCATCCTAACCAGCGTTTGGTGTTGTCAGTGTTCTGGATTCTGACCATTCTAATAGGTGTGTAGTGGCATGTTGTTGTTTTAATTTTCATTTCCCTGATGACATGACGTGGAGCATCTTTTCATATGCGTATTTACTGTCTGTTTATCTTCTGTGCTGAGGTATCTGTTAAGGTCTTTGGCCCATTTTTTAATTGGGTCATTTGTTTTCTTATTTTCGAGTTTTAAAAGTTCTTTTTGCATTTTGGATGACAGTCCTTTATCAGATTTGCAAAGACATGTCATTCCTAGTCTGTGGCTTGCATTTCCATTATCTTGACAGTGTCTCTTATAGAGCAGAAATATTTAATTTCAACAAAGCCTAACTAACCTTTTCTTTCTTTCATGGCTAGTGTCTTTGGTGTTGTGTCTAAAAAGTCATCACCAAACCCAAGATCCTCTAGACTTTCTCCTATGTTAGTTTCTAAGGGTTTATAGTTTTGTGTTTTACATTTAAGGATGTCATCCATTTTAAGTTTATTTTTGTGAAGGGTATAAAGTCTGTGTCTAGATTCTTTTTTTTACACATGGATATCCAGTTGTTCCAGTACCCTTTGTTGAAGAGATTATCTTTTTGTTATTGTATTTCCTTTGCCCCTTTGTCAGAGATCCATTGACTATATTTACGTGAGTCTATTACAGGCCTCTCTTCTGTTCCATTGATCTTTTGTCTATTTGTTCACCAGTACCACACTACCTTGATTACTATAGCTTCATAGTGAGTCTTGAAGTTGAGTCAGTCCTCCGGCTTTGTTCTTTTCCTTCAATATTGTATTAATACTCTGAGTCCTTTGCCTCTCCACACAAACTTTATTTATTTATTTGTTTATTTATTTATTTATTTTTGAGATGGAGTCTCACTCTGTCACCCAGGCTGGAGTGCACTGATGCAATCTCAGCTCACTGCTACCTCCACCTCCCAGGTTCAAGCAATTCTCCTGCCTCAGCCTCCTGAGTATCTGGAATTATAGGTGTGCACCACCACACCTGGCTAATTTTTTTGTGTTTTAGTAGAGATGCAGTTTCACCATGTTGGCCAGGTTGGTCTCGAATTCCTAACGTCAAGTGATCTGCCTGCCTTGGCCTCCCAATTGCTGGGATTACTGGTGTGAGCCACCATGCCCGGCCTCCACATAAACTTTATAATTTATTTGTTAATATCCACAAAATTACTTGCTGGGATTTTAATTGGGATTGTATGGAATCTGTACATCAAGTTGGGAAGAACTGACATCTTAATAATATTGAGTCTTCCTGTCCATGAACAAGAAATATCTCTCAATATTTTGTTTTTAAAAAGTTATTTCATGAGAGTTTTGTAGTTTTCATCATATGTCATATACATATTTTGTTAGCTTTATACCTAAGTATTTCATTTTTGAGGGATGCTAAAGTAAATGTTAATATGTCTTTAATTTCAGATTCCACTTGTCTATTGCTGGTATATAGAAGAGCAATTGACTTTTGTATGTTAATGTTGTATCCTGCAACCTTGCAGTAATCACCTGTATTAGTCAATTCTCACACGGCTATAAAGAAATACCTGAGACTGGGTAATTTATAAAGAAGAGGTTTAATTAGCTCACAGTTCTGCAGGCTGTATAGAAAGCATGGTGGCATCTGCTTCTGGGGAGGCCTCAGGGAACTTTTACTCATGGCAGAAGGCAAAGTGGGAGGAGGCATCTCACATGGCAGGTGCAGGACCAAGAGGGGAGTGTGCTACACACTTTTAAACAACCAGATCTTGTGAGAAGTCACTCACTATACAGTACCAAGGCAGGGGGGATGGTGCTAAACCATTCATGAAGGATCTACCCCATGATCCAATCACCTCCCATCAGGCCCCACTGTTGTAATTCCCAACACTGGGAATTACAGTTCAACAAGAAGTTTTGTGGGGACACTACATCACCTGTTAGTTTTAGGAGGGTTTTTTTTTTTTTTTGGTCTTTTTTTTTTTTTTTTTTTAACATAAATGATCATGTCATCTGCAAATAAAGAATTTTATTTATTCCTTCCCAATCTATATACTTTTTATTTCTTTTTCTTGTCATATCATAGTAGCTAAGACTTCTAGTACAATGTAGAAAAGCAGTGTTGACAGGGAACATTCTTGCTCCTGATCTGAGCAGGAAATCTAGTTTCTCACCATTATATATAATGTTAGTTGTTGGTTGGTTTTTGTTTTTTTGTAGATATTCTTTATTAAGTTGAGGAAGTTTCTCCTCTATTCTTAGATTACTCAGGATTTTAAATTATGAATGGGTTTTGGATTTTGTCAAATGCTTTTTCTGCACCTATTGATATGATGTCACTTTTCTTCTTTAGCCTGTTGATGTGATGGATTATATTAATTGGCTTTCTAATTTTAAACCAGTATTGCTTACTTGGAATAAATTGCACTTGGTCATAGTGTATTTCCTTCTGTTTTGTTTGTTTGTTTTATATGTAATTTTTTTTTAAAAAAAATAGTTTTAGATTTATAGAAAAATTGAGAAGATAGTACAAATAGTTCCCAGACTGATGTTCAGGGAGACATAAACTGGACACGGATTGAACAACAGCCACAAATCTGCCAATATAAACTGTTTGTTTATATCTTCTGCACCCAGTTTTCCTTATCATTAACATTTTACATTGATGTGGTACATTTATTACAATTGATGAACAAATATTTATTATTATCTAATGTCATAGTTTATTTAGATAGTTTAGTTTTTATCTATTTTTTTTTTAGTTTATATTTATGTCTCAATTAACACACTTTTTCGGTTCCAGCAGGTCATCCAGGCTCTCACATTACATTTAGCTGTTATGACTCCTTATGCTTCTCTTGGCTGTGACAGTTTCTCAAACTTTCCTTGTTTTTGATGGCCTTGACAGTTTTGAGGAGTACTAGTGTAATGAGAATGCCACAGCAATGGTTGCTACCTAGGCATTAGAAGTAGAACATCCAAAAGATTGAAGCCAGTGGCTAGAGAGAAGAACTTAGAAGTTTGGTATGCAACAAGATCTTCAAAACCAAAAACAAACAAACAAAAGTGAACTTAGAGGCATCTCCCACACCCAGCAGACTGGGCTCCCTGCTTTCCTGTGGCTTCTTTCAAATGAACCTTTCATTTGCCCATGAACTTCAAGTGGCTGGAGGATGAAGGACTTCCCTCCTAACTGTGCTCTCCCTGTCCAAGATCTATTTGTAATAAAGCTTTGAACATATTACATATCGTGGTGGTGTACTGAATTTTCACCTTCCACCAGAAGAACCAGGGGATACCCCAGATCAGGTTTCCCCTGCGATGCTGGCAGAACACAAGGTTAGGCTCCCAGCATCAGAGTGATAATCAGGCAGACCCAAGTGAAGATCAGGCAGACATAAGCTGGACATGAGTCAGACAAGAGCCACTAAGCTATCTGCCAGTATAACAAGTTTTCAGTGCAAGGAACCTCCCTGGCTACGGGTCAGACACTAGGTATTAGGTTGTCTTCCAGGTGATAGAAATATCCCATGAAAGGATACCATAGGCCAGTCATGGTGGCTCACACCTGCAATCCCAACACTTTGGGAGGCTGAGGTGAGTGGATCACCTGAGATCGGGAGTTCAAGACCAGCCTGACCAACATGGAGAAACCCTGTCTCTACTAAAAATACAAAATTAGCCAGGTGTGGCGGTGCATGCCTGTAATCCCATCTACTCAGGAAGCTGAGGCAGGAAAATTGCTTGAACCTGGGAACCTGGGAGGTGGAGGTTGCAGTGAGCCGAGATCATACCACTGCACTCCAGTCTGGGCAAGGCAAAAAGAGCAAAACTTCATCTCAAAAAAAAAAAAAAAAAAAAGAAAGAAAAGAAAGGATACGATAAACACCCACGTCCAGCCCCTCTTCATTTTCTGTTAGGGCAGGGTTGCTAGCTGCTATGATACTGAAACCCCAGTTTAGCTGGGGGCTCTCAGAGCAATGGCTGAGGTATGTTGTAGAATATAATTTTATTAGAATTTATGTGACTTTTTTTCATTATAAGACTGAAATGATGGATTTTGGGGAGAAGACCACAGAAGTAAAGTACCATTTTTGTCACCTTATATCAAGGGTACATACTATCGACATCGTATCAACATCATTTATCCCTGTTGATGTTGGCCTTGAGGTAGTGTGGTGAGTTTTCTCCACTGTGAAGTGACTCTTTCCCCTCCCTCCTTTCCATACTGTATTCTTTAGAAGGAAGTCTTCATGTGCACCCCACAATTAAGGAGTGGGAAGTTATGCTTCCTTTCCTTGAGGGAAGAGTAGCATCATAAAATATTTAGAATTTTTCTACGCAGGACTTTTGTTTCTTCTACCCCATTAACTTGTTTATTCAATAATTAATTTATATCAGCATGGATTCGTGGATACATATTTTATA
This sequence comes from Macaca fascicularis, assembly GCF_037993035.2. Lineage (NCBI taxonomy): Eukaryota > Metazoa > Chordata > Mammalia > Primates > Cercopithecidae > Macaca > Macaca fascicularis. Next base: position 136,541,889 of record NC_088386.1, read on the forward strand.
CTTTGGACTATGATTAAATATTGTTTTATTTATTTTGTTACTCTATTCCAATCTTGGCCACTGGGGAGCTGTTTCAGTTGGCTCCTGTGTCTCTCTGACATGTTGCCACCAATGTGGGTTTTTATGTCAGGCACTTCCTAACTTTCTGGAACTACAAGATGCTCTAGGCTCATCTTTTATATTTCTAGCCCCAGTCCTAGAGTCAGCCATTCCTCCAAGAAATCTTGGCTCCTTTTATTGGAGAATTTTCTTAGAAATCAAGATCTGGGCCAGGCACAATGACTCACGCCTGTAATTTCAGCACTTTGGGAGGTCGATGTGGATAGATGACCTGAGGTCGAGTGTTCGAGACCAGCCTGACCAACATGGTGAAACCCCATCTCTACTAAAAATACAAGAATTAGCCGGGTGTGGTGGCATACATCTGTAATCCCAGCTACTTAGAAGGCTGAGGCACAAGAATCACTTGATCCTGGGAGGTGGAGGCTGTGCTGAGCCGAGATCATGCCACTGCACTCCAGCCTGGGAAACAGAGCAAGACTCCATTAAAAAAAAAGAAAGAAATCAAGATCTGGGTGCCAGGTGTGTTTGTTGCTATTGAGGTGTTGATTTGTTTAGGCTCTCTCTGCTGACACAGTGAGGAAATATATGTGTGTATACTAGCCCATGTATATACATATATTTATAAATATTTATTTAAGTAATCATGACTTCATTTGATGTTTCCAAATCTATTACTATGTAGATTATTCTAGCTTCCTTCCCTTGCTTATCCCACCCAGTGAGAAACCTGGCACCTACCATCTGCCATCCATTATCCTAACTGTCCAACTTTAGCATACATGTATAGTGGCATAAGAATTGTTCACCCTCATGCCTGTGGGAAACGACATTATCAAGTAGAGTACAGTTCTTATGTGCAGCGTCCTTTCCTTCAGTCTTCCAGGCAACACTGATTTCCAAGGTTACTTAGGTTAGCACCTTTTCTTTCCACTCCCTTCAGTGAGGTTGTTTTATACATTTGTAATACAGTTAGATGTTTTTGTCATAGTCTGCATTCTTTCCTGAGAGCCTACAACCTCCTAAATGACTTTTTAAAATTTTGCATACATTAACATTTATCTTTTATTCTATAAAGTACTTTGGATTTTGAGAATTGCATAATGTCAAGTATCCATGAGTATAGCATCATACAGAATATAGTACTTAAAAAATAGATTTATTGTCCTAAAAATTCCTTTGCTTCACCTTTTTAACTTTTTTCCTTCCCCTCAAACCCCTGACAACTGACATTTTCCATGTTATATAATAATTATTGATATATGCTATATAACAACTGTATAGTATATCACCTTTCAGACTAGCTTCTTTCATTTATCAATATGCACTTAAGGTGTCTCCATGTCTTTCTGTGACTTGACAGCTAATTTATTTTTATTACTGAATAATATTCCATTGTATGGATGTACCAAAGTTCGCTTATTCATTCACCTGTTGCAGGTTATCTTTGTTGCTTCTAATTTTTGGTGATTATGAATAAAGCTGCTATGAAAATTCACATGTAGGTTTTTGTGTAGACATAAAGTTTTCAAATCAGTCGTGAAAATCATTAGGAGTGTGATAGCCTGATCATATGGTAAGACTACGTTCAGCTTTGTAAGAAACTGCCAAACTATCTTCCAAAGTGGTGGTACTATGTTGCATTCCCACCATCAGTGGGTGAGAGTTCCTACTACTCTGCATGCTCATCAGCATTTGGTATTGTCAGGTTGTTGGATTTTAGCCATTCGAATAGGTGTGTTATTGTTTTAATTTTTAATTCTCTAATGATGAATTATGCAATTATGTGTATCAAATATGCATATGGAAATGTACATTTGACAAATATGCACTTCCATATGCATATTTGATATCTGTATATCTTTTCTGATGAGTTGTCTGTTCTGGCCTTTTGTTCATTTTTAATTTGGCTTGTTTTCTTATTAAATTTTAACAACTTTTTGTATAGCTTGAATATAAGTCCTTTATCAGATATGCATTTTGCAAAGATTTTTCTCCCATTCCACGGACTGTCTTTATATTCTGTTAACAATTTCTTTTGCTGGCAGAAAATTTTATCTAAATAATGTCCAAAGTTAATTTTTCTTTCATGAATCATGCTTTTGGAGTGACATCTAAAAACATCATCACACACAGGGTCGCACAGAATTCCTCCTATGTTTTCTTCTAGACATTTTATAGTTTTGCATTTTACACTTATGTCTATGATCCATTTTGGATTAATTTGGGGAGAAAGTGCTAGGCTCGTGTTTAGGTTTACTTTCTTTCACATACACTTTTGTTTGTTTCAGCATTGTTAGTAAAAAAAAACTACTCTCCTTTATTTCTTCATTTGTATTTCTTTCTGTCCAATATATATACCTTTCATTTCTTCTTCTTGTATTGTTGCGTATGCTAGGAATTCCAGTGCAATGTTGGGTGGATGTGGTGAACAGTGACATCCTTACCTTGTTTGTGATCTTAGTGGGAAAGTGACCAGCTTCTCACCATTAAGTGATGTTTCCTTGTAGCTAAAAGTTTGCTTATAGATGAACTTTATCAAGTTGAGAAACAGCATCTCTATTCCTAGTTTGCTAAGAATTTTTTCATGAATGGATGTAGGATTTGATAAATGCTTTTACTAGATCCTTTGATATAATCATCTAATTTTTTTTCTTTAGCCTGTTGATATGGTGATTAGAGTAATTTTGAAGTATTGAAACAGCCTTGGATATCTGGGTAGCAGTTTTTAATTTATTTTTTATACAGTTGGATCTGACTTGATATTTTGTTGAGGAATTTTGTGTGTGTGTTCATAAGAGATACTGGTTTGGCCGGGCGCGGTGGCTCACGCCTGTAATCCCAGCATTTTGGGAGGCCGAGGCAGGCGGATCACAAGGTCAGGAGATCGAGACCACGGTGAAACCCCGTCTCTACTAAAAATACAAAAAATTAGCCGGGCGCGGTTGTGGGCGCCTGTAGTCCCAGCTACTCGGGAGGCTGAGGCAGGAGAATGGCGTGAACCCGGGAGGCGGAGCTTGCAGTGAGCCGAGATCGCACCACTGCACTCCAGCCTGGGCGACAGAGCGAGACTCCGTCTCAAAAAAAAAAAAAAAAAAAAGAGAGATACTGGTTTGTAGTTTTCCTTGTCTCCTTTGGTGTCAGAGTAATGCTAGGAGTGTAGAATGAGATAAAAAAGTGTTTTCTCTACTTCTCTTTGTTGGAAGAGATTATGGAGAATTAATATTAATTTTTCCTTCCTTAAATGTTTGGTGGAACTCACCAGTGAAATTATCTGAAAGTAGTGCGTTTTTTTGTTGCTGTTGAAGTCATTAATTATTCATTCAACTTCTTTATTACATACATGTAGACATGGCAATTCAGATAATCTTTTTCTTTTCCTGTGATTTTTGATAGTTTCTATATTTCAAGGAATTGGTTCATTTTGTCTAGTTATCAAATTTGCAGACAGAGTAGTCATGGTATTCCTTTAGTATTCTTTTAATGTCCAAAGAATCAGTAATGATGATTCCTTCTTCATTTCTGATATTAGTAATTTGTGTCTTCTCTTTTTTTTTTGGTGCAGTTTGGTTTGAAGTTTGTGCCAATTTTATTGATATCTTAAAAAGCTTTTGGTTTCAGTGATTTTCTCTACTTTTTTCCATTGTATATTTCATTAATTCAGATCTAGTTTTTATTACTTTTGTTATTCTGCTTGTTTTAGACTTAAATTGTTCTCTTTTTGGTTTCCTGAAATGGAATCTTAGGTTGTTGAAATTAGATACGTCTTTCTTTATAATATGTACATTTTAATGCTATTAATAGTCCTCTAAGGTTTGCATTTCCTGCATCTCACAAATTTTGATAAGTGGTATTTTCATTTAGTTCAAAATATTAATTTTCATTTATCTTGATAATTCCTCTTTGATCCATGTGCTGTTTAAAAGTACGCTGTTTAATTTTCAGATATTTGGGGAAAGCTATTTTACTGTTGTTGACTTCTAATTTTATTCCACTGTGGTCTGAAAGATCTTTTGTGTTTTTATTTTTTACATTTGTTAATGTGTGTTTTATGGCCTAGAATGTGGTCTAATTTGATGACTGTTCCATGAGAGTTTGAGAATAATGCGTATCCTACACATTAGATGGGTTATTCCAGTTAGATCAAGTTGACTGTTATCCTTACTGATACAGATTGGGAACACTGATATAGATATGAATTGAAAATGCTCTGTTTAAGGTACATATGCTTCACATGAAGCAATATAGTGTTATTCAAAGTTCAACTTATATTAGTTAAAATTGTATATTGTGAGCTCTAGGACAACCTAAAATTTTAAAAAATATAAACATATTGTTTTGATACCCTAGTGATAGCCTAATGGAGGAGCTAAATTGGAATTGTATAAAATACTTCATTAAAACCAGAGAAGACAGTAAAAAGAGGTATCTGTGGTGACGAGAAGAAACAAAGAAAAGTGGAATTAATGAATGGAAACAGATACAAATGTGATATATATTAATCCAACTATATGAATGATCATGTTGAATGTGAATGGTCTAAATATGCCAATTAGAAGAAAGATGGCCAGTGAGGATAAAAAAACAAGATCCAATTATATGTTATCTGTAAGTAACTCATTAAAAAAACAAAGATTTAGATAGGTTGAAAGTCAAGTAATAGAGAATGATATACTATGCCAACACTAATCAAAAGAAAGTGAGAGTAGCTAACTTAATTATAATAGCAGCAGGATACATTACATATTCTTCTTAAGCTCTCATGGAACACTCACAAAATTAGAACACACACTGGGCCATAAACCATACATTAACAAACGTAAAAAACAAAAATACAAAGCATCTTTCAGACCGCAATGAAATAAAATTAGAAACTAACAGCAATAAGACAGCTGGAAAATCCCCAAGTATCTGGAAATTAAACAGCACACCTTAAAATGGCACACAGGTCAAAGAATTCTCAAGATAAATAAAAATTAATATTCTGAAGTAAATGAAAATGAAAATACAACTCATGAAATTTGTGGGATGCAACAAAAGCAGTGCCTGGATATGGCTATTGATAGATGACGTATGCATTTGTTATACAGGAAGAAATATCTAAATTCAGTAACCTGAGTTTCCATCCCTGGAAACTGTAGAAAGATAACAATTTAAGCCTAAAGCAAGCAGAATAACAGATATAATAAAAATTAAATCAGAAATCAATAAAATTGGACACAGAAAAAAAGAAAATTATGGGATCATAACCTGGTTTTTCATAACCTTTTTCAAAAAAGCCAATAAAACTGATAAATGTCTAGCCAGGCTAATCAAGTAAAAAAGAGAGAAAACACAAATTACTAATATTGGAAATGAAAAAGAAGTCACCACTACTGACCCCATAAATATTGAAAGAATCATAAAAAATGCTATGAAAACTATGTCCACAAAATATGTGTCCACAAATTATATAACTTTAACGAAATGGATCAATTCTTTGAAAGACACAAACTACCAAAACTCACAAAGATGAATAATTTTTTTTTTTTTTTTTTTTGAGACAGAGTCTCGCTCTGTCGCCCAGGCTGGAGTGCAGCGGTGCGATCTCGGCTCACTGAAAGCTCCGCCTCTGGGGTTCACGCCATTCTCCTGCCTCAACCTCCCAAGTAGCTGGGACTACAGGGGCCCGCCACTGCACCCGGCTATTTTTTTTGTATTTTTAGTAGAGACAGGGTTTCACTGTGTTAGCCAGGATGATCTCGATCTCCTGACCTCATGATCTGCCCGCCTCTGCCTCCCAAAGAGTTGGGATTACAGGCGTGAGCCACAGCGCCCGGCCACAAGGAGGAAAATTTTAATAGGCCTGTATCTATCATAGATGAAGGCCTATTAAATAAATGAAAAGTTCATAAGTTCCCCAAACAGAAACCACCAAGCCCAGATGGCTTCACTGCTGAATTCCACCAAATATTTAAGGGAGGAATTATAGGAATTTTCCACAATCTCTTCCAGAAAACAGGAGCAGAGGGCTCACCTCCTAACACATTCTCTGTGGCTACTGTCAACCTAATACCAAAACCAGATGAAGACATTATCAGAAAGGAAAACTACAGACCAGTGTCTCTCATGAGCACAGATATAAAAATTCTCAACAAACGATTAGAAAACGGAATCCAACAATGTTTAAACAATATTATACACTACAACTGCTAAGCTGAATTATGTTCTCCCAAAAAGATACTAGCAAATCCTAAACCCTGGTCCCTGTGAAGGTGAATTTATTTGAAAACAGCCATTTTAGATATAACCAAGTTAAGATGAGGTCATTAGGGTGGGCCCTAATCCAACATGTCTGGTGTCCTTATATGAACAGGAGGAGAGACCCAGAAACAGAAACATGCAGGGAAGATGGTCATGTGAAGATGGAGGCAGAGTCTCAAGTGATGTTTGTACAGGACCGGGAACACCAAGGATGGCCAGCAACACTAAAAGCCAGGAGAGAGCGCCCTGGAACAGGCTCTAGTATAGCATCATGTGACAAATAGCAGGCCCTGAAAGAAATCAACACATTTTGCCCCAAAATATATTTCTTTGATGTATTTTTTTTTTTTTTTTTTTTTTTTTTTGAGACGGAGTCTCGCTCTGTCGCCCAGGCTGGAGTGCAGTGGCCGGATCTCAGCTCACTGCAAGCTCCACCTCCCGGGTTTACGCCATTCTCCTGCCTCAGCCTCCCGAGTAGCTGGGACTACAGGCGCCCGCCACCTCGCCCGGCTAGTTTTTTGTATTTTTTAGTAGAGACGGGGTTTCACCGTGTTAGCCAGGATGGTCTCGATCTCCTGACCTCGTGATCCGCCCATCTCGGCCTCCCAAAGTGCTGGGATTACAGGCTTGAGCCACCGCGCCCGGCCCTCTTTGATGTATTTTTAAGTGGCCCTGCAAAGCTGTCTCTTGTGGGGGAAATTTACTTTCTGTAGAGAATCTCCTTCTCTTACTACATCTTTTCAGGTCTAGCACCTTTTAAGTACTGATAAGAGGACATTTACCATCTCTGGTCTCTGAGTCCTGCTACCTGGATGCTTCATCTGCATAACAAGAACCTTGGCTTCCACAACCCCCCACTTACATTAACCCAAAGCATTTCTTTCTGTTGATTTCAACTCTTTAGGCAAAACTTAACTCTTTCAACCAATTGCCAGTCAGCAAATCTTTGAATCTACCTATGACCTGGAAGCCGTCTCACCCCACCCCTCCAGAGGTCCCACCTTTCCAGACCAAAACAGTGTAAACCTCGCATGTATTGATCGATGTCTGCCTGTAACTTCTGCCCTCCTAAAATTTACAAAATCAAGCTGTGAAGCAACCACCTGGGCATATGTTCTCAAGACTTCCAGAGGCTGTGTCCCAGACCATGATCTTGACCCTTGGCAAAGTAACTTTCCAAATTGATTGAGACTTGTCTTAGATACTTTTTGGTTTACACTCTATGGCCCCCCACAGCTACTGTGTTACCTGTTAATCAAAATTAGTGACGGACACAGGAGTCTCAATCGATCAAGTTTTATTAAGCCAGAGCTTGAGGGTGTTTTGGGGAAAAACACAAGTCACAGACATATCTGTGTCCAATGTTATCCAAATAGGTTTTCAGGAGGTCTTTGTTCTGTACCCAGGAAGATAAGCATCCTCAGCATGGAACCTGGCAGACTAGTTTTAGGAGCTAGACATAGAGTGCAGACCTAAAGTTACAATGGACACGTCCTTGTTTTATAAGCAGATAGGCACCCTTGAAAGGTTGCAAGGTTTCAAGATGTCGGGAGTCTTTTGCTTTCTGTGGCGGTCTGGCTAATGGATAATGCTTTGGCACAAGACTGTAAAGTGATTATTTATTTGGGTAAAAGATGGCAGCGTTGTGTGATTGTCTCCATGTTTAACCTTCCCTCTGGCATAACAAGTTTGGAGGTCCTGACATGTTCTATTTTCCTCACATACTCTGTCTTGGAATTAGAATGACTGCTGGAGTGTGTCTTGCTCCCGGGGCGAGTAGCCATGGCTCCCCTTCATACCTGAGGTTCAACTGCCACCAAACAACCCTTCCTGGTGGCCCAGCATCCCCAGCTGAGCTGTGAACAGCTGTTACACCCTTTCCCATGGGGCAAACAGTGGTGAAGTGGCTCTACCTCTCCCTCCCCCTCCCCAACACCCCCAGGGCTGAGCTGAAACTGCACACTCCCTCCTGGGGAAAGAGCGCTTAGGCAAAACCGCTTGTCTGCCTCTCTCAGCTGTGGCTGGACCCTTCCCGGAGGGGTCCCTGGGCTGGAGCTGAAGCCACATACTCCCACCTGGGGCAATGACACTTTGACAGTGGCTCCATATACCTCTCTTGGTCGTGGTCGCACCCTGCCCCATAGAACTGGAACAGAAGCTGCACACTGCTTTCCAAGGATACAGGGCTCCCAGTCACTGCTGAGCCCTGCCCCTCAATACAACTCCAGGCACCCCAGGGAAACAGTGCCCTGGCTACCCAGAGCAGTCACAACTCCCTAGTGCCTATGCTGAAGTAATGCCCTGACTCCCAGGAAATGATGGTGTTGCCACCTGGGGTGGTCACACACCCTAGTACCTAAGCTGCAGTAGTGCCCTGCTTCCCAGGGAAATGGTGTCTGGGTTGCACAGAGACCTTCAGGACTCAGTTAAAATGGTACATTTCTCCCTGGGGAATCAGTGCCCTGGCCAAGAGGAACAGCTGCACATCCCTGGGGGAGCTGATGTAGTACTCCACATCCCAGGGAAACAGCAATGACTGAACTGACACACCCGCTCTACAGGCCAAACAACTCTACTACCCTGGTCCTAAAATTCATATGGAGCCACAAGCGATGCCAAATAGCCAAAGCAATCCTGAGCAAAAGGAGCAAAGTTGGAGGCATCACACTATCTGACTTCAAAATATACTACAAAGCAGTAGTAACCAAATAGCACGGCACTGGCATCAAAACACATAAACCAATGGAACAAAATACAGGACCTAGAAATAAATTCATGTATTTACAGCCGACTGATTTTATACAAAGGCTCCAAGAACACTCACTGGGGAAGAAGTCTCTTCAAGAAGTGACGCTGGGAAAACTGGACATCCCTTTACAGAACAGCAAAGCTAGACCTCTCTAACCACATATAACAATCAAGTCAAAGGACCTCTCTAACCACATATAACAATCAAGTCAAAGTGAATTAAACTCTTAAACGCAAGACTTGAAACAATGAAATAACTAGGAGAAAGCAGGGAAATGTTACAGGACATTAGTCTGAGCAAGGATTTTCTGGAAAAGATCTCAAAAGCACAGGCAACAAACACAAAAGTAGACAAATTGGATTATATCAAACTAAAAAACTTCTGCACAGCAAAGGAAACAATCAACCGAGTGAAGAGACAGACTACTGAATGGAAGAAAAGATTTCCAAACTAATTATCCACAAGGGATAATATCTAGAATACACAAGGAACTCAAACAACTCAACAGCAAAAAACAAAAACAAAAACAATCCAATTTAAAAACGGACAAATGAGCTGAATAGAGATTGCTCAAAAGAAGACATGCAAACAGCCAACAGGAATATGAAAAAAATGCTCATCATCACCAATCATCAGAGAAATGCAAATCAAAACCACATTGAGGTATCACCCCAGTTAGAATGGCCATTATCAAAAAGGCAGAAATAACAAAGGCTGGCACAGATGCAGAGAAAGAGGAACTCATACACTGCACATGGATGCAGAGAAAGAGGAACTTATACACTAGTACAGCCATTATGGAAAAGCACCATGGAGGGTCCTCTAGAAGTACTATATCATCCAGCAATCCCACTGCTGGGTGTATACCTAATCAATGAAAATCAGTATGTCAAAGAGATATCTACAGTCCCATGCTTATTGCAGCCTTATTTACAATATCCAAAATGTTGAATCAACCTAAGTGTTCAACAACAGATAAATGGATACGGAAACTGTGGTACACATATACAATGGAATATTATTCAGCCATTAAATAAATGAAATTATTTCATTCATGGCAGCATGGATGAGTGTGGAGGATATTATGTTAAGTTAAGTGAAATAAGCCAGGCACAGAAAGACAAATACCACATGTTCTCACTCATATGTGGAAGCTAAAAGATCTCATAGAAATAGGGTAGAAAGTGGTTACTAGAGGCTGGGAAGGGTAGGGAGGAAGATGAAATGGCCAGAAGTTGGTTAACGAAGGCAAAAGTATGGCTAGATAGGAGGAGTAAGTCCTAGTGCTCTATACCACTATAGGGTGACTATAACTAACAGGAATTTATTGTATATTTTCAAATAGCTTAGAAGAGAGGATTATGAATGATCCCAAAACAAAGAAATGATAAATGTTTGAGGTGACAGATATGCTCATTACCCTAATTTGATAATTACACATTATATACATGTATGGAACCATCACACTGTACCACATACATATGTGGAAGTATGATGTGGCCATTAAAAATAATAATGCAAGAAAAAAGAAAAAGACAAGAAAAGGAAATAAAAGGTATACAGATTAAGAAGAAAAAAATAAAACTGTCTGTGTTCACGAATTATGATTGCCTATGTAGAAAATCCCAAAGAATTAACCAAAACCAAACCAAAACAAAAAGCCCTGGAACTTGTAAGTGAGATGACAAGGTCACAGACTACTGAGTTACTACAGAAAGGTCAATTGATTTTCTAAATATCTGTAATAATCAATTAAATTTTGATTCCAGACACAGCAGCTTCGAGAGGCAGTATGTGTTCTGGGCAGCCACCAGGGCCCCCGCCACCCACACCGGGGTTCCTGGGCCAGGCTGTGCTCCCTCAGGCAGCTCCAGGCACTCCGAGGCCTTCTACCAGCACTTTGGTGGATGAGTTGGAGTCACCGTTTGAGGCCTGCTTTGCTTGTCTGGTGAGTCAGGATTGTCGATGGCACTGATCAGGAAGAAATGCCAACTGGTGTTGATGAGTGTATCCAGAAGTTTCTGGCCGTTGTAAGACAGAACGTTTTTTCCTAGAAAAAAAGACTGTTAAATTATCTGATTAAAAAAAAAAAAAAAAACAGAGCAAGTTGTCAAAGAGTTCATCATGTTGACTCATTTCCTGATGTGAATACTTGAATAACAATGCAAGATGTCTCGGAATTAAGGAATGAGTTACAGCGGAAAGGCACACTGGCCCAGAAGCACTTGACAAAGCTGAGGCATTGGCAGCAGGAGCTGGAGGACAGCAGCGTCCAGCAGAAAAAAAACAGCCAGCACCCCTCAGGGCTCCTCAACTTACCTTCAGCAGCCATCTGCCAATACTACCGAGTCCTAATTAGGGAAAAGGAGTGGGGGGAAAGCAAAAAGAGAAGGCAGATAAGCTGTAAACCTGCCTTTCTTCATGACACAGGACACACAGCCTTCCTGCACAAATAACTCATCATCTTCCTGCACTCAACTTATCACCAGACCCTCAGCTGATAGAAAAATGCAAGTTAGCTCACCACAACCTTGGCATTAGCAGCACTGCACAAAGCCCTCTCCAGCACACAGCATAAGCACCATCCTATAAAATCCCAGCAAGCCTTTGTCTCCTTGTAGTCAGCCCCTCTCTTGCTGATCTGCCCATTGCTTTCTTACAACATAGTTTCATACTTTCTCTAATAAATCTGCCTTTCTTTACCTACAACTGCTTTGGTAAATTCCTTTACCATCAGTGCCACTGGCCCCAGATACTCACTACCTATGGCCAATATCCCTGCACCTTTGAAACTGACCTGAGTGAAAGAGCAGAGGCTGTCGGCCTGAGAATTGGCTGGTGTGTGAGGTAGCTCCACACTGGGCTGTTTTTGTCTTCCTGAGCCTTGAAGGCCCCACCCGACACGTGCTGACATCCACTCCAGTTCCTGGTCTGACCTGGATGCTGCCTGGTCCCAGAAGCCTTGCCGCGCACTTTCTGCTGCATCCCTGGGCACAGGGCTTCTCTCTTCTGCTGCTCTTGCTGGCTCTCCCTCGTGGGTTGGTGCTGTGTGTCTGTCTCTGTGCCCCTCACTAATTGCACACCTATGACAGGTAGACATTATTCCTCTTAAATATACAGGGACCTTATCTTCTTTATCGCTGATACACAATGCTTATTACTCTGTGTGTGTGTGTGTTTGTGTGTGTCCGTGCATGTGCGGTATCTGGCACGTGGACCTGTGATTAACAGGCTGAGGCCAACACATCCCCTCGGTGAGAATACACAGGTTAAACAAGCTCTTAAAAAGCTCATATGAGATGACCTCAAGGTTGTTAACCTGATCATCACATGGTAATTAGAAACTCGGGCAGCTTTAGATTTTTTGATTAAAAACTTAAATAAACAGATTAAGTTTTAGGCATTCTTTCAAATGTGTTCTCAGTGAAAAGATTATTGGGAACTCTTCTACTTGGTGCTTAGTGAAAATATTTTGAATTAATGTGTGTACCAACCAGTTGTTGCCATTCTTTATTAAATTCAAAGGTTTTATGTCAAATAGAAATTTCTCAAGAAAATTTCAAACTTCAAATACAAATTACCATTTGTAATGGCACCAAAAAGTGAAATATTTAGGTATTAATCAAACAAAATATGTATGGGTTCTGTTGTAGAAAACTTCAGAATTCTGATTTGAAAGTCAAAGAAGTTCTGATGAGAGGAGAATCTGTCAATCCATGTTTGTGGACTGGAAGACTCTGTTGTCAAGATGTGAATTCTTCCCAACTTGATCTGTGGATTTAATGCAATTCCAATCAAAATCCCAGCAAACTTCTTTGAAGATCTGAACAAACAGATTTTAAGTTTATATAGAAAGTCAAAAGACTCAGAATATCCAAGGAAATATTGAAGAAGAACAAAATAGAATCTAACACTACCTGACTTCAAGACTCAAAGTTACAGTAATCACAGCAGTGGGTCCTGTTGGAAGAACAGACATACAGATCAGTGGAAAGGAACGGAGAGCAGAGAAATAGATCTTCCCAGATATTGTCAAATGATCTTCCACAAAGGAAAAAGAGAATCCAATAGACAATAGATAGTCTTTCCAACAAATGGTGCTGGCACAATGAAAAGTCCACAGGCAAAAAAAAGGAAGGAGGAAGGAAGATGAATCTAGTTACTGATCTTAACCCTTCACAAATCATAAGTCAAAATGGAACACAGGAGGAAATGTAAAAATGCCAAACTATAAAACTCCTAGAAGAAAACAGAAAACATAGTTGAAAATCTAGGTAACTTTGCATTTGGAGATGAGTTTTGTGATCTAACACCAGAAGTACAGTCTGTGAAAGAAAATCATCATAACTGGACTTTATTAAAATTGATAATTGCTCCACAAACAACATCTAAAAGAATGTAAAAACAAGACATAGATTGGGAGAAAATCTTTGCAAAACACATGAGTGACAAGAACTGGCATCCAAACTGTACAAAGAGGGTTGGGTGCAGTGGCTCACACCAGTAATCCCAGCACTTTGGGAGGTTGAGGTGGGAGGAACGCTTGAGCCCAGGAATTCGAGACCAGCCTGCACAACATAGTGAGACCATCTCTACAAAAAATGAAAAATTAGCTGGCTGTGATGGCTGTGCCTGCAGTCCCAGGTACTCAGGAGGCTAAGAAGCTTAGGCTTAAGCTCAGGAGGTTGAGGCTGCACTGAGCCATAATGGCACCACTGCACTCCAGCCTGGGTGACAGAGTGAGACCCTGTCTCAAAAACAAACAAAACAGCCAGGCGTGGTGGCTCACGTCTGTAATCCCAGCACTTTGGGAGGCCGAGGCGGGCGGATCACGAGGTCAGGAGATCGAGACTATCCTGGCTAACACAGTGAAACCCCGTCTCTACTAAAAATACAAAAAATTAGCCGGGCGAGGTGGCGGGCGCCTGTAGTCCCAGCTACTGGGGAGGCTGAGGCAGGAGAATGGCGTGAACCCAGGAGGCAGAGCTTGCAGTGAGCCGAGATGGCGCCAGCGCACTCCAGCCTGGGCGACAGAGCGAGAATCCGTCTCAAAAAAAACAAAAACAAAAACAAAAACAAAAACAAAAACACAACAAAAAAACCCCAACAAAACAAACAAAATACATGAAGAACACTCAGAACTCAGTAATGAACTCTTAAAACTCAGAAAACAAACAGCCCAATTAAAAAATGGGTAAAAAAAATCTGAATACACACCTGACCAAAATGGATACACAGATGGCAAAAATATAGGAAAGATGCTCCATACCGCGTGTTAGGAGGGAGCTGCAGACTGAAGCCGCGGTGAGAAGCCTGTACACACCCACGGGAACGTGGGGCACCCACGTGACTGATGACATCGAGGCCTGGGAGCAGCAGGAGCCCCGTGCCTGTGTCCGGCAGGAGCGCCCGATGGCAGAGCGGCCTGGGGCAGCTCGGTGTTTCTCACAGAAGTCGCCACAGCCCCACACAGACCCCAGCGTCACAGTCCTTGGCGGACCCAGCTGATGGGAAAACTCCCCAGAAACAGGGTCTACGTGGAGAGGATCTAAAGAGGATGAGGGCCAAGTCCTGAGCCCTCACCCCACTGGGGTGGCAGCCCCGGCTCCAGGCCAGCCCAGCACCCTGGTGTTCTCCCAGGCAGGCAGCTGCAAGCCCTGGACCCACCTGTTCTTCCTGAAGGTCCACAAGAGCATCAGCAGCACCATCGTGAACATTCTGTTCCGCTTCCGGTGGAAGCACCGCCTCACCTTTGCTCTGCCTTCCCAGCAAGCCGCCCATTTCTTCTACCCGGTCTGCTTCTAGGCCAGCGTGGTGGAGGGCTTCTCCAGGGGCAGGAACCCTCATTTCAATATCATGTGCAGGCACCTGAGGTTCCAGCCCACTGAGGTGAGTCCTGGGCCCTGAGACTGGGGTGTGGGAGGAGAAGGTGATGGCTCACACTCTAGGTGGATGCCACCTGCACACAGGACCCCAGGAGACCCCACAGGTGTGGAAAAGCATTCCGTCTTCCAAGAATGAGAGCCCTGCGCTTCTCTCCTGGAGAACCTGGTGCCCTGAGCAGGGAGGGGAGGTGGCTGCAGGCAGAGCGCTGGGGTGGCCATTCCTGTCCTGAAGGTTCTGGGAAGTGGTCCGTGGGGGACCCCGAGTTCAGATAGAAGGGTGGGGCTCACCTCCTCCGGGGCCTCTGGATGGACAGGCCAGAGCTCCAGAGGCCCAGGGCGATGGAACCTCTGCATGGGTGGGGCTCAAGGCGACTCCTGCCCTTGCAGCCATTGGAGCGTCCCCAGAGCCAGCCGCCCTCGTGGGCACACAGGCCCTTCCCTGCCCACACGCGACACATCCTGACCTGCGACACTTTCTCCTTCACCATCCTGAGGGACCCAGCCCGGGACTTGGAGTCCGCCTTCTACAAGACGGCCTCGCCCTTTGTCCATGCCTGGAGCCTGCGACACTTCCTGGCCCACACCCGCGCCTTCTACGACCCCCGGCGGCCCGACAGCCACTGTGGCCGCAACCTCATGGCCTCGGACCTGGGCTTCGACCACAACGCGCCGCCGCCTTGTGGGGGTGCAAGCGGTGGCCCCGCGCTTCCACCTGGTGCCATCGCCCAGCACCCAGACGAGTCCCTGGGGCTGCTGCGCCGCGCTGTGCTGGGGTCTGGATGACCTGGTGGCCTTCCCCGCCCACAGGCGCGCGGCCTTCGCCCGGAGCCGCTGGAGCCGCGCGTGGAGCGCAGGGAGCGCGCCTAGAACGCGCTGGACCTGGCGTTCTGTGCGACCTTGAACCTCACTCTGTGGGCGCGGGTGGGCGCGCTGGGGGCCGCGGGGCTGCGGCCGGAGGTGGCGGCGCTGGGGCGCGGTGGGCGCGCACCTGCCTCCCTCATAGCGAGGCCGCGGGGCCGGGCGCGGAGTTTGACCCGCAGCTGGCGCCGCTGCAGCACGACCTGGCGCCCATCCTGGGCTACCAGCTGCGGCCAGACCTGGACCCGGCCAGCCGCCGCCACGGCCGGGACCTGGCCACCCCCGAGCTGCAGTTCGCCAGGCGCCTGTACCTGACCAGTTCCCGGGTCGGGTGTGGGATCCCGGGCGCCCTGGGGGACCAGAGCCCCCGGCCAGGCTGCCTCGCGCCGCAGTCCCAGGCCCAGGGGAAAATGCGGGCCGTGTTCAGAGGAGGACGGGGGTCCTTGGGGCCCTGGAACAGAAGACCGCGCCCTCAGCCCCTGCTACGTGGGACCCCACAGGGCGGGAGACAGTGGCCAGGAGCCGCAGCTGAACCTGCGCTGTCCCGGTCCCTTTTCTGCGCATCCTTCCGCAGGGCGGCGAAACCTGTTTTTAGCGACTTGCTTTTCTTTCAGTCTACTTGAAAGCCATGTAGGTCGTCCATGGCAGATGCACGATTCCAAGTCATTTTGGCAGGTTTTTTTTTTTTTTTTTTTTTTTTTTTTTTTTCCCGGGAGTTTTGTTCTTGTTGCTCAGGCTAGAGTGCAGTGGAATGATCTCGGCTCACTGCAACCTCTGCCTGTCTCAGCCTCCCGAGTAGCTGGGACTACAGGCACGCGCCACCACGCCCTGCTAATTTTTGTATTTTTTTTTTTTTTTTTTTTTTTTTTAGTAGAGACAGGGTTTCACCATGTTGGCCAGGATGGTCCCGATCTCTTGACCTCATGGTTCGCCCGCCTCGTCCTCCTAAAGTGCGGGGATTAGAGGCCTGAGCCACCGCGCCCGGCATTTTGGCAGCTTTTAATGTGGAGAAGGCTCTTTCTGCTGAGGGAACGTTCCGGAGATGTTGGGAGGGTCTCATAGGCTGTGACGAGCTGGGAAGCTGCTCTGCTGAGCCACCTGGAGTCGCAGATTTTAGCACATCTAGAGCAGATGAGCAGCTATTCCCACAAATGTTCACGCTTCAGACAGATCACTTTTTGGATCATAAGTTTGAGTGTGGTTTTAGAGGCAAATCTATCCTGATTATGTTTCCCCTGACGTTTCCTGTACTTGTGGAGCTCATAGGAGAGACTGAAGGTGAATTCACGATTATACACAACTTACAACGTCTGTTTGTGAATTCTAACAGTGTATCTTCAACTGTAAGAAAATGTATTTCGAAACTTCTGCATTATTACCTGGATACTCCAACATCTTATATGAAAATTGTGCTCATTTCTGTCAAATGCAGTGGCCCTTGCTTCAAGCCTTGTGGATTTTGTTGAGAATTTCGAGATTTTCAGAAATTCTAAGCTGGAGTAACTCTAACAGCCTCCTGGTTACTTCACGGAGAGGTGGCTGTGTCTGCTCCTCCCAGGCTCAGGTACTGACAGCTCCTGCCTGAGCACCGGGACCTCCCTCCTGGAGGGATCTGTGCAGAGGCTGCAGGCACTCCTGGGGGAACAGACACACCTCCGGCACCCAGGGGCTGGGTGCTGCCAGCCGAGGAGAAGCCCCTCTCCTTCCTGGGGCCCCACCCCCTGCTGCTGCTTCTGCGGCTGACATGTGACACCCAGGCACGGCCAGGCCCTCAAGCAGAACGCCTGTGAGGGGAGCTGGTTGGCCCCACCCCCTCAGCTCCCCTGTGTGCTCAGCAGTCCTTTGCCTGGCAGCATCTGGCAGCCCCATCGGGGCCTCTGGAAGACACACAGGACTGGCTCTCAGGCGTGTGCCAGGGCTCCTGTCCCCACTCCACAGCAGGGAAGAGGAGCCCGGGGCTCCAGAAAGAGTCAGCTCTTTGCCTGGGTGGGAGGGGCTTTATGGCGGGGAGGAGGGTGTGTTTGTGAAGGGGCAGCCTCGGGGTGGGGGAGATTCTTCTTTCTCTCCCTCCACCAGATGCTGGTCCAGGAAAATGTGGCCTCACCGGCATCCCCAGGGAGAAGCCCACGCACCATGAGACGGGAATAATGCAGGGTGGTTGGAGGGGAGCGGACATTCCAGGCAGCCCCTTCTCATCTCTAGGAAGAGGAAACCCTGCAGGAGCCCGGGGCTGACAGGACCCCACACACCAGGGTGTGGCCGCGCTGGCTGAGACCGCCTGGACCCCACAGGGCTCTGGGTGTGCCCCGGTGTCTCCTGCGGCCTCACGATGCGCTCATTAGCATACGCATCACACCCCCACCGCGCACGACGGCTCCAGAACACCCAGATCTGTGCAAAAATGGGCGGCCCTGCAGCTCGGAGACATCTCCACCTTTTCCAGGAATCCTGTGGATTCTCCTCCGGCCCCAGCGCCCCTGCGTGGGACGGACTCTAGAGGGCGCCACACTCCCTTTCTCCAGTGGGAGCTTCGGCCTTCGCAGGAACTCTCTGCCTTTCACTATTTGCCGACTCGCCCCTGATTCCTTCTCGCGGTGTTGTGGAGAGCCTGGACGCTGGCTGGGTAGAGGTCTCACTGGGGGTTGGGGTGTCCCCTAGCCCACCGAATCGGGGACATCTCCCTGCTTTCTCCTCTCCTCCTTCCCCCATAGCAGAGCAGCTGGGCCCACCAGAGGACGGGGTGTGGCCTGCGGCAGGACCACCACCACCTCACTCACTCCCTCTGGACGGGGCAGCAGGACCCGCAGCAGAGGGACCCTTGTCTCTTTTGGGTGGAAGTTTCCGGACTGGCCCTGTTCTTTGGGAAGGAAATGGCTGGAGGCGCCATGTCTCCAGGTCCCAGTTCTGCCACAAGGTCCCAGTGAATGACGTGGCTTTGGGTGACGACCAGGCCATGGTCCTGAGGGACGTGAACTCAGGGGCGGTGGGACTGGGTGCCCTGTGCCTGGTTCACACCCACACACAGGCAACGGGAGAAGCCAGGGTACCCCTAGGATTGGTAGAGCAGGGGACCCCACTATGTTGTCTTTGCTCGGTCCCTCCAGGAGAACCAGAGGCCTTTCTTTAAAGCTGAGGCCGATGGACAGGTTCCGGTTTCCTCTGGGTCCAGCTTGGCCCCACAGACCTCTCCCACCCCCTCAGGGGGCATCAGAACTGTGAGGCCCTGTGCTGGGGCCAGAAGGGCCCAAGGTGACCCATGTTCCACGGTGACCTTTGACCTGGCCCAGAGTCCCATAAGCACAGGTCATTACTTTTGATCGGAGGTCAGCTGGGGCTGGGAGGCACCCAGGAGGCGCTTCCAAAGCAGGGGTACAGGACACAGCTTGAGGGAGGCTGGAGGTGGCAAAGCCCAGGCCCCTGGTGCCTGCGCAGGGACCTAGATTCCACCCTGCCCTCATGAGCACAGTGGGGCCTGGTCCCAAAGTTCTCCTCTTAGGGCTCTGCTCCTGGTCTGCATCCAAGTTGATATTCCCTTTCTTCCCAGGCCCAGCACTGCACCCCCAGGGCAGCCTGGATCTCACTGAAGAAGCCCCAGGGAGCAAAGAGCCCAGAATATCAGTGAGCAGGGACCCCCAGCCTCATGTGGGTGACTGTCCCCGGTGGGTTCGTGCCTGTCTCAGCAGAACAGGTGGCTCTGTGCTTCAGTAGGTGTGTTTACCTAGACCTGGGTCTGTGGAGGCAGTCCTTTCTTCCTTTCCATCTTTTTTCCTGTTTAGCTTTCTATCTTTTATATCTGCATGTCTATGTATCCCTTTTCCCATCTATACATCTATCCCCCATCCATCCATCCATCCATCCATCCACCCACCCACCCACCCACCTATTCACTCATCTATCAATATATCTATCTACCTGTCCATCCATGCATCCATTCATCTGTCAATTCATTCATCTTTCCACCCAACCACCCATCTCTCCACCATAGTACCCATCCACACACCCGTTCACTCATCCGTCCATGCATCCATCTATCCAGTCAGTGATTTGCGGCTGTGAATCTGGTGTTCTTTCATTTCCCATCTCTCTCAGCCAATGACTTGGCTCCTCCCTTGTTCCCTCAGATACCCTTGAATGTACCACCTTCTCTGCGGGCCCCGGACCCCTGACTCAAGAATGGTGTCTCCATGGTCATGTGGTTGGGTGTCAATCACAGATCAAGGAACTCCTCACAGCAGCTCTGTTTCTGAAAGGGCTGGTGACACAAGGCAGGGGAAGGACGTTTCAGGCTGAGGCAGGAAAGGCAGAGGTGGGAGCACCGAGTAGAGCCTGCTTTATGCTATTCATAAAATCAAACATCTCTCCTCGTTCGCCGCCGGCTGCTGGGCAAAAACAGCTCTCGGTCGAAAGGCTTCCAACTCAAGAGGCTGGCCTTGCAACAGCAATCTCTGTTGGTACGGGCTCCACACAGGAACGTGGCTTTGCCGTGGGGCCAGGGGCTTGGCGCACCGCTTAAACCAGCTGGCTGGCTTGGCAGCCTCGCAGGCTTGAGCCGTCTCCAGACAGGCGAAGCAGAACTTCGTGTCGCACCGGGAGCACGTCACGTACTTGCAGCGCTCCTTGTGCTCGATGAGCAGCCCGCACTCGGGGCAGGCCCGGATGGAAGGGCAACCTTGGATCGAGCTGTCTGGGAGGTCCTTGGTGGCACAGGTGGCGAGGATGTGCAGGATCGGGTCCCTGCAGTCCTCATTGCCACAGCGGTTCGAAGACAACATAGGCCCTTTCCAGGCCTGCATGCACTGCCAGCAGAAGTCGTAGGGCACACCCCGTATGGTGCAACAGACTGTGCAATGCACCCGAAGCTCGGCTGGATCCTTCCGCTCCACGAGGCTCCTGCAGCCTGGGCACTGTGGGGAGGGGCCTCTCAGAGCAGGTGGAAGGAGCCCTGCCTCCCCCACCACCTCCCTGCGGGGACACAGTGAGGGCCCGGCTGTTGGAGGCAAGGACAGCAGGGCAGTGAAGGACTGCGGGGTACTGAGGTGCCTTTCTGGGGACCAGCATGGCAGGGCTCAGACCTCCCGCACTGTAGGGCAGGGCCACAGGACCTGAGGACTCTCACCACTTTCAGGTTGCAGTAGCGTCTCATTGCAGCCTGGGCAAGTCCTTGCTCGAACTCCTGCTGCTCAGAGTCGCTCAGCTGGGTGCAGCGGCGTACCTCCGGGTAGAGCCACTGGGCCCCACACTTCTTCCCCTTGACTTCCGCAGGGCAGTGGAGTGTGTACTTGCCCTGAAAAGACAGAGTGGGGAGGGCCCAGAGTGCGCCTCACACCAAAGGCCCCAGTGTGGCTGCAGTCCCCACCGCCAGCCCGCCAGGCCCTGTGCAGACTCCCCTGGGACACCGCCCCTCAGGCCCCCACATCCACCTGCCCTCCTGAGGGGTCCTGAGTGTGCTCTGTGCCCCAAACCAGGCCTGTCATGGAGCCCAACGTGCACACCGCATCCCACACGTGGGGCTGCAGCCTCCTGATGAGGACCCAGGGTGCTGCTTCTCAGCCCAAGGAAGCCATTAACTGGATTCTCCCAAAGGAGCTGGGAGCCTGCCTCCCTCCAGATAGGTCAAATCTAGGGGCTCTCCGGCCCCCTCATATGGCAGGGAGGACTCCACATGGCATGGCTGTGGCCGAGCTCCTACCTGTTTTATCAGCTGGAGGCACCAGAGCTTCAGGTTCTCTGGGTCCACTGCGTGCCCACAGCTCATCTCCACCCTGTCCACACCGTCATACTCGTCCCCTGTATGGGCCAAGGGTCCTTGTCAAGGGCACAGTGCGGCAGGACTCTGGCACCCCCAGTCCACACTGTTCTCTGCCAGGGCTGTCGGGGACAGCACAGTCCCTCAGCCTCCTCATCCAGGGTCCTCCTCTCCCTCCACCACTCTCCTCTTGGCCTGAGCACACAGCCTTGTCCCCGGTGCACACAGAGAAGCCAGGGCCTTTTGCAGGGTAGGGCATCTCTGTGGGGTTCCTCTCTGGGCTGCTCCTGGCACTAGAGCAGGTGCCTGTGCCTTTTCAGCCCCCACCCACCCTGCCCCACCCCTCAGGCCTCATCTGCCATGGCCACCCCTTCTCCTGGCCTCCCTGGCTGGTCACCGGATTGCGGGGAGGGCAGCAAGGCCAGGACTGGGTGTGGCAGCAGGACAGGGCAGGGATGGGGACCTCAGCAGCCCTTCAGGGGGCAGTCTCAGGTGTTGGCTGTCAAGGACACAGTGGGGCCGTGAGCCCAGGGAGAGCCACTCCACAGCGTGGGATGGAGAGGGAAGGATGGTGCCACCTCCATCACAGAGATCTTCAGCACAGGAGCCAGTGGAGGAGGCAGGGAGAGGGCTCAGCTTCCCACACACTGAGTCTGACCTTTGGGTTTGAGCAGCACCTGCCCCTGTTGTCATTAGTGCCCCAGATTTAATGGGGGTCCCTGAGAAAGTGGTCTAGAAGCAGCCAAGGACAGAGTCCTGTGTGCAGGACCAGGCTCCGGGGAGCACGAGGAGAAGTCCAGCATGTGTGCACAATGGAGGGTGACCCCTCCTCAGGCTCCTATGCAGAGCCTCTGGGGACTTCCACTTGAGATGAGCCCAGCGCAGAGGGAGGAGGGGCACCTGGAGGCTGTGAGTTCATCCCTGGCTCTGCTGGGCCTGGGAAGGCTTGCTTTCTCCCCGAGCCTGTTTGGCTACAGAGACAGGGTGGGGAAGCTGAGCCCATGCCCGGCAGCTGGGACCCTGGAGGGCCTGGCTTGTGGGGATCCCTGGTGGTCCTAGGGGGCCTGCTGCTCTTCCTGGCCCTGCGTCCAGCACCGAGCCACGTGTGGCTAAGACAGCCCAGGCTTCTGGCTTTGGGTCCTCCCATCTTGGAAGTGGGGCCCTTCCTCGGCCCCTTTGCTCCAGCCTGGAGCTCTGGAGTCACGTTGGATTTATTCCCCCCCACTTTTCCCAGACCCTGCGGGGAGGGGTATCATACCCTGGGGGCTCCTCCCCACCTCCCCAAGGTCCCCCCAAGGTCCCCACCTGCTCTGGCCTTGCCCAGGGAAGACCCTTGTGAACCAAAGTTCTCTGAAAAGGAATCTGGAGGAAAGGGACTTTATTCCAGTGAACAGTTTGTGAACCCTGGAGGCTCAGCCTCCTGTGCTGAAAGAGCAGGGGAGGTCAGAGGCGCTATGGAAAGGAGAGGTGTGATGAGAAGGAGTGCCTTCTGCATCGCTCATTTCACTGGCACTGGTAAGGTTCCGAGGAGCTGGCAAGCGCTGACCATGGAGTGCTGCCCGTGGTGTGGAAAACTCGTCTGAATATTGTAGCCAGACTCCCGGGTCAGGAGATAAAACAGACTTCAGGTTACAGCCGGCGGCGTTCTCAGCTGCCAGGCTCGCCAAGAAGGCTGTTTGGAGTGATGTTTTGTGTTCTGAGTGCTGTCTCCCCCCTGGCTTCTCAGCTCTCTGGCCGAGTATGACAAGAATGACCCAGTTCCTAGGATCAACATCCACACCCTCCCAGCAGGAGCTCTCAGCCCTCCTCTCCCTCCCCCCCTGCAGCCCTCCCCTCCCCCCCTGCAGCCCTCCCCTCCCTCCACCCCCTGCAGCCCTCCCCTCCCTCCCCCCCTGCAGCCCTCCCCTCCCTCCACTCCCTGCAGCCCTCCCCTCCCTCCACCCCCTGCAGCCCTCCCCTCCCTCCACCCCCTGCAGCCCTCCCCTCCCTCCACTCCCTGCAGCCCTCCCCTCCCTCCACCCCCTGCAGCCCTCCCCTCCCTCCACCCCCTGCAGCCCTCCCCTCCCTCCACCCCCTGCAGCCCTCCCCTCCCTCCCCCCCCTGCAGCCCTCCCCTCCCTCCCCCCCCTGCAGCCCTCCCCTCCCTCCCCCCCTGCAGCCCTCCCCTCCCTCCACCCCCTGCAGCCCTCCCCTCCACCCCCTGCAGCCCTCCCCTCCCTCCCCCCCCTGCAGCCCTCCCCTCCCTCCCCCCCCTGCAGCCCTCCCCTCCCTCCCCCCCCTGCAGCCCTCCCCTCCCTCCATCCCCTGCAGCCCTCCCCTCCCTCCACCCCCTGCAGCCCTCCCCTCCCTCCATCCCCTGCAGCCCTCCCCTCCCTCCACCCCCTGCAGGCCTCCCCTCCCTCCACCCCCTGCAGCCCTCCCCTCCCTCCACCCCCTGCAGCCCTCCCCTCCCTCCATCCCCTGCAGCCCTCCCCTCCCTCCACCCCCTGCAGCCACCACCCGCCACTGACCTCACCTCTCACCACCCTTTCCTGGTCCCCCAACTCCAGTCGCCGTGGTCCCGGGTGTCTGGGGTTCTGGGAAACCCAGGTTCTGGGGATCCCAGGCTCCTTCCTCAGTCCTGTGTCTGCCCAGTGTGGAAGCCGCCAGGAAGCTGGCTGTAAGCCAGGTTCTCTCAGACCCCAGCAGCTTGTTTTCAAGTTTAGGAACTTGGGGGGTGACGGGGAGGAACTCCTTTTACATCACCTTTCCAGTCCAAACGCAAGCCTCTAATTAAATCCAGTAGTCCCCCGCCCCACCCCACCCCACCACCGTGTCTGCCCGGACTCACCAGTTATCTCATCTTTGCCCTGCACAAACTTGAGCGGGGGCTCAGGGGCGCTGTGGCTCATGGGGAGCTGGCTTGGGGGCCCTGGGGCTACGGTCTGGCCTTGCACTCTCCACAGCTGGCAGGAGCAGCCAGCAGCTCAGGCTCCAGCCCCACCCCTACCCACCCCTGTCCCGCCCACTGGGGGAGCTGCCTGGGCCACCCCACCCCAAGGGCTGCCAGGAAGGGGGCCCCCAGGGGGTGCACCCCATCTCTGATGCAGGGCAATGCTCCCAGTGGCCTTCCAGCTAGGGAAATGGGGCAAAGTTGGGGTGGACATCGACCCTGATAACTGAAGCGGACGCTTGGTGAGCTGCAGGCACCAGGGAGGGGAGGGTCCCCCAGGCAGTGCCGCCTCCAGGCCAGCGCAGTGGGGAGTCCCACCCTCAGGCAGAAGCCAAGGTCAGGGCCAGGCGTTCCCAGGCTCCTCCTGCCTGTCTGTCTCCAGATGAGGAATTTTCGGTTTGGGGGAGTGGCGTTGTTTGCTTGCCTCCATGTGCTCTGCAATGCGTGGGGGACTGTCTCCCCACCTGCAGCCCCAAGGCCAGCCATGGGGGCAGGAGGGTGCAGTGGCTGGAGCCCACCCCTCAGGGCCATGCAGGGCAGGGGCAGTGCCCAGAGGGGGACAGGGGAAAGGGCACCGGGCTTCCCCTTTGGGGCCCCTTCCTCACCCCCCAGGATTTCCCAGTCCCCCTTCCCCCTCCAGCACCCACACAGGAAGGAGAGGGCGGGGAGTTCTCAGAAATGTTCTGCAGAGGAGAAGGAAACTGAAACTTGCCCCAGCACAAACATGGAGCCCCACGCCCATCCTTCCTTGGCCCCCACCCCAGTGGCCCAGAGAAGGCAGCCAGGGCGAGACTTTGTCCTGCCGCACAGGGAACATGCCTGCAGATGGGTGAGGGCCTCTGGACTCCGTGCCATGAATCGCTTTCGTTCGCCGGGTAGAATCCCTGCCCTTTTCCCCTTACGGTGTCTTTGGTTCGCAGCGTGGGAGCTGCGCTGGCCTGCGGCGTGCTGCCTCCCTTTCCCGCGGCCCGGCCTCTCTGCTGCTCTGGCACCTGTGTCCCGGCTGGCACAGAGAGTGGCTCCGGGAGGCCGGGGTGTGCGGCCCGGCCAGGAGGCTGCAGACAGGAGGCTGCACTGTGCGTGTGGCGGGGGAGGGGGCACCGCCTGTGCCTGGAGGGGTCTTGTGTGGAGAGCAAGGTCTCCACTGACACTTTCTCCTTAAACCAAAGGAACATTAACTTTCCCTTGGGGAGGGCCGGGCTGCCCGTGCTCCAGCGCCTCCGGGACGCTGCAGCTGCCTGGGGCTCTCGTGTGGTGGCCTGGTGGTGTGAGCGTCACTGCTGCCCCTGGCCCCAGTTCCTCCTCAGTTTCCTGGGGTGCCTTTCACATGTGCTGGGCTCAGAGCAGTCACACCCGTCCGTGGGACACACCAGCCTGGAGTCAGCACAGAGCCCTGAGTCCTGTCTCCCCGGCCGCCGCAGGGACATGCTGGTGTGGAAACCGTGAGGCAAACGTATTTGCTGACCGGCACGCTGCAGGTGCTGCCTCGGGCAGGAAGCCTCGCCGTGGCCGCCGGGGCCGTGATGCCGTGACCCACAGAGACGGTCGTGGTAAGTCCACACCTCCAGCATGGGCCCGGGGTGGATGCTGAGCTCCAGGGAACCCAGAGCTTCTCTCCCAGCACCTGCCACCCAGACAGGACTTCCCTCAATGGCCTGCGGCAGCAGCACCCTCTGGGCAAGCATATCTGGAATGGAGCCGCTGCGGCAGGTTCTGCAAAAGGCGAAAGCAGTTGCGCTGTACTGTTCGGGGCCCCTGTGGGCACTGAAGCATTTTGTCACCACAGGCTGGACAGATGCGGAGACCGAGTGCAGCCAGGAGGCTCCAGGTAGGACTCCTGGGTCTCTGGGCAGGGGCCCCAGGGAGAGCCCTCTGGGATGGTGCTGGCCCTGAAGTGTGTTGAAGGAGGCTGCTGCCACTGTGGGCAGTGGACAAGGAAAGGACAGAGGGCAAAGGCCCTAGGCCCCCTTGGACCCCTCTGCCTGGTGAGTGGGGAGCTCCCAGGCTTGTGTCCAGCCCAGTGTGAAAAGGAAGGAAGTCAGAGGCCCCCTCTCTGAGACTGAGGGCGCCTCCAGTTCTTGGGGGAGAGCCTGTGAGTTCAGAAGGCTTTGGCCACGGTCATCCTAGGTGGAGCCCCCTTTGCGGGTCTCATCAATCAAGGCCTCACCTGCTACCTCAACGCCCTCCTGCAGTGTCTCTTTCTGACGCCTGAATTCCGAGACAGGTGAGAGGCTGGGTGGCCTGAGGGCCTCTGGGCCAGGTCCCGGCAGGCCCCTGCGGACGAGGTAAGGACCCAGGCTTCCCCTGTGGCCACAGGATCCAGGAGAAGCCTTGGACCTCCGAGCCCGAGCAGGCTCTTGGCGAGATCTTCAGGCGGCTGCAGAGGCGGTGTGGACCTGTGCCAACGAGTGCCCTCACCACCTGCCTGGGTCTGCACAGTGAGTGGACGTTGGGAGGCACAGGGACAGGACACCAGGCAGAGGTGGAGCCCAGACCCTGAGATCCCATGAAGGGCTGTGTGTCCCCCTGAGGGGTCTGCACCACCCCTGACCTGGTGCCACTGGGGAGCAGCGTTCAGCGAAAGTTGGGAGAAGGCGGTTGCAAGATGGCCAGAGGCCTGCATGGGGCGGGTTCCAGGGGACAGTCAGGAGCAGAGAGGCTGACCCATGGGTGGGGCGGGCCCCTTTCCTGGACACCTCAGCATAGAGTCTGTGACTCACCTGCCCAAGAAGCATCCTGGGGCTTCGCACCGTTGGGAGGGGAGGAAGCGGGACCTCAGGGAGTCACCAATGTGATCCAAGTATGTGCTGGCCCAAGGAAGACGCTGCTGGGAGTGTCCAGAGAATAGGAGCCCTCTCAGTCACCCGGGGCTGGGACACTGCGGTCCATGAGCTGATGGTGGCAGCAATTGCCAAGTGTGGGGGGTGTTGTCAGGAGACTGGGGGTAGGGCTAAGGGACACTCGCTCCGTCAGCAGGAGGGACGTCCACCTTGTGCCAGGCTGGGTTTAGAGACTCTGCCAAGGAGAAATGTCCACACTCTAGAGGGTGGGTCAGAGGGAAGGGCCAGTGGCCAGGCTATAGCTGGGCCCCACCCCAGGCCCCATGGACAGCTGGGCAGTCAGTCTGTCATTCCAGGGCTGACTTAGAGGCTGGGCCTGAGGGTGCTCCACTGCCCAGCCAGGCTGTCCCTGTTGCTCTCCTGAAGTTGGCTCAGGGCCTATTTGCTGAAGGAATGAGTGAATCAGTGAATGGACAAAGGAGTGAACAAATACTGGAGCTTGACCTGGGGTCCCCTGGTCAGGAGGGAAGGGCCAGAGCAGGAGGGAAGGGCCAGAGCAGGAGGGGAGGGTCAGAGCAGGAGGGGAGGGTCAGAGCAAGAGGGGAGGGCCAGAGAAGAGGGGAGGGTCAGAGCAGGAGGGGAGGGCCAGAGAAGGAGGGGAGGACCAGGAGACAGCTTGGTGAATCCCAGCAGAGGCACTTGCTCTTAATAGGCCCCCGGCCAGGCAGCCTGGCAGATGCTTGCAAAGATGCGTGTGATAGAACCAGGACCAAAAAAGGAGAGGACATGGGGTCCGGGGTGGGTTCCAGGGTACAGCCAGCAGAGGAGGTAGCTGTGAGGGGAGGGGCTGGGCCACAGAAGGCTCTGGGGTGGTGGGAAGCAGCTGCGCTGACCTGGCTCCGTCTCCGCTCTGCAGGCTCCGTCCAGCAGGACGTGGCTGAGGTGTTTCTGCTTCTGCTCCAGCACCTGGGCCGGGATGAATTGCAGGAGGTAGGCAGTGGGGAGGGAGGGCGGCAGCTGGACACCTGCCAGGGGATGCAGTGGGCAGGGTAGGGAGAGATTCGGAGGGCCGCTGGCCAGATCACAGCCAAGAGGGCACCAGGGCCACAGGTGTCTGCCTTGGAGTGCAGAGCGACAGGCAGGAGAGACCTGAGACGCTCTCAGGAGCATTCACTCAGGCCCCTCGCCCTCCCTGCTGAGGCCATGAGCATGTTGGTATTAAATCAGCAGGAGCAGGGCCTCTCCCATCGCAAGGCTTACTCAGTGGGGCTGGTGCTGCTCAGGCCCTGGGCCCTGGGCTCACTGGATCCTAGCACTGCAGGCAGGTGCCACCATCACCATTTTTTTCTAGTGGCCACAGGGAGGACAAAACTTGCCCCAGGCCACCACACTGAGGACCAGGCACACAGGTGGCAGCTGCAGAGAGCAGGCCCCATAGGGACAAACAGGGTGTATTCCCTGGAGGTAGCATCGCCTCCCTCCTCAACATCTAGATGAGCCCCATGAACGCACTCACCAGCCTAGGTATCAGTCACAACCAGACAACCAGGGCTGGCATTGCCATGCGAGAGGCCAAGATCTGGGCATCTCTACATCAATGTGCCTGGAACAGAGCCTGGCACAGACAGGGGCTCCAGACAGGTGGGCCAAAAGAATGAATGCATGATGGGCATTCAGAAATGCTTGGTGATCAAGCAAGCCTGGTTGAAGGAGGAGAATCTAACTTCCAGAATTACTACATTATTAGATTCAAATGTCCAGTTTTCAACAACAACAAAATCACAACGCATACAAATAAACAGAAAACTATGGCCTGATGGGGATCAGAAACCCGTGCACCAACCATAGCTGGATCAGCAGCCCTCCTCGCCAACCATGGCCAAGCCCAGGGCCGTGCCCCTGAAGCCCGTCCTGAGGCAGCCACCTTAGTCCATCCCCATGGGGGCAAACCCAGGCAGAGCTCTCCCTGCCCACTCCTTGCCCAGTCCTTGCCTCCAGGCTGCATTTCCCAAGCCCCTGCTCTGGGCTGGGGACAATGTGACCTCTAGGCTCCCTGATGGGACAGAAGTCCTGTGCCTTGGCACACGGGCAGTGCCCAGGCTTTGACCCCTTCCTTGGGACTCCTGTGGTATGTTCCCATTTAACTCAAGGCTCCTTGTGATTGGACCAAGCAGTGTGTTCATAAGACAGAAGGACCAAAGCTTGTGACAGCACAGATGGGCAGTGTCAAGGGGGCCTGAGGATAGGGAAGGTTTTGTGTGGCCTGCTACCCTGAAAACGGGGCCAGGTGCCAGAGGGTGTTTCCAGGACAGCACTCCTGACTGGCAGGGCCTGTCCAGACCTGTGGTCCCGCCCAGCTTGCCCCATCCTCTCACACAGGTGTTCCAGAGTGAGGTGGAGAAAATCATCCAGTGCTTGGTGTGCGGCCACGAGGAGCACATCCCATCGGGAGGCAGGATGCTGATCCTGCCCCTGGCTTCCCACACCCAGCTCTGTGGCTTGGAGGGGGCTGGGCAGAAACCTGGCAAGCCAGCCAATCCGTCTAGTGGAGTTTCCCAGGTACTGTGGTCCCAAGGTCGCCCTGCAAGGTAGTGTTCCTGAAATGCCAGGGCTAAGGGCCCATCATGCATTCATTCTTTTGGCCCACCTGTCTGGAGCCCCTGTCTGTGCCAGGCTCTGTTCCAGGCACATTGATGTAGAGATGCCCAGATCTTGGCCTCTCGCATGGCAATGCCAGCCCTGGTTGTCTGGTTGTGACTGATACCTAGGCTGGTGAGTGCGTTCATGGGGCTCATCTAGATGTTGAGGGCCACTGGCCCCTGCCCTCTGGTAACAATGGCCAGGCAAGGGAGCTGGCAAGTGCCGGGGAGCCAAGAGTCACAGAGGAAAATGGCCTCTATGTGGGGTGTGGGGTGGGGGTGGGGCAGGGTAAGGGGTGTGAGCCATCTCCAATGATAGGTAAGGTCATATGGGTCAGGTGTCCACTCTTCCTTTAGTTCTTTCAGCGTCTTTAAGATAGAGTTTTAAAGTATTTATCTGGTAGATCTGTCATCAGGTCTTTGGCAGGGACAGCTTCTGTTGATTTTTTTCGCTTTGAATAGGCCATAGTTTTCTGTTTATTTGTATGCGTTGTGATTTTGTTGTTGTTGAAAACTGGACATTTGAATCTAATAATGTAGTAATTCTGGAAGTTAGATTCTCCTCCTTCAACCAGGCTTGCTGTTTTTCTTATTGTTTTTGTTTATTTTTTTTTTTTTTGCAGTCTGTCTCTATGCTGAGGAACAGCCTGAGGTGTAAACTTCAGGTCTGTCCAGAGCCTGTGCCTTTCCCATGCACACTCACTTTCTAGTTTTCCTCTTACATGCAGTTGTTTTTCAATGCCCTGATCTTTAATATCTGGCTCCCAAAAGGGGAAAAAGAGGAAAATGAAAGGGGGAAGAGCTGGCCCTTTAAATCCCCCAAAAGTCACTTCAACCAGTTGGGGAGGGGCTTGCAAGAAGGGGGAGAGGTGCAACCACAGTGGCCACATACTTTTCTGTTTGCACCTCCTTGATCAGAATGAACAGCAATGGACGATCCTTCAAGTTTGGAGGACAGGGCCCTTACTGCCCACCCTGTGTCTGGCAAGCTCCAGGTTGCTCTAGAGGAGCACAGGCACACTTGCTGCCCCAGGGCTGAGGATGAGGGATGGGTAGGTGCTACTGGCTAAGAGCTGGAGTTGTTCGAAATTAACCATAATTTCCATCTGAGCCTTCCCCTGGAAGTTGCAAACCTTTGATATACTCCAGAGTTCCAAACAGTCACCCAGGGCAGATTCTGCGGTGAGGTGTCCGGGAGGGCAGTTGGCCTCTGGATGCTTTCCGCTCTCCCGTTCTCCCAGAAGCTCTCAATGTGGACTCGTGTTGGAGCTAGAATTTCTCCCAGGCATCGTCAGGTCAAGCAATGTTCATTAGCTGCTTTTATTTCTTATTTCACAACTACATTGTTCCTGTCCCATATTTCATCAAGTTACCCATTTTTCCTATGGATTTATCAGATACTTCTTTATAACATGGAAAATGACTCTTTGTTACCATTTTCCCTATTCTGTCATAAAGGAGGAAGTGTAATCATTAGCAAAAGGTAGCATATTCAATAAACAACATTGGGACAGTCATTTATTACTTGGAGAAAAACTAAGTTAGACGCTCACTTCACACCATGTATCAAAAGGAAATCCAGCTGGATTAAAGTATGAGATAGATATGCAAAGAAGGGAAGAAATCACAAAGAAAGTTAACAGGAGAGAAGCAATGAAAATATACTTGTTCTCAGAATGGGAAAAGAGCATTAACAAAAGCAATAGCATCAATTGATATATTTGACAATGTAAAAGTAAGATCACGTTGTACTCCCTGCCCTGAGAAGGGCTGGCGTGGGCAGTGGGATAGGGGTCTGTAGGGTCCAGCCCCACAGGGTTGGAGGGATTTTCTCCCCGTGTGTGGAGACGAGAGATTGTAGGAATAAAGACGCAAGACAAAAAAGACAGCTGGGCCCAGGGGACCACTATCACCAAGAGCGGAGACCGATAGTGGCCCCGAATGCGAGGCCGCTCTGATATTTACTGGATACAAGACAAAGGGGCAGGGTAAGGAGTGAGAGCCATCTCCAGTGATAGGTAAGGTCATGTGGGTCATGTGTCCACTGGACAGGGGGCCCTTCCCTGCCTGGCAGCCGAGGCAGAGAGAAAGAGAGGAGAGAGAGAGAGACACTTACGCCGTTATTTCTGCATATCAGAGACTCTTAGTACTTTCACTAATTTGCTACTGTTATCTCAACGGCAGAGCTGGGCGTACAGGATGGAACATGAAGGCGGTCTAGGAGCGTGACCACTGAAGCACAGCATCACAGGGAGATGGTTAGGCCTCCAGATAACTGCAGGTGGGCCTGACTGATGTCAGACCCTCCACAAGAGGTGGTGGAGTAGAGGCTTCTCTAAACTCCTCCAGGGAAAGGGAGACTCCCTTTCTCAGTCTGCTAAGCAGTGGGTATTTTCCCTTGACACTGATGCTACCGTAGACCATGGTCCACTTGGCAACGGATGTCTTCCGAGACGCTGGCGTTACCGCTAGACCAAGGAGCACTCTGGTGGCCCTGCCCAGTCATAACAGAAGGCTCACACTCCTGTCTTCTGGTTATTTCTCACTATGTTCCCTCAGCTCCTATCTCTCTATGGCCTGGTTTTTCCTAGGTTATAATTGTGAGCAAAGATTATTATAATATTGGAGTAAAGAGTAATTGCTGCAAACTTATGATTAATGATATTCACATATAATCATATCTATTATCTATATCTAGTATGACTATTCTTATTTTATATATTTTATTACACTGGAACAGCTCGTGCCCTCGATCCCTTGCCTCGGCACCTGGGTGGCTTGCCACCCACAGGGGTCTGGTGACCCCACCTCCCAGGCCCTGCCTGGGCTGAGGCCCTCCCTTCCCCCTGCTGAGCAAGTTTCTTCTCAGTCCCAGAACGCTCAAACGGTTCTTCTCAGTCCCAGAACCCTGGAACAGTCTTTGAAACTCTGACCAAATGCCAGTGGGAGGTGGCTCAGGGTGTGGGTGACTGAACCTTGGACACAGCCGCAGGTCTCACCTCCAGGACCGCAGAGGCAGCCTTGTTCCAGCCCCACACTTTGGACTCTGGATCTGCACAGGCCTGCATGCAGTTGCAGGCATTTGATGGGCAGGGCAGGGTCCCGGGATCCACCCATCGCTGGGGAGGGGGCTCCAGAGAGGACTGGGGAGGCCCCCACTGAGCCAAGCCCAGTGTCCCTGCCCTCCCAGCATCCACCAGCCTGGGAGGAAGGCAGCTCCTGCCAAGTCCCTGTCTTGGCTGTAGCCTGAAATCCACCCTAGAGCAAGACATAGGCAGTGGAAAAGAAGAGGGAGGAAAGGGTCTGGGGACCTGGGCGTCCACCTGTGTTATGGCAGATTCCCCAGAGACTCAGCCTCTTCATTTCTTCTTCTATAGGACACAGAGGTGCTGAGTTTCTCTCTAATCCAGAAATTTGATGATGAAGACAATCGGTTCTTCTGTGAGCCCTGTAATGCCAAGACCCCCGCCTCTGAGGTAGGGGCCCAGTCTGGGCTGCTTCCCTCACTGTGGTGTGGGAGCAGGACATCAGAGGGACGGGAACCTCTGGGGACAATGCAGGGAGGTAGGGGCCCAGTCTGGGTTGCTTCCCTCACTGTGGTGTGGGAGCGGGACATCAGAGGGACGGGAACCTCTGGGGACAATGCAGACACTGTTGTCCCTCTGGCTCAAAAGAGCTTCCCAGGGGCAGGGGTCAGCAGGTGCACAGAACTTAAGACAGGGTAACAGGGCTTCTTAAGCATTTGTGGAATGGAGAGGAAAAGAGGGGAGGGAAGGAGGTAAGAGAGAGGGAGGGAAGGATGGAAGGACGAAGGGAGAAAAAGAGGCAGGAGGGAAAGAGACAAGAAGGGAGGAAAGTGGAGGGAAAGAGGAAGAAGGAAGGGAAGGAGGGACAGAAACAGAGAAGGAGGAAAAAGGGAAGTGAGGGGAAAAGGACAGAGAGTGAGGAAGGAAGGCAGGAGAGGAGGGAGAGAAGGAGAAAAAGGGAGAGCATCAGGACCTGGGTTAGGAGACAGACTCAGAGAGCAGAAAACCTAAAGGACCCGCGTGTCTGTGGGATGGAGGATAAAACAAGAACAGCTTTTCCAAGTGCATATCCCAGCCTGAGAAAATGACTTGAGAAATATCCCTTTTCTATTTTTTGAAATAATAGGTATAAAATTAGAGTCATTTCTTCCTTTAGTTATTGCTAAACTTTGCAAAGGAGGCCTCCTGGGTCTCGGGGTTGTCTGTTGTCTTCGTGGGAAGGTTTTGCTGACTGTTAGTGCCAGATCCAACTTTCTGATAAATAACTATGTACCTGTGTGTGTATGGAAGGATGCCCGTATATATATATATATATGTCCTACTGCTATTCAAGCCTCTTATTTCTTCTCGTCATGGCTTCAGCTGCTTCCCTCAAGGTTTGATTTATAAGATTTTCATAACTGTTCACTTCAAAATATTTCTATTACATGTTATCTTTGACTTGTGGGTTATTTAGAAATATATTTGCTTCTTTCCAAACATGTGGGAATCTTCTAATTATCTGTTTGGTGTAGGTTTCTGACAGTGTGCCAGAAAAAAATAATTCTGGACTCTTTGGGCACAAATGTGAAAAAATCGTACTCAGAAAAAAACTGACTGATGGCCATTTTTTAAAAACTTGTCGAGACCTGTGAGAGACGCGCACACGGCTACGGTCAGCTTTCACAGTCGTTTCACGTGCAAAGGAAAAACTCCTGCCGTCTTGGGGTGTACCGTCCTCTGCATCCTTTGGGGCAAGCTTGCTCAGTGTGTGGCCATCACCTTATGGATTTGTTTTGCTCTGTTGTTCTTTCAGTTATGCAGAAAGTTACGTGAAGTCGTCCCAGTAGAACTGTGGATCAGCACAGAGGTCCTTGTGCCTCTGTCCATTTTTGCTGTACACATTTTTGAAGCTATGTTATTGGGTGGATAGACATTTAGAATTGTTGTCTTCCCGGGAAATTGACCTATTTAATATTTCGAAATGTCTACTTTTGGCTAAGCTTTTGCCTTAAAATCTTCTTAGTCTGATCTTAGCAGACCTGCCGCGGCCTTCTTTCGGTTGTGGTTTCCCTGGTCTGTCTTTTTCTACCCTGTCACTTTTGACCTTTCTGGATTCTAGTGGATTGGATTCTAGTGTACGCTTCCTCTAAACTGCATGCCCTTGACTTTCAAAATGACCTCTGACCATGTGTGTCACTGAGTTAGCGATGTGACTTCTACCTTCCTTATGCCTGTGTTAAATCTGCCGTCTCATGAAGCACCTTCTGTGTGCCCCGCCTGCCTTGTGAGCTTCTCTCCTTTCTGGCATCCTCCATGTCAAAGAATGGTTTGGATTATTTCATTATCCAGAAGACCAGGACAAAAGCTGGACACCATCCCCATCTGTGTCAACCTGCATGTTTGTGTGGTGTTGACCTGCGTGTTTGTGTTGTGTTGACCTGCGTGTTTGTGTGGTGTCGACCTGCGTGTTTGTGTTGTGTTGACCTGCGTGTTTGTGTTGTGTCGACCTGCATGTTTGTGTCCTGCTGTTTCAGCTCCGTGGGCTAATGTTAGCTGGTTCTTTCGCCACTTCTCCAACGTGCAGGAACTTTGTATTCACCTCTCTCCATTTCCATGGCACTGCGTGTCCTTATTGTGGGCTCTAATTCTCTATTTATTTTACATGCGCAAGGCATTTCTATTGCTCTCTACAGCTAGCATTTATCTTTATTTGCTCATTTGCATTTTTGGTTGTTCTTTCTTCCTGCAATCTTTGTTTGGATTCTTTTCACCCTGTAGAACCTCCTTTGGTGCAGACTGTTTTCCACACAGGTGCTAAGTCTTGATCCTTCCAGTAAATGGGGGGGTCTGTGGTGTCCGGCTTCTGTCCTGGTCGTCTGGAGGTTGGTATGGTGTCCGGCTTCTGTCCTGGTCGTCTGGAGGTGGGTATGGTGTCCGGCTTCTGTCCTGGTCGTCTGGAGGTGGGTATGGTGTCCGGCTTCTGTCCTGGTCGTCTGGAGGTGGGTATGGTGTCCGGCTTCTGTCCTGGTCGTCTGGAGGTGGGTATGGTGTCCGGCTTCTGTCCTGGTCGTCTGGAGGTGGCTTGCTTCCAATTGTCAAACTTTCCCAAAAGACATTCTTCTCCCTTAGAGCACAGACAGGAATCTTCAGCAAGTGCCAAGTGCCCACTCATGTCCATGGAGCTTGACAATGACCAGGAAGCTGCCCCCTGGTCCTTGCTCACTCCTAGTCTTATCAGCTTGACCTTCCCACTAAAGGTTCAAGGCAGGGTTGTGCTGCAGACAAGGCTGTCCCTGGACACACAGGCACGGGCTACAGTCGTCCGCCTTCCCAGGGCCCTGGGCTTCAAGACTGCCCACTTAGAGCAGGCACCACAGAACTGGGAGGTAGATGGTCATGTTTTGTGATATTCTCTGTGCTTTTTAAACCAGAAGCAGTGCAGATGAACCTTGACTGAGGAAATGTGGGAGGCAGCTGGGGGCAGGTGGCTGGAAGGCTCTTCCAGAGCCAGTGGGGTGTGCAACTCCCTGCCCCCACCTCTCTCCTTCCTTAGGAGACACGCTTCCTGCGGCTCCCGAAGGTCCTGATTCTGCAAGTCAGGGAGCTGACATTTGAAAACGGGAGGTTTCACAAAATTCAGAAGCCTATCAACATTGCCCAGGTGCTGAAACTGCACACCAGCCCCAGAGAACTGACGTTGCCTAAGTGTAAAGCTTCCCACAGTGGCACACTCACCCCCAACCCGGTGAGTGCCCAGCCTTGGAGAGGGGGAGCCGCAGTGTGGGGCATCATGCCCGCAGCCTGCAGGGACAGTCACATTTCCGGTCAGCGTGTCCTGCCTGCCTGTCCCTTCATGACAGGAACAACCGCAGGACAGGCAGGGTGGGCTGGCGCGGGGGGACGGAGGCCATCCTGGCTATGGGAAACCTGTCTGCTGGTGTGATTAAGAAGAGCTGCCCACATCGCGTGATGGAAGGCGGGGCAGTGATGGGGTCCAAAGGGCTTGGGAGGGGGCCCCGGCAGCTGGGGGCAGGAGGTGTGCGGGGCAGCTGCCCGTTGGCGGGGCGGCCTGCGTGCTGGGCTTTCAGGACAGGCCTTCATGGAGGATGTCCTCTCCATGAGCCCCTTGAGATGCTCAGTTCCTTCCAAGCTGACCCGGAGCCAGTGCAGGCTGAGGCGCAATGTTTGGGCTTTCCCCAGAGTGGCTGTGTAAGCAAGCCAGGAAGTGCTTCATTCTCAGATGGGGGCCGGGGATTCCCATGGCCTCCTGAGGGGACGGGAAGCCAGGTGTGGGATGGCGCTTTCCAGGGAAAACCCGGAGCTTTAGGTTTTCAGAGCTAGGGAGTGGTGGAGGGAGCTGTGCCCCAGCCCACCCCAGCTGGGAGGCAGACTCTGGTCCTGTACAGCCCCGTTGCTCTTGGAAGCTGAGCTCTGGGCCCCGAGGCTGGCCTGCAGCTGTGACACTGAGGGGTGGCAGGGTGGGGTCCATACTCCTGCCCCCAGAGCACAGTCACAGCTAGCAGGGCCTCCCCCATTGCCCTGGAACTCAGTCCCACACACGCCTGCCCACGCACACCCCCACCCTCTGAAGCCCCAATCGCCCTACAGGAGCAGAGGGTCTACCACCTCTACGCCATGTGCTGCCACTCGGGAGACTGCAGCGGGGGCCACTACACAGCCCTGGCCCAGCCCCCCGGCAGGGCGGAGTGGTTCCGCTTCAATGACCAGCAGGTGCACTGTGTGAGTCCCGCCCGTCCTGCGCCCCGGGGTCGGCCACCAACGGGCATGTTTAGGGAGCCAGCGGTTCTCTGGGGCCTCCGGTGTGCTGTCTGTAATAAGGAAACAAAGGGACCCCTGAGCTGGTGCTTAATGTCGCTTCACTATTGTTATCGGAAGTTCTGGGAACCTTTTTCTCCCCTCAGGTTTAACTTCTGTAGCAAAATGTTATGGTTTCTTAATTTCTGAAAGTAATGTGTGCCTTTGTTTAAAAAGAAAGTATAATAAGAAAGGAGAATTTTAACAGCACAAAAAAAGCTATTGCAGAGACAAGAACATGGGTGAGGGCTGTTGGACACAGTGAAGCTGAATGGGGAGAGGAGATGCGGGTGCAGGGGTGGGTGAGGCGGGAGGAGGCTGAGACAGGAGGAGGGTGGGAGGGGGGAAGGAAGCCGGAGAGGGTGGTGGCCCTGGGGAGGGCAGGCTGGGAGGGCTGCTGCAGGCCACCGTGGCAGGAGGGCAGCGTGGCCACCAGGGACGCTAGCGAGCATTGCAGTAGGCAGGTAAAGGTGGTCGGACCAGTGAAGGGCATGTCCGAGTGGAGGGCAGTGACTCTCAGGGTGACCCCGCTGAGGGCCAGGCTGAGGTGGGAGGGCGTGGGGATGGGTGGCAGGGCAGCATCCTCAAGGCCCCACCTTCCCACTCTAGGTGGGGCCGGAATTTCCTCTGCACCACACGTTCAGGTAGGCTGCTGGGCCCTCCTGGGGCGGGGTGGGACCCTGTCCTGCGTGATGACCCCAGGGCCCTGTTGTGGAGGCGGCGCCCGCTGAGCGCAGCTGACCTTTCACCCGGGGAGGGAGTGGGACAGGCGGGGCACCCTTCCCTGAGAGGGTTACTGTCGTGGGGTCAGGTTTGACCCATGGCCTGGACCCAGACCCCTCACAGGGCTGTACCCCCAACCCGAGCTCACACCACACCCCTGTGGGAGGAAGGTCTGTGCCTTCTGCTCCCTCTTATCTGTGTGGCAAGGGCCCCACGGGCAGGGGCGAGAGTGGGGATCATCCCCTGTGTGTCGTCTGCCACCGTCCAGGGAGGGGAGGTGTGATGCCCGCACAGCGGGGCTCAGGAATAGGAGGACCACCCAGGAAACGGTGAGTCTGGCCAGAGACCCGGGAAGCCGAGGCTGCTGAGCCTGGGTTTGCCGCTGTGTGGGACAGACGCGGCCGCGTGCCTGGTGGGCAGGACTCCACTCAGGCACGATGGGTCCTGTCCCCGCTCCTCTCGCAGGTCTGAGACCCCGTACCTACTGCTGTATCGCTGTCAGGACACTGAAGACAGGTGTGTCCCTGTCTGGTCTCCTGGGTGGTGAGTGTTCGGGGAGCCTGGAGGAGGCACAGCCACCCCAGCCAGCTTTAATTGGGTGGGCGATTTTGCCAAGAAGGGGATGGATGCTGTGGGTCCCGAGGGCCACATCTGTGGCGATGGGCTCTGCCCTGGGCCTCCTCCCCACAGGGCAAGGCTGGGGTCAGGCCTGGATTTGCAGGTCAGGGCGATGGGCTGAGGCCTCCCCTGGGACCCATGTGGTTCGGCCTGGCACCTGGTGCCTGTGGCCACACACTCCCTGGGGCCGTGTTCTGAGACCTGGCACCTGGTCCCTGTGGCCACGCACTCCCTGGGGCCGTGTTCTGAGGCCTGGCACCTGGTCCCTGTGGCCACGCACTCCCTGGGGCCATGGTCTGAGGCCTGGCACCTGGTGCCTGTGGCCACGCACTCCCTGGGGCCGTGGTCTGAGGCCTGGCACCTGGTCCCTGTGGCCACGCACTCCCTGGGGCCGTGGTCTGAGCCCTGGCACCTGGTGCCTGTGGCCACGCACTCCCTGGGGCCGTGTTCTGAGACCTGGCACCTGGTCCCTGTGGCCACGCACTCCCTGGGGCCGTGTTCTGAGACCTGGCACCTGGTCCCTGTGGCCACGCACTCCCTGGGGCCGTGTTCTGAGGCCTGGCACCTGGTCCCTGTGGCCACGCACTCCCTGGGGCCGTGTTCTGAGGCCTGGCACCTGGTCCCTGTGGCCACGCACTCCCTGGGGCCGTGTTCTGAGGCCTGGCACCTGGTCCCTGTGGCCACGCACTCCCTGGGGCCGTGTTCTGAGGCCTGGCACCTGGTCCCTGTGGCCACACACTCCCTGGGGCCGTGGTCTGAGGCCTGGCACCTGGTCCCTGTGGCCACGCACTCCCTGGGGCCGTGGTCTCTGAGAACACGTGTCCAGGGAGAGAGGGATGGGATCTTAGTCAAACAGCCTGTTCTCTCTGCAGCACCCACGTCTAACTCCCCTCCACAAAACAGGCAGTGGTCAGTGCTGACCGCCTGGAGGGGAGAGGGCCCTGGGGGAGATGGCGCTGGGGGGTTGTGGGGAGGTGATATCCTCCTCCTGGGTTGTCCCTGCAGACCTGCTCAGGGACGCTGCAGAGGTGCCCGGGGAGGGCAGATCACATAAGTCTGTGAGGGAGCTGAGACCCTAGGCCAGGCCTCAGGCCTCCAGGCCGCCCACTGGTCCCTTCTCCTTCCGCTTTCTGACAAAGACCCCCCATTTCCCCAGAGACAGATGCTCAGGCGAGGGGGTGTCTGTGGCTGGGGCTGCTTGTGGCCTTGCCAAGGCTTCAGGGACCCCCCATTTCCCCAGAGACAGATGCTCAGGTGAGGGGGTGTCTGTGGCTGGGGGCTGCTTGTGGCCTTGCCAAGGCTTCAGGGACCCCCCATTTCCCCACAGACAGATGCTCAGGCGAGGGGGTGTCTGTGGCTGGGGGCTGCTTGTGGCCTTGCCAAGGCTTCAGGGACCCCCCATTTCCCCAGAGACAGATGCTCAGGCGAGGGGGTGTCTGTGGCTGGGGGCTGCTTGTGGCCTTGCCAAGGCTTCAGGGACTTCCAAGCATGCCTGTGTGACTGATGCATACCAGGCCCCTGGGGCCTGTGAGGGGCGGGATGG
Source organism: Macaca fascicularis (assembly GCF_037993035.2). Taxonomy (NCBI): domain Eukaryota; kingdom Metazoa; phylum Chordata; class Mammalia; order Primates; family Cercopithecidae; genus Macaca; species Macaca fascicularis. Next base: position 136,582,487 of record NC_088386.1, read on the forward strand.
TGGGCCCCTCTCAGCCAGAGTTTCAGCTCTCTTTTACTGCAGGCAGGAGCCAGAGGCACCCGGGCCTGACAATGGGGATATGAGAACCATGACAGATGTAGCTGCTCCAAAGGAGAAGGTGCCTTGTCCAGGAGTGGAGGGAGAGACCCTCAAGACAGACTCTGCCACAGTCTGCTGGGGAGGACACAGCCAGAGCCTCTCTCCTCTCCAGGACGACGAGCCCATCTGCCACAGACAGAGTCCTGCCAAGAAGTACAGGTACGTGACCACCTGACTTTGTCCTCTGGAGAGAGCCAGGTGGCCCTTGGCCCTGAGGTGGGCACGTTCAGCAGCCCCTGTGGGTTGGCTCAGACCCTGTCTCACTGAATATATGTGCGTGCACCCACCAAGGGCCAGAGACCCAAAGGGGACCAAAGAAGCAGGTCTGGGTCTTTTGGGAGCTCGGGGCCTGCATGGCTGGACAGAATGTGACTGAGAGGTACATGTGTGGATTTCCAGCAAGAATGCACTAACGCTTGAGGGCAAGTGTAGGGGTGGCCTCTTCTGGTCACAAGGCAGGGGTATAACCTGAGGGGCTGCATGCCACCTTGCCCGCGGAGTCGGAAGGATGCACAGGCAGTGTCCCTCGGAGGCATCACTGAGCTGGTGGGAATGTAAGGAGTGTCTCCTAGGGTACCTCTAAGCCAGTACTGAGGTCACACCAGAGCTATCCTGGTCTGCAGGAAGGAGAAAGCCAGTCTTAATAGTAAAGAATGTATGATTTAAAGATGGCGTTTGGAAAGGAGAGGGAGCCAGGGCCCCACAAGCAGGGACGGCCCCGAGACCTCTGCATGCAGTGCCACCGTGAGCTCTCAGGTGCAGGAGGTGCAGGGCGTCACTGGCCACGGGCCTTGGAGAGACTCGATCTGATGCATCTTTGGGAGAAAAACGATGTTCCCCTGAGAAGCTGTGCGAATGACTCTGCCGTCATGCAGGTTTGAATTTAGAGAATGTGCAGGGCCCGGGATCCTCCGAACCATGTAACTGATGTGAACAGAACAAGCTCCCCCGTGGCAGCGGGAGGCACAGGATAGAGGAAAATATGAAGCCTCTCAAGACAGTTACGTCCTCACCTAACAGAGGGTCACCTGGCTCCCCACCTGCAAAGTCATTTTGAAAATGAGGAAACAATTCGTCATGCATGGGGGGCCCTCAGACAAAGTAAAGAGAAAGTCAGCCCCTGTGAGTTTCAGAGAATCTATAAAAATCAGTTGCAAAATTTAAAGACATGAAACATAGGACTGAGAACAGAAAAAGAATGAGACATACTTAGGGTAAATTTGAGGAGAAAAATAATCTGTATCTCGCCTGTAATCCCAGCACTTTTGGAGGCCAAGGCAGCTGGATCACTTGAGGCCAGGAGTTCAAGATCAGCCTGGCCAACATGGTGAAACCCCATCTCTATTGAAAATACAAAAATTAGCCAGGCATGGTGGCGCATGCCTTTGTGGCACGAGAATCACTTGAACCTGGGAGGTGGAGGTTACAGTGAGCTGAGATCACACCACTGTACTCCAGTCTGGGTGACACAGCGATACTCTGTCTCACAAAAAAAAAAAAAAAAGGAATCTGTAGAAACAAAAACATAGTCATTGATATTTTAATTGCATTCACTGTGTTACACAGCATTTAGAAATAAGAGAATAGATATTTCTCGGATTAGAAGATGGATCTTGGGAAAGCTTTTGCACGTATTTTACCAGAAGATAAAAAGATGTGAAAGAACGGTTTTCAAAGAGGGCATGGAGAATAGAATCAAAAGGTCTGAGTGACCTTCCAGAAGAAGTTAGAAATTTCCAACAGGACTGGCAAAAAGGGAGAACAGAGATCACGAGGGGAAAACAAAACTCAAGGAGATAATAAGTGAGAATTTTCCAAAACCAATGAAAGGCATGAGCCCCCAGCAAGGTTTAAGCCAGATAACCAAACCTAAATTACTGGGGGAACCCACCCCCAATATTTCAACGTAGGTTCTTTCTATTTTCCTTAAGTGTTGGCTGGCTGAGAAATAAAGAGAGACAGTGCAAAGAGAGGAATTTTACAGCTGGGCCGCCGGGGGTGACATCACGTATCAGTAGGACTGTGATGCCCACCTGAGTCTCAGAACAGCAAGTTTTTATTAAGGGTTTCAAAAGGGGAAGGGGGGTAAGAACAGGGAGTAGGTACAAAGATCACATGCTTCAAAGAGCAAAAAGCAGAACTACTAATAAGGGTCTAACAAAGATCACAAGGCAAAGGGCAAAAGCAGAACCACTGACAAGGGTCTAACAAAGATCACAGGGCAAAGGGCAAAAGCAGAACCACTGATAAGAGTCTATGTTCAGCGGTGCATGTATTGTCTTGATAAACATCTTAAACAACAGAAAACAGGGTTTGAGAGCAGAGAACCAGTCTGACCACAAATTTACCAAGGCAGAGTTTTTCCCCCACCCTAGTAAGCCTGAGGGTACTGCAGGAGACCAGGGCGTATCTCAGTGCGTAAGACAGACATTCCCAGAGTGGCCATTTATTTATAGACCTTCCCCCAGGAATGCATTCCTTCCCCAGGGTCTTAATATTAATATTCCTTGCTAGGAAAAGAATTTAGCGATATCTCTTCTACTTGCACGTCTGGTGATAGGCTCTCTGCAAAAAGAAAAATGTGGTTCATTTTGCCCAACCCCGCAGGCAGTCAGACCTTATGGTTGTCTTCCCTCCTTCCATAAAAATCGCTGTTATTCTGTTCTTTTTCAAGGTGCACTGATTTCATATTGTTCAAACACACATGTTTTACAATCAATTTGTACAGTTAACACAATTATCACAGTGGTCCTGAGCTGACATACATCCTCAGCTTATAAAGATAACAGGATTAAGAGATTAAAGTAAAGACAGGCATAAGAAATTATAAAAGTATTATTTGGGAACTGATAAATGTCCGTATTAAAATGAAATCTTCACAATTTATGTTCCTCTGCTGCGGCTCCAGCCAGTCCCTCTGTTCAGGGTCCCTGACTTCCCACAACACTAAATCTATACCTAGACTTACCTGAGAAAAGTCTAAAAGCAACTAGAGAGGAAAGAATATTCCACTGAAAGGAACAATTATGTTAAAGTAGACATCCTAAGGGTAAGGTAGAAGACAATGTAATGTCTTCTTAACTGGCAGACTCTAATTCTATACCCAGATAAACTCTCTCATAGTCAGGTTGTTTCAGGCAAGCAAAGGGTTAGAGAGTTGACCACTAGTAGCACTTGTATAAAACAACTTAAGGCTGATTTCCAGAAATATGTACATCAAGTCTAGGAGGAAGAGCTGAAGTGCAAAAACAGTGATTTTCAAATAAACTAGCAAAAATGTAACACAATAATTAAACATTGATTGTATAAAAAACCTAATGATAATGGCTAATCTGGAGAATATTAGAACAAAACTAAAAATATGACACATCTCAAAAATCTAAATAGCAAGTAGGAGATTGGAGTGAAAGTCCTCTAAGCCATCCTTTTGCTTTGTGGGGAGAGTAGAGATATTGGTTAACTGTCAACTTAGTTGAAAAAATAAGGATGTCAAAATGTCAGGGTATCTTAGCTCATATTTCTTAAAAGTAGAGTTGGAGATGTAAGTGGTTGATTGTAAGTCTTGAGAGACTGCCCCCATGGAAAATGTCTGGAGCACAAATTGGGCCACAGAGGTGAACTTGCCTGGATGAAAAGGCATCAGCAATTTGTACTCCCATCAGACATGGGAGTACATGGGGCATGGCTTTGGGGATGTGGAAGCCCCTACTGGCCAAAGGCATGGGTCTGGAGAAGTCAGCAGCTCTGATTCTGAGCACTTAGCAGCAAACACTCCCAGCAGGTGTAGGACGCAGGCACCAGCGTGGAGAAAGGTATCTGGTAGGACACCACGGCACCCATTCCAGTCCATCCCCCAGGCCGCTCAGGTGCTCCCTACAGCAATGCAGCCACACCTTCATCAGCATTCCATGGTTTCATATCCTCCTGGAAAAACTTATACGAGGATAGTTAATAAAAACCTCTGACTGTACCCACCTTGTTGCAGTTATCCCTGGGAATGGACCCAGAATTCTTCTCTTTCCTCTGCCACTTACATGAGTGCCCCCTGATATGGTTGGGATATTTGTCCCCTCCAAATCTCAGGTTGAAATATGATCTCCGGCATTGGAGGTGGGCCTCGTAGGAGGTGTTTGGGTCTTGGGGCCAGATCCTTCATGAATGGCTTGGTGGCCTCCTACAGTAACAAGTGGGTTCTCGTGCTGGTAGCTCATGGAGGGCTGGTTGTTTAAAAGGGCCTGGCACTTCCCGCCCTTTTGTTTGCTCTCACCACGTGATGCGCCTGCTCCTGCTTTGCCTTCCACCATGAATAAGCCCTCCCAGAGGTCTCCCCAGAAGCCTCGATGATGACACACAGGCTCCCATGTTGGCCAGCTGGTCTGCCACTCTGTGAGGCCTCAGTGGTGCTGGCAGAGGCCCTGAGGGTGAGAAAGAAAAACTCATACCTGGACTTTATGTCAATCCCTGACAGGATGAAATGTGTTTTACCTTCTCCCGGTGGAAGAGATCTGATGCCATCAACTTCCATCCAATGGGTGGTTGGTCTTCTCTGTGTTTCCCAGGCTTAGCACTGTGCCAGGGGCTCAGTGCCAGTCCCACAGGCAGGGCAGACAGGCAGCAGAAGGAGCTGGAGCCACTTTGGTGAGAGGGAACCCCTGCTTCTCCCCCGGGCAAAGCCCCCATTTTCTGTCTTGGATATTCTGTTTGCAAGCCCATTGCTCAGGAACTGGAGTGGCCAAGGACAGGCCCCCGTTGGCTGAGCCATCATGTTAACTTGGTAGATTGTACCTCTGTTGGCACACATTGCACCCTCTCCCATAGGTCCATTCTTTTCTCCAGGCTTTCTTTTCCAGATCTTTCAATCCTGCTCTTCCAAACCCTGGCCATGCAGCTAGGCTACTGGCCACACACAGCCTTCCTCAAGAGCCTCAGGGAGCTGCTCTGTGACTCTCCAGGTGGGACTTGCCTGAGGCTCCTGGTGGCTTCACTGTCCACCGTGAGATCTTCCAGGTCATAGGGCCCAAACTGCAAGGTTACTTTTACTGCAGCCTAGAGCTGCTGCAGACTCCTTTCTAGCACTGGGCCCAGTGCTAGAAAGCTACTAGCCTCTGGCAGCGTTTGCCAAGTAGGTCCTAGAAGCCTGCCCAAGTGTGACCTGTGCTGCCTTCAAAGCCCAAATCGATTCACCAAGCATTGTGTTCCTTTCTCAGGGGAAGGGGAGCAGACAGCACAGTCACGGCATTGGTTACTCCAGAGGGAATATCCCAACAAGCACTGGAGCCCTGGGGTGCAACTGCACTGACGTGGCCACCCCTGGCTCTATGTGGGGTTTATCTCCTCACCTTCTAGGGGGCCTTTTCCAATGCATCCAGAGTACTTCCTGCTTCTTACTAGCAAGTCTGATGAACACAGAGTTATCAAGATCGTGGGCCAATGTGATACTCTGCAGAACGTGCAAATACTCCACATGTTCTAGACTCCCTCATGACAGAACAGAACCAACTCAGCCTGGGGAAGGCCTGTGTCTGTGCACTGAGATCTGTCCCTTGTGCAGTATGCTGCCTCTGACAACCTTCCCTGATGTTAGAGAAAGGATGTGTTTGCTGAGGCAGTGGCTTCAAGCCACGAATGCGAGACCGTGTTCATCTGACCCAGTGAAGGCATCCCACCCAGCAGGACAGCTAGCACTGGGCTCCCGCTTGGTTAAATTGGTAGTGGCTGGATCCAGTCCAGACAGGGGCGAGCTTAGGACGTTGAATGGGGATTGGTTAGGGTCTCCGTGCCTGCATCCCTCAAGGCTTTGAAGGGGGAGCTAATCCCTGGTGTTCCCCTGAGATGTGATGCTGTTGTCGAATCACTGACTTAGCAGGAGATCCACCGGGCCAGGGGCGCCCACTTGGCCTTTCCTACGATAGCTCTTATCCCACAGCCCTGGGAACCTCAGCTAGAGTCCGGCTAGCTACTCAGGAAGTCATACCACGGCTGCTTTCCAGAACTGGAGGAAAGTCCAGTATCGGTCCAGGCACCCAGAGAACACGGGCCAGGACGCTGCCTCAGGGCACTGCAGGGGTTCCCTGCCCCACAAACCCTGCTCATGGCGGGGGAGGGAAGCACATGGGAGCCGCGTGTTCTCTGTCTCCATGGGATGCATGTTCTCTCTCTCCGTCGGCTGTGTATTCTCTCTCTCCGTGGGCCGCATGTTCTCTCTCCATGGGATGCATGTTCTCCCTCTCCATGGGCCACGTGTTCTTCCTCTCCATGGTATGTGTGTTCTCCCTCTCCATGGGATGTGTGTTCTCCCTCTCCATGGGATGTGTGTTCTCCCTCTCCATGGGATGCGTGTTCTCCCTCTCCATGGTATGTGTGTTCTCCCTCTCCATGGGATGCGTGTTCTCCCTCTCCATGGGATGCATGTTCTCCCTCTCCGTGGGACATGTGCTCTCCCTCTCCATGGGATGCATGTTCTCTCTCTCGGTGGGATGCATGTTCTCCCTCCCCATGGGATGCGTGTTCTCTCTCTCCGTGGGATGCGTGTTCTCTCTCTCCATGGGATGCGTGTTCTCTCTCTCCATGGGATGCGTGTTCTCCCTCTCCATGGGATGTGTGTTCTCCCTCTCCATGGGATGCGTGTTCTCCCTCTCCATGGGATGTGTGTTCTCCCTCTCCATGGGATGCGTGTTCTCCCTCTCCATGGTATGTGTGTTCTCCCTCTCCATGGGATGCGTGTTCTCTCTCTCCATGGGATGCGTGTTCTCCCTCTCCGTGGGACATGTGCTCTCCCTCTCCATGGGATGCATGTTCTCTCTCTCGGTGGGATGCATGTTCTCCCTCCCCATGGGATGCGTGTTCTCTCTCTCCGTGGGATGCGTGTTCTCTCTCTCCATGGGATGCGTGTTCTCTCTCTCCATGGGATGCGTGTTCTCCCTCTCCGTGGGACATGTGCTCTCCCTCTCCATGGGATGCATGTTCTCTCTCTCGGTGGGATGCGTGTTCTCTCTCTCCGTGGGATGCGTGTTCTCTCTCTCCGTGGGATGCGTGTTCTCTCTCTCCGTGGGATGCGTGTTCTCCCTCTCCATGGTATGTGTGTTCTCCCTCTCCATGGGATGCATGTTCTCTCTCTCCATGGGATGCGTGTTCTCCCTCTCCGTGGGACATGTGCTCTCCCTCTCCGTGGGATGCATGTTCTCTCTCTCGGTGGGATGCATGTTCTCCCTCCCCATGGGATGCGTGTTCTCTCTCTCCGTGGGATGCGTGTTCTCTCTCTCCATGGGATGCGTGTTCTCTCTCTCTGTGGGATGCGTGTTCTCTCTCTCCATGGGATGTGTGTTCTCTCGCTCCATGGGATGCATGTTCTCTCTCTCCGTGGGATGCATGTTCTCCCTCTCGGTGGGACATGTGCTCTCCCTCTCCATGGGATGTGTCTCTCCATAGGACGCGTGTTCTCTCTCTCCGTGGGATACATATTCTCCCTCTCCAGTGGACTTGTGCTCTCCCTCTCCTTCAATCTCTAGGTTCTGGGTCTGCGATTTGACTTGAATCTGAGCAAGGGGTTGTGACTGTCCTCAGGGCACTGACCTCTGTGGCCTCTCCTGCATCCTTGATCACATTTTCTGATGTGTGTTAGGCAGAACATTGGTTGCCCCCGGGAGCACCCTGTCCCTGAGCTGATGCCCGGGGGGTTCTGTCTCTGAGGGTTGGGTTCCTTCCATGCCCCCATCCCCCACTCCCTGTTCAATGTGGGAATTCGGGCTGTGACCACCATTAGGCCCTTTCTCTCCTGGACGCTTCCTCCGGGAGGATGCTAGGGAGCCAGCCTTGTCCCCCAGCTGCCCTGGCCCCGCCTGCAGAGGACAGCTGCCCCGGAGCTTGCGGTGATGCTGGGGCCCCTCGAAGAGCACCGCAGGCCACCTTGTAGCCGACCTGCTGAAAAATAAACTCCTGGACGTCCAGCAACAGAGTGGGGCATGAGGGAAGCAGAAAGCGCTGTGGCTGCCGAGGTCAGGGCAGGAGGGAAGGCCAGGACACAGCACTGGATAGGGTGGAAGAGAGGAGTGTGACTGTGTCAGCCGCCACCCACTCAGAAATCCACCCAGTTTGCTGGTTGAAAAACAGAGCTCATTAGATTATATTTAAGCACACATATTGCTGAATCCCTGTCAATGGAGCTGCAAACCTCCGAGGAACCTGGGACAGGCCCTGCCTCCCCCGTCTGGGGCTTGCTGTGCTTGGGAATGGAGGGGCTGAGCTGGGCAGCCCACACCTGTCCCCATCACTGCAGAGACCCAGGGGCTCTGCCCTCCTGCAGCCCAACGGTCTGGTGAGCTGAGGTTCTGGGGTCCCCACCCCAGCAGGGCCTCAGGGGCTTCCCTCTGCTCAGGCGAGAGTCCACTTTGTTCCATTAACCTCCTGGCTTGTGTTTCAGGAGGGACATGGAGCCTGGCCTTGGGGACAGGGGCAGAGCCTCAGAGCACGTGGATGAGGAGGGCCCTAAAGCACCTCCACCAGGGGAGCAGGGGGAGGCCCGAGGCCTGCCCTGCGGCCCCCAGTGTAGCCCCGAAGAGGAACTCCCTGCCATGGGAATGAGGAGCTCGGTAGCTGAAGACCAAGCCCTGTCCCACCCTGTGCAGGGCCCGGCACAGCCTGGAAAGACACGTAAGTGACGCCTGACCCATGCTCTGAGACTGGGGCCATTTCCCTCCCTGATGGCTGCTGACTCTGCAGGGACTGAGCGGTCAGCCCCAACTCCAGGTCACTCACCACCTCACACCGATGCGTCCCAGCCGCCGCCATGCCCTACTCCTTCCAGCACAGGGGTCCTCACCCTGAGGGAGAGGCCCCATCCCTGCCCCACGGAGCTGACCTTAAGGGTCCGTGGCACCCGATCCCACGATGTCTCACATGGCCAACAGGCCAGCCTGCTGTCCTGGAGGAAATGCAAGGCTCAGACACCAGCGAGCCAGGTGGTCAAAGGGGCTCCCGAGGTGGGCGTTGGGCCTGAGGCCGACAGCAGGAGGAGGGTTGGGGTGGAGGAATGGTGGTGACAGCCAAGACTGAAGGGGCTGAGACCCTCAGATGAGCAGGAGCAAGGCTGGGAGGGGCTCATGGAGAGGCCAGAGGAGGCCCCGGCTGGGCCCAGGGGCAGAAGGGACTGTGCACCTGGGAGCCGGCAGGGACCTGCCCGGGGCCTGGTGGGGCTGGAGAAGAGTGGGCGTGATTCCACCCCTTGAGTTTGGGAGGAAACTTTCCAGGGCTAGGCCTGAGGTGAGGGTCTGGGGCAGCCCCAAGACGGCCCCAGTCTCTGCCTGGCTCACTGGGGGTGCTGGGGCTGATCCCAAGATGGGACTTGGAAGGGTGGGGTGGATGGCTGGACCCGAGGGCTGGGAGTTGGGTCTGAGGGACCCAGGGCTGGGACCTCTGTGGCCCCCAGCCCTTCCGTGTTGCCTGGTGTCTGGGGCCCTGTGTACAGGTGGTATAGGATTGAGGTGGGGGTGCCAGCGAGGTGAGGGCTGCCCACAGGGTCCACAGGGCCCATAGGACATGAGCGAGGGCTCTGTCCAACCAGCTCAGCCTGGGTGTCCACCCCTTGCTCTGCAGGCCTCAGGAGCAAAGACGGAGGAGCAGAGGCTGCCAGAGAAGGAGTCCGGCTCCTCGGAGACAGAGAAGCAGAAGTCATGGCCACCAGAGAAAGAGGAGTGGAGGTTGCCAAAGAAGGGGGCCAGCTCCTCAGAGACGGAGGATTGGAGGTTGTGGCCTCCAGAGAAGGAGGAGGGGAGGTCGTGGCTGCCAGAGAAGGGGGCTGGCTCTTCAGAGACAGAGGAGTGGAGGCTGGGACTGATAGAGAAAGAAAAGGGGAGGCTGTGGCCACCAAAGGAGGAGGAGAGACCATGGCAGCCAGAGAAGGAGAAGTGGAGGCCATGGCAGCCAGAGAAGGAGGAGCGGAGGCCATGGCCACCAGAGAAGGAGGAGCGGAGGCCGTGGCAGCCAGAGAAAGAGGAGCGGAGGCCATGGCAGCCAGAGCAGGAGGAGCGGAGGCCATGGCAGCCAGAGAAGGAGGAGCGGAGGCCATGGCAGCCAGAGAAGGAGGAGCGGAGGCCGTGGCAGCCAGAGAAGGAGGAGCGGAGGCCGTGGCCACCAAAGGAGGAGGAGAGACCATGGCAGCTAGAGAAGGAGGAGCAGAGGCCGTGGCCACCAGAGAAAGAGGAGGAGAGGCCGTGGCCACCAAAGAAGGAAGAGGGGAGGCCGTGGCAGCCAGAGAAGGAGGAGCGGAGGCCATGGCCGCCAGAGAAGAAGGAAGAGAGACCATGGCAGCCAGAGAAGGAGGAGGAGAGACCATGGCAGCCAGAGAAGGAGGAGCAGAGGCTGTGGCCACCAGAGAAAGAGGAGGAGAGGTCATGGCCACCAAAGAAGGAAGAGAGGAGGCCGTGACAGCCAGAGAAGGAGGAGCTGAGGACATGGCCACCAGAGAAGGAGCAGCAGAGACCATGTCAGCCAGAGAAGGAGGAGCGGAGGCCATGGCCACCAGAGAAGGAGGAGGAAAGACCACGGCAGCCAGAGAAGGAGGAGCAAAGGCTGTGGCCACCAGAGAAAGAGGAGGAGAGGCCATGGCCACCAGAGAAGGGAGAGGGGAGGCCGTGGCAGCCAGAGAAGGAGGAGCGAAGGCCGTGGCAGCCAGAGAAGGAGGAGTAGAGACCATGGCAGCCAGAGAAGGAGGAGGAGAGACTATGGCAGCCAGAGAAGGAGGAGCAGAGGCTGTGGCCATGAGAGAAAGAGGAGGAGAGGTCATGGCCACCAAAGAAGGAAGAGAGGAGGCCGTGGCAGCCAGAGAAGGAGGAGCTGAGGACATGGCCACCAGAGAAGGAGCAGCAGAGACCATGTCAGCCAGAGAAGGAGGAGCGGAGGCCGTGGCAGCCAGAGAAGGAGGAGCAGAGACCATAGTAGCCAGAGAAAGAGAAGCAGAGGCCGTGGCCACCAGAGGAGGAAGAGCAGAGGCCGTGGCCACCAGAGAAAGAGGAGGAGAGGCCATGGCCACCAGAGAAGGGAGAGGGGAGGCCGTGGCAGCCAGAGAAGGAGGAGTGGAGGCCATGGCCACCAGAGAAGGAGGAGCGGAGACCATGGCCACCAGAGAAGGAGGAGGAGAGACCATAGCAGCCAGAGAAGGAGGAGTAAAGGCCGTGGCAGCCAGAGAAAGAGGAGGAGAGTCCGTGGCCACTAGAGAAGGAAGAGGGGAGGCTGTGGCAGCTAGAGAAGGAGGAGTGGAGGCCATAGCCACCAAAGAAGGAGGAGGAGAGGCCATGGCAGCCAGAGAAGGAGGAGTAGAGACCACGGCAGCCAGAGAAGGAGGAGCGGAGGCCATGGCCACCAGAGAAAGAGGAGGAGAGGCCGTGGCCACCAGAGAATGGGGCTGGCTCCTCAGAGACAGAGAAGTGGAGGCCATGACTGCCAAAGAAAATGAAGGGGATGCCATGGCCTCCAGAGAGGGAGGAGTGGAGGCCATAGCCACCAGAGAAGGAGGAGCGGAGACCATGGCCACCAGAGAAGGAGGAGGAGAGACCATAGCAGCCAGAGAAGGAGGAGTAAAGGCCGTGGCAGCCAGAGAAAGAGGAGGAGAGTCCGTGGCCACTAGAGAAGGAAGAGGGGAGGCTGTGGCAGCTAGAGAAGGAGGAGTGGAGGCCATAGCCACCAAAGAAGGAGGAGGAGAGGCCATGGCAGCCAGAGAAGGAGGAATAGAGACCATGGCAGCCAGAGAAGGAGGAGCAGAGGCCATGGCCACCAGAGAAGAAGGAAGAGAGACCATGACAGCCAGAGAAGGAGGAGGAGAGACCATGGCAGCCAGAGAAGGAGGAGCAGAGGCTGTGGCCACCAGAGAAAGAGGAGGAGAGGTCATGGCCACCAAAGAAGGAAGAGAGGAGGCCGTGACAGCCAGAGAAGGAGGAGCTGAGGACATGGCCACCAGAGAAGGAGCAGCAGAGACCATGTCAGCCAGAGAAGGAGGAGCGGAGGCCATGGCCACCAGAGAAGGAGGAGGAAAGACCACGGCAGCCAGAGAAGGAGGAGCGGAGGCCATGGCCACCAGAGAAGGAGGAGGAAAGACCACGGCAGCCAGAGAAGGAGGAGCAAAGGCTGTGGCCACCAGAGAAAGAGGAGGAGAGGCCATGGCCACCAGAGAAGGAAGAGGGGAGGCCGTGGCAGCCAGAGAAGGAGGAGTAGAGACCATGGCAGCCAGAGAAGGAGGAGGAGAGACTATGGCAGCCAGAGAAGGAGGGGCAGAGGCTGTGGCCATGAGAGAAAGAGGAGGAGAGGTCATGGCCACCAAAGAAGGAAGAGAGGAGGCCGTGGCAGCCAGAGAAGGAGGAGCTGAGGACATGGCCACCAGAGAAGGAGCAGCAGAGACCATGTCAGCCAGAGAAGGAGGAGCGGAGGCCGTGGCAGCCAGAGAAGGAGGAGCAGAGACCATAGTAGCCAGAGAAAGAGAAGCAGAGGCCGTGGCCACCAGAGGAGGAAGAGCAGAGGCCGTGGCCACCAGAGAAAGAGGAGGAGAGGCCATGGCCACCAGAGAAGGGAGAGGGGAGGCCGTGGCAGCCAGAGAAGGAGGAGTGGAGGCCATGGCCACCAGAGAAGGAGGAGCGGAGACCATGGCCACCAGAGAAGGAGGAGGAGAGACCATAGCAGCCAGAGAAGGAGGAGTAAAGGCCGTGGCAGCCAGAGAAAGAGGAGGAGAGTCCGTGGCCACTAGAGAAGGAAGAGGGGAGGCTGTGGCAGCTAGAGAAGGAGGAGTGGAGGCCATAGCCACCAAAGAAGGAGGAGGAGAGGCCATGGCAGCCAGAGAAGGAGGAGTAGAGACCACAGCAGCCAGAGAAGGAGGAGCGGAGGCCATGGCCACCAGAGAAAGAGGAGGAGAGGCCGTGGCCACCAGAGAAGGGGGCTGGCTCCTCAGAGACAGAGGAGTGGAGGCCATGACTGCCAAAGAAAATGAAGGGGATGCCATGGCCTCCAGAGAGGGAGGAGTGGAGGCCGTGGCCACCAGAGAAGGAGGAGCGGAGGCCATGGCTGCCAGAGAAGAGGAGTGGAGGCCATGGCCACCAGAGAAGGAGGAGAGGAGGCCGTGGCCACCAGAGAAGGAGGAGCAGAGGCCGTGGCCACCAGAGAAGGAAGAGGGGAGGCTGTGGCCACCAGAGAAGGAGGAGTGGAGGCCATGGCCACCAGAGAAGGCTGCCCCTCAGAGATGGAGGAGGGAAGGTGCCAGGCTTCAAGGTGAGTCAGGGCACTGCCTGTGGCCAAGGCCACCACATCTGCAGGTCTGGCCCTGCCCCAGCCAGACGCTTGTGGGTCGTGGCTCAAGAGTGGGTGGAGTGAAAGCCACCCCAGCTCCTGCTCCATGACAAGCCCCCAGGAAGAGACACCCCAAGCAGCCCAGTTGGATGCCCTCTCTGGGGTCCTGAGTCAACTCAGACCTGGGACCTCCACACATCCAGCCTCCTCCACATGGGGTGGCCAGAATCATGCCCTCCCTGCCACCCACAGCCCCTGCACCATCTTGCCCTGTGCACGCTGTGACAGCCTCTGCCCACTTCTGTGCACCCCAGAGCAGAGGCCTGGAGGCTTGAGAGACAGGGAGAGCCTGATGTGGCCACAGGCGAGGCAACAGCAGAAGGGTTGCTGGCCACCGTCCTCAGGCGGGACGTCCACCTGGCCTCTGCCTCCCTCGGAGCAAGACCAGCGGTGGGAAAGCCCCAGGGGAGAGACAGCCCTGGCAGTGCCACACCACACCAGGCTCAGTGCCCAGCCAGCGTCCATGGGGACCTTGGTCCCTGGAAAGAGATGAAGAGTGACCAGATGGCATTCATGCCCTGCCTCAGGAGTCCCCAGTCTAGAGTGCCAGGATGGCATTCACGCCCCTGCCTTGGCAGTCCCCAGTCTAGAGTGCCAGGATGGCATTCATGCCCCTGCCTCGGGAGTCCCCAGTCTGTCCCGTCCCAGAGCCCTCCCCTGGCCCTTCCAGCTGGAGAGCAGGACCCTGAAAACAGAGGGTGTTTGGGGCTTGGATTCCAGTTGGATTCCGAGGGGGAAGCTCCGGGAGGAGCAGGGCGTGGTTGATAGAGATGGACAGGGAGCGGGTCTCCACAGAATCCCACCGGGCCTGCCTGGAGCCGGCCCACCATAGGCTGGGCGCAAGGTGGGGCTTCCCGGGCCAGCAACTGAGGCTCAGCCCAGGGCGCTGAGCAGCCCACATTCAGATAGGGGAGTCTGGGCCAGGTGCTGAGGGGGTCCAGGTCCCCTCAGTCCAGGTCGCACTGCTGGTGACTGCTGTGTGACCTCTCAAAAGTCACTGAACCCCTCACCATGAAATGCAGGAATTATTCCTGCTTAGAAAATGTTTTAGAATATCTTGGATTTCACAGACACCGTTTATTTATACAAAGTACAGAGCTTAGGGCTTCCCTCCTGGTGGAGATTTTCTAAATCTAGCTGTTGTTTCTTTAGGAATAATGGTCCCCCTCTTTCCCCACAGCATCCTGCTTTGGTGAAGCAGCTGCCACCTACGTCTCCAGCCCGAGCCTGACCTCGCTTTCTGGCCCCCACCACTGGCTCACCCCCAGCCCTAGCCACTTCCCCAGGTCTGTCTCCAGCACCCACTACCCTGCCAGCCTGGACATTGCCTTCGGGGACCCTTGCAGCCCCCAGGGCGGAAGGCCTCCTATCCTGAAGCTGTCTAGGGCCAGTCCCAGGCCAGACTCCCACCCAGGGAGCTCCAGCCCAGCAGAACTAGAGGCGGAACAAGGGGTGCTTGGTGGGGAGGCTGGCCAGAGCAGGGTGGGGTCCCCAGGGCTCTCCTCTCACGCGCTGTCCACTGTTCACATGAGGATGGAACCTACCTTCTCCAAGCAACTGCAGACAGACAGTGGACATGAGGACAGGAAGATCTCTGCAGACCAGGAGAACAGTCAGGACGAGGGCTGGACCATGAGGAGGGACAGGCCAGCCTCAGAAGGCTCTGAATTCCAGGGCACAGGGTGGCCCTGATAACCCTGCCCAGAGACACTCTGGGACGGGGCAGAACCCCGCACCCGGGCAGAGGAGCACTGGCGCTACCATCCAACCCACTCCAGGTTCAGGTGGGCACTCAGGAAGGCGCGGAGCCCCATTTCCTGCATGACTCCACCCGGGTTGACAGTGGAGGGACTTTCCACGTGCTGAAGGCAGACCCCAGGGTCTCAGGTCACTGTCCTGAGCATCACCCCTCATGGGTGCCTTGCTGGTGGCTGCTTCCACCCTACTCTGGCCTCCGGGGTAGCTTCTCCCCCTCAGAGCTGTGACCCCAAAGTGAGCCCAAGAGCTTCCCCTCAGGGGGCTGGAACATCTAACTGACCTGGGCCTGCACGGGGGATGGAAACAGGTGGCCTAGCGTGGGGCATCTCCACTCTACAGCTCCTCACCTATAGGAGCCCCGGGAGCAAACACCTGTGCAAGAGTGAACGAAAGACACAGCAAATCTGCTCCTCGCCCTCTCTGGGAAGCAGAGGGTCTTCCCTGTCCCACCCACTCAAGGGATCCGCTGCTAAACGTTCAAAGATGTGGAAGGCCAGTCATTAAACACAGCCACTGTGAACAAATCACAGAAATTTGTACTTAAATAAATCTTAATAAAATAGGCACTTAATAAAATAGGTACTTAAATACCTATTAAGGTAATAATTACCTAAACTCAAGACTTCCTAACTGTTTTTTACAACTATTTTTGGGGGTCGCTTACGTCTGTTGTCGCTGTATGGTAGAAATGCTGCGGGCAGGCACTGCCCCCTCCCTGCCCCGGTGGCACAGGTGGGGCCCCTGGGCAGCTGGAAACCCACAGGTGCTGCAGACCAGGGCGTGACCTTCTGCCCTGTGGATCGTCTCTCTGTGGATTGTGACTTCAGGAAGGGAGGCAGCTCGTGCCTGAGGTTCCCAGTGAAGCCAGCGACGCCTCTGCTGGGGCAGCTCATGACTGAGGTTCCCAGTGGCCGTCTGATTTTGTCAGGACCTGGGTCACTCGAAACCACAGGTTGGCCGAGGGCACAAGAGTTTGGCAAAAACCAACTGAAGCATCCTAAGAGGGTCGATGGCCACATGGAATTTCGCATAAGGGCGTTGCACGTATTGTTATTTTCTGTAACTTGTGTGCTACACACTCTTTGTATACAGTCATCCCTCGGATCCACAGGACACTTGTTCCAGGACCCCCTGAGGACACCAAAACCCACAGGTGCTCAGGTTCTTCCTATGAAATGGTGTTGCGTTTGCATATGACCTAAGCACGCCCTCTGCTTTAAATCCCCTGGATTACTTATCATGCCCGATACAATGTAAATGCTCCATACCTGGTCGTTATACTTTGTTGTTTTTTACTTCTATTATTTATCATTATATTGTTAGCTTTTTTTCCTGAATATTTTGTCTCGGAGGCTGGTTGAATCCAAGGACAGGGAACCCAGGGAAATGGAAGGTTGACTGTGGCACAACATGTCAATACAGGAGCCCTCGCTTACCTGCAGGGGAGACACTCGGAGACACACAGTGGGTGCCTGAAACTACAGACAGTACCAAACCCTGTAGACACTAAGAAGCCCCCGCAGGGGACACGCTCCGAGACCCACGGTGGGTGCCTGAACCTGCAGACAGTACCGAACCCTGTAGACACTAAGGAGCCCCCACTTACCTGCAGGGGGCACGTTCCGAGACCCACAGTGGGTGCCTGAAACTGCGGACAGTACCGAACCCTGTAGACACTATGTTTTTTCCTATACATACACACCTATGATCAATTTTAATTTATAAATTGGATACTGTAGGAGATTGACAACAATAATAAAACAGAACCATTATAATAATAATACAGTGTTCACAGCTTCCCAGATAGAAGTTTCATTCTTTAATCTTTATCTCAGCATAGGATTATTCTCCTCTCCTTATTGAGAGCTTCCACATTTTCACTCGAAGGAAGAACTTACAGCTTCCTCTGACCCCTGCCTGGCCCAGACCCCTGGAGGCCATGACCATGTGCACTTTCTCCAGACCTCGCATCCCTCTTACCGGGAGCCTCCCAGAAAGGCCAGGGCTGCGCTGTGCAGATCTCACGATGCCCTTCACTACGGGTTCATTTTGTTTTCCTAAAAATGGAGCCATGGCCAGGTTGTGGGACAGGTTCAGGATCTCTAGTCCAGCACAAATGCTGTGCCTGGGAGCTGTGTCCCCAGGAAGAAAAGGCTGCAGGTCCCATAGGGAGGAGCTCAGAAGGGGCCCCCACCAGCCTAGCCGCCACCCCAAATCCTTACAAGGGCTTAGTCTTGGCTTTTTGGGGTCCCTGTGAACTGCCCCGCCTTCCCTCTGCCCAGGATGGGAGAGGCTCCCGGCCCCTGCTGACTGGGCTGTGGCTGTTTTCGAGTGGCTTCACTGGGAAACTCAGTCACGAGCTGCCTCGGCAGAGGTGTCCCTGGCTTTACCGGGAAACTCAAGAGATTGCACAGCCTCATCCTGACCGCCCCTGGCTGTTCCCGCGGGGTCTTCTCCATCTGAGTCGGCACCTCTTTCAGGCCATGCTGCTGGTGCTCCCACGGTATGGCCTCCTGGGTGTCCTCTGGGATGGCAGTTTCACAGCTGCCATCCGGAATTCTGGCCGCTCAAGAACTCTGATGTGGGGAAAATCACTCAGTGGAAAGAAGCCTTAGCTCATGAAGCAGAATCACGGCCATGCTCTGCTCTGCTTAGAAAAGCTGGCCTTGGTCCTGCGAGAACAAAGTCCGCTACGGCGAAGCTTCCAGCTCTGTCAATAAAACTCGGTTCTTGAAGAGAGGGTGTGACAGGAGGTCCCGCGCCACCACGGGCAGCAGCTCTGCTCAGGATAGGAGTGGGCGGGACGTCGCGTGCACCCACAGCAGGAGCCAGAGCCTCTGCTCAGAGGACGCTCGCTCGGGACCAGGGGCCGCTGGCTCCAGGAGGAACGACGCACCCCAAAGGCCCCTGTGCTCCTCATGGGCCACCTCTTCAGGGGGTGCTGCTTCTGCCCTGGAAGCCCAGCCATTCTCCCTCCTCCACTCCCGGGCCCGAGCTGTCAGGGACACGCACAGGGCTCCAGCTGCCTCTTCCTCTAGCCAAGTGGGAGCCGGGGCTTTGGCCAAAGATTCTTGCCGCGCTTCCATAAACACTACAGCCCATGCAGGGGAGCCGGGAAGAGTGTCCAAGGCAGCCCTTCCTGGGTTGGGACGCACAGAGCTGGGGTCTCAAACCACAGCCAGATGGGCACTGCCTATTTCCATAAACGGAGTCACGGGAACTCAGCCTGGCCTTCGTCCGCGTCATCCTCCAGTGTCTGCGGCTGCCTCCACCCTCCGCCGACAGCGTGGGCACCTCACCGAGGAGGCTGAGGATGTTCACCGACCAGCCCTTTACAGAAGAGGCTGCTGGCCGCCGACGCAGACCCCTGGCCTCAGGGCCCAGCAAGCACGAGGGGTGGTTTTGTTTCTGGTGAGTGCCCACCCCACAGGTGTCTGGTGAAAAGATTCCATGGTGCATCCTGCAGCAAAGGATCCAGCTGCACAGCCCCAGTCCAGCTCTGGACTTTATACCCAGAAAGTTTCTGAAAAAGCAGATTTTGGACCAGTGTTAAGATCTGCACATCACAGATCTGTGTTCTGTGGCCTGACTTTGTCTGCCATTGGCTGAAGGTGAGGAGTGAAGATGGAGGTGCCACCAGGGAGGGGCAAAGGCTTTGAGAAGGAGCTTTAGGAGGGTCAGCTTCTGGGAGCATCTGCAGACACGGGAGCCCAGAACACGGAGCAGGTCCTGCAGGCTCAGCTTCCAGGGCTGAGGACCCAGGGCTGCGACACCCTCTCCCTAGGAACTATTGTCAGTGGACGAGCAGGCTCCCGTGCGGTGTCTAAGCCCACACAGAGCTGTCCACCATGGCTTAACCAGAATCCAAGATGGACCAAGAGGCGGTGCAGGGCTGAGGAGTCCGCAATGGGAGGAGGGGCTTTGTCCGCGGTGAGGATCCTGCCCAGACAGGCTTTCTGCAGCACAGCTGGGAATCTGCAGAGAAGGAGGAAGGAAGGAAGGGGTCCCCAGCCCCCCAACCTTCCTCACATGACCTGCTCCTGAGGGTGGAGGAGGTAGACGGCACCATCCTCCTTGGTCACCTGCACTGGGGGCAGCTAGGACAGGAGAGCTCACATCCAGATGGGTTCAGACCTCAACACACAGGGACCCACACGCTCACACCACACACACACGGAGGGACACACACAGATGGAGACACGGGGACCCGCACGCTCACACCACACACACGGAGGGACACACACAGATGGAGACACTGGGACCCGCACGTTCACACGACACACACACGGAGGGACACACACAGGGACACGGGGACCCGCACGCTCACACCACACACACACGGAGGGACACACACAGAGACACGGGGACCCGCACGATCACACCACACACACGGAGGGACACACACAGAGACACGGGGACCCGCACGCTCACACCACACACACACGGAGGGACACACACAGAGACACGGGGACCCGCACGCTCACACCACACACACGGAGGGACACACACAGAGACACGGGGACCCGCACGCTCACACCACACACACGGAGGGACACACACAGAGACACGGGGACCCGCACGCTCACACCACACACACACGGAGGGACACACACAGAGACACGGGGACCCACACGCTCACACCACACACAAGGAGGGACACACACAGAGACACGGGGACCCGCACACTCACACCACACACACACGGAGGGACACACACAGAGACATGGGGACCCGCACACTCACACCACACACACGGAGGGACACACACAGAGACACGGGGACCCGCACGCTCACACCACACACACACGGAGGGACACACACAGAGACACGGGGACCCACACGCTCACACCACACACACGGAGGGACACACACAGAGACACGGGGACCCGCACGCTCACACCACACACACACGGAGGGACACACACAGAGACACGGGGACCCGCACGCTCACACCACACACACGGAGGGACACACACAGAGACACGGGGACCCGCACGCTCACACCACACACACACGGAGGGACACACACAGAGACATGGGGACCCACACGCTCACCCCACACACACACGGAGGGACACACACAGAGACACGGGGACCCGCACGCTCACACCACACACACACGGAGGGACACACACAGAGACACGGGGACCCGCACGCTCACACCACACACACACGGAGGGACACACACAGAGACACGGGGACCCGCACGCTCACACCACACACACACGGAGGGACACACACAGAGACACGGGGACCCGCACGCTCACACCACACACACATGGAGGGACACACACAGATGGAGACACGGGGACCCGCACGCTCACACCACACACACACGGAGGGACACACACAGAGACACGGGGACCCGCACGCTCACACCACACACACGGAGGGACACACACAGAGACACGGGGACCCGCACGCTCACACCACACACACGGAGGGACACACACAGAGACACGGGGACCCGCACGCTCACACCACGCACAAACGGAGGGACACACACAGAGACACGGGGACCCGCACGCTCACACCACACACACATGCAGAGGGATCACACAGAGACACGGGGACCCACACGCTCACACCACACACACACGGAGGGACACACACAGATGGAGACACGGGGACCCGCACGCTCACACCACACACACGGAGGGACACACACAGAGACACGGGGACCCGCACGCTCACACCACACACACACGGAGGGACACACACAGAGACACGGGGACCCGCACGCTCACACCACACACACACGGAGGGACACACACAGAGACACGGGGACCCGCACGCTCACACCACACACACGGAGGGACACACACAGAGACACGGGGACCCGCACGCTCACACCACACACACACGGAGGGACACACACAGAGACACGGGGACCCGCACGCTCACACCACACACACGGAGGGACACACACAGAGACACGGGGACCCGCACGCTCACACCACACACACACGGAGGGACACACACAGAGACACGGGGACCCACACGCTCACCCCACACACACACGGAGGGACACACACAGAGACACGGGGACCCGCACGCTCACACCACACACACACGGAGGGACACACACAGAGACACGGGGACCCGCACGCTCACACCACACACACACGGAGGGACACACACAGAGACACGGGGACCCGCACGCTCACACCACACACACACGGAGGGACACACACAGAGACACGGGGACCCGCACGCTCACACCACACACACATGGAGGGACACACACAGATGGAGACACGGGGACCCGCACGCTCACACCACACACACACGGAGGGACACACACAGAGACACGGGGACCCGCACGCTCACACCACACACACGGAGGGACACACACAGAGACATGGGGACCCGCACGCTCACACCACACACACAGAGGGACACACACAGAGACACGGGGACCCGCACGCTCACACCACGCACAAACGGAGGGACACACACAGAGACACGGGGACCCGCACGCTCACACCACACACACATGCAGAGGGATCACACAGAGACACGGGGACCCACACGCTCACACCACACACACACGGAGGGACACACACAGATGGAGACACGGGGACCCGCACGCTCACACTACACACACGGAGGGACACACACAGAGACACGGGGACCCGCACGCTCACACCACACACACACGGAGGGACACACACAGAGACACGGGGACCCGCACGCTCACACCACACACACACGGAGGGACACACACAGAGACACGGGGACCCGCACGCTCACACCACACACACGGAGGGACACACACAGAGACACAGGGACCCGCACGCTCACACCACACACACACGGAGGGACACACAGAGAGACACGGGGACCCGCACGCTCACACCACACACACACGGAGGGACACACACGGAGACACGGGGACCCGCACGCTCACACCACACACACGGAGGGACACACACAGAGACACGGGGACCCGCACGCTCACACCACACACACACGGAGGGACACACACAGAGACACGGGGACCCGCACGCTCACACCACACACACACGGAGGGACACACACAGAGACACGGGGACCCGCACGCTCACACCACACACACGGAGGGACACACGCAGAGACACGGGGACCCGCACGCTCACACCACACACACACGGAGGGACACACACAGAGACACGGGGACCCGCACGCTCACACCACACACATGGAGGGACACACACAGAGACACGGGGACCCGCACGCTCACACCACACACACACGGAGGGACACACACAGAGACACGGGGACCCGCACGCTCACACCACACACACACGGAGGGACACACACAGAGACACAGGACCCGCACGCTCACACCACACACACGGAGGGACACACACAGAGACACGGGGACCCGCACGCTCACACCACACACACGGAGGGACACACACAGAGACACGGGGACCCGCACGCTCACACCACACACACACGGAGGGACACACACAGATGGAGACATGGGGACACGCACGCTCCACACACACGGAGGGACACACAGACGGAGACACAGGGACACGCACGCTCACGCTACACACACGTGGAGGAACACACACAGATGGAGACATGGGGACACACATGCACATGCCACACCCATGCTCATGCCACACACACGAGGGATACACACAGATGGAGACACGGGGACACACACACTCACACCACACACACATGGAGGGACACATATGGACAGAGACATGGGGACACGCATGCTCATGCCACACACACCTGGAGGGACACATGCAGAGAGATGGAGACACAAGGACAGAGACGTGGAGGGACACACACAGAGAGACGGAGACATGGGGACCCGCACACTCACACCACACACATGCGGAGGGACACACACAGATGGAGACACGGGGACACGCACGCTCACACCAGACACATGCGGAGGGACACACACAGATGGAGACACGGGGACCCGCACGCTCACACCACACACATGCGGAGGGACACAGGCAGATAGACAGAGACACGGACATGCACTCATGCCACACACGTGGAGGAACACATGGATAAACGGGGACACAGGGACACACATGCTCGCACCACACACACGCAGAGGGACACATGCAGATGGAGACACAGGGACACGCGCTCACACCACACATGCACAGAGGGACACAAGACACGAGGACACACAGGAATGCACACACACAGAATCTGCAGATTCTCACCACACGGGGACATGCACACTCACGTGTCACACATGCAAAGGTGCACAGGGACATGCACACCCTCCAACACGTGTGTCACACACACAAAGGTGCACAGGGACACACAAAGGTGCACAGGGACACACAGACCCTCTGACGTGTGTCACACACGCCAAGGTGCACAGGGACACACACGCCCTCCAATATGTGTCACACACACAAAGGTGCACAGGGACACACGCGCCCTCCGAGAGCCCTAGCAGCTTGAGCAGGCGCAGCCCCTTCTCAGCCAAACTCTTAGGGAGCCAAAGCTGCCTGGGGAAGGCAGGAAAAGTAGAAATCCCCAAGGGCAGGGGATCAGGGAGGGAGGAGGGCTTAGGGAGGAAGGAAAAGAGGAGGAGGGGCGGGGAAGGAGGAGGGGCAGGGAAGGACGAGGGGCGGGGAAGGACGAGGGGAGGGGAAGGAGGATGGGAGGGGAGGGAGGAGGGGAGGGAGGAGGGGAGGGCCCTGAGGAGGAAAGAGAGGAGGCGCCTCGGGAGGAAGGAGGGGAGGGGCAGGAGGGGCCCCCAGAGCAGCAGCAGCTGCAGCTGCAGGCCGTCCTGTCTGCCCGTTGTCAGCTCCGGGAGGAAGATGATGTACCAGCTGGTGGTACACGGTGTCATGGGCAAGAACACGGTGCTGGATGTGGCCAGTTCTGAGGAGGAATTCAATACCATGACTGTGAAGTGGCTGATGAAGTTAGTGTCCAAGGCTGTGCTGAAGGCAGGTGAGCAGGGGGGTGGGCTCGACTGCAGGTGAGGAGTCCTGGGCAGGACTCTGGGTCTCCCCTAGGGCTACGAATGGGGAGGGGATGGCTGGGTCCCCATCCAGGGCTTGGGGTGGACATGAGGCCTGGGGGCTTTGCTGCGGGTCCTGGTTCCTCACTCTGGGGTCTGTGCCCGGCAGGGTGGCACTCCGTAACTCCTGGCGGAGTCTCCATTTCCGTCTCTGGATGTGGAGGTTTGGGGGTTCAGCAGCGGCCAACCTCCTTGGCGTCCTTGCTGGACAAGGAGAAGCCCCACGCTTGCACTCAGGGCTCCTCCATCCTGGGGAGGGCCTGCCCCTGATTTCTGCCTTCTCTGAGCCCCTCCTCTGTGCTCCCTTTGCCCCCTAAATTCAGACAGGATGTGGGTATAAGCCCAGCAAACTGACAGGGTACAGAGCTCACCCCAGCAGGAGAAATGCCCCAAGAAAGGAACTGAGAGTGCAGACCCCAAAAACACTGTCCCCTCACCTCTCTTGGGGAATATGCTGGGATCCCTCCCCCAGCCAGGGCCCTGCGGGGATTCGGAGGCCAGGCCCAGGCTGACGCGCCTGCTCTCTGCCCCAGACACCATGGATTTCCTTTTGATGTTTGCCAACTACCGCCTGGACCCGGAGAAAAAGCTCCAGGACTATCAGATCAGGAACAAGTCCACCGTCATCATTGTGGTGCAGCTTCCTGGTGGGGGCCCAGGCCACCAGGGATGCACAGGCCCCGTGTCGGGGGGACACCTGGTTGTGGAGCCCCATTGGTCCTAGGTTGGCTCAGCTGGGTACTGACAGGGATGGGGCAATAAACAGTCGTGATCCCCAGCCTTGCCTGGGCCTGGTCCTCCGGGGCGATGGGGAAGAATGGTGTTCCAGGACAGGGAGGGGCACCTGCCCAGGGCCTTCCGCAGGTGACCTGCTGGGACTGGCCTTGAAGGAACCCCAAGTACACTCACCTGCACCCCCTCACAGCCACCTCAAAATGGGCCCGCAGTGTCTCAGCTCAGTATTTCCTGGGAGGGGACCTCACCCAAGGCTCCCCAAGGTTCCAATCCTCAAGGTCAGGGAGAGGCGGAAGAGAGCAGGGGCTTCCCATTGGGCGCCACAGTGCAGTGCTGAGCCCCATATGCCCCCAGCTCAGGTGGGTCCGGCATTCCCTGCGGCTCTGGGGGCAGATGAGCAGAAATGGATCGGAGTCCTTGCTCAGCTCACAGCACCCTTTCCTCAGCCTCACCCCATTGGAAGCGGCCCCTGAACCCTCTGCCTACCCTCTGGGGTAGGCACTCCTCTGGGTTAGCTCTGGGAAGGCTGGGAAGGTCTCCGTCCCACCTCGAGCCAGGTGTGGGAACAGAGTGGTCTGTCTGGGCCCTGGAACAAAGATCAAAGCCAGGGTGAGGCTGGTCCAGAGATGTCCCCAGGCCCTTCCAGGGTTAATGTCCTTCACCCACAGGCCCCTGGTTCCCCCAGGAGGGACCGAACAAAGACAACATAGTGGGGATCCCCTGCTCTGCCAAGCCTAGGGGTGCCCTGGCTTCTCCCCTTGCCTGTGTGGGTGTGTGAGGATCCCAGGGTAGAACTGGGGAGGGATGCGGCGTTCGAGGCCCGGTGTCGGGCAGCACCTTTGGAGGGGACTGAGCTTGTCCCGGCTGTGACCGGCCCTCGAGGCTTTGGCTGGCTGAAGGGGAGGGGCCTGTGCCTCATGCTCCAAGGCTTTCCATCCTGGACAAGGAGACCCCTGGGCCCACAATAGCTTAAATAGGAGCCTGGCCCTGCCCCTCTTCACATGGCTTGTGGCCACAGGGACCCTTCACCAACCCTTTTCCCAGGCTCCCTGTGTCCTCACAGTCCAGCCCCCACAGCTGCAGAGCCCTTCACATGCCAGACAGGAAGACACATCACTGAACTAGGAGGTCCCAGCTGGCAGAAAGGGGATTGGGCACCTCAGGCAGGCCTCACCTGCATGCCCACACCATGCTGCCCACGGCAGGGCCAGGCCACTCCAGGCCCCTCTGTCCTGCAGGCGAAAAGCCAGGAGCGCAGCTGCCCCAGGATTGGGTTCTGAGCAAGGTGAGGCCCCAACCCCATCCCCACTCCCCCAGGGCGGGCCTAGGGTGCAGTCCTGAGGGCGCCTGGGGCTGGCCTGCCCCTGTGTGCCCCCCACCCGCAGAAAAGGCTGGAAAGAAGTCACACCTGTAGGCGGAGGCCAGAGGAGGGGACAGCCTTGTCCTTGCTCCCCACCCTGCCTGTCTGCACAGGAGCCCACGGTGGGGCCCAGGAGGCACCTCCCTCAGGCCGACTGTCCCTCCCCACCTAGGGCCCGTGAGCTGGGGGTACCGCTGGGTGCTGGATCAGGGCCCAGAGCCTGCTACAACCAAACCTCTAGGCCCCAGTATAGGAGTCAGGGCTCTCCAGAGAAAGAGTCCAGGGAGATACATGTAGGAGATTTTTATGGGAATCGGCTCCTTGATCATGGAGGCTGAGAAATCCCACAAACTGCTGTCCCTAAGCCGGTGAACTGGAACAGCCGGTGGCATCATTCCGTCCGAGCCCAAAGGCCTGAGAATCGAGGAAGCGCTGGTGTCACTCCCAGAGCGCAAGGGCCTGGGAACCAAAAATGCCTGGTCTGTGGGCAGGAGGAGACGGACGCCCCAGCCCAAGAAGACAGAGGAGCCCCCTGTGCCTGGGTCTGCACTGGGCTGGGTGCTACCCACCCTCATAGCTGAGGGCAGATCTGCCTTCCTCAGCCGACTGACGAATCCTCACCTCTTCCTGAAACACCCTTACAGACGCACCAGAAGCCATGATTTGCCAGCTCTCTGGGCATCCCTGAGCCCAGTCAACTTGACACAAAAAGTTAAGCATCGCGAGTCCACCCCTTGTCAGCTTGGCACCCGTACCCGTCTCCTTAAGCCATACTTAATTTCTAAAAACACCATAGTGTGTGGCTAAAAACACCATGCTGAGGCCACGTTTCCACCAAACCTGATACAAGTGTCCTGGGTACAGTGGAAAACATGCTCGTCCCATCCCCAACAGGGGAGATGAAGTCCTTGAAGGTGTTTATTTATTCCCTGATATCCCATAACATAAACATTCTGTTGTAAAATTCATGAAGCTTTAATAGTGTGACATAAGTCAATGCCTCTCATGCTACGTGGTGATGGGACAGCAGAGGGAAGCGAGTTAACATGTTTGCTTTGGACATGTCCACACAAAACCTACACACACACAACCCTACAAAATCAGGCAGAAGCGCTCCTGACAGCCGCAGCCCTCCTTTCCACAGGGGCCTGTGGCTGCCGCGGGTCTGTGGAGCCGCTGTCTTCTCCAGCCCAGGCTGTGTCACTGCGGCTTTCAGCAGGTGGCTCAGCAGGCCATGGCTGGCAGGGATGGAGGAAGACCCCATTCCAGCACCGTGAGGGGCACCTGGGGGGACTTGAAGGTAGCCTGACCTCCCAGGCCATGAGCAGACCCCCAAGCCTGCTCACCAGCAGCCCCTCACAGCCACCTCCAAATGGACCCACAACCTTCCAGTTCGGTGTTTCCTGGGAGGCCCTGCGAGTATGGGGCCGTCATGCCCTGTGACAGTAAAGTCTGCAGAGCCATCTCCAGGCCTGGGTCTCCCAGGCATGGCACCAAGGCTCCGGGTCCCACAGGCCTCTGGTCCAGGTGACACCAAACAGCTCCATCTATGCCAGGACATCCCCTGGCCCCAAGGTGGGGGCCTCCTTCCTAGGCTGCGGGCACAGGGTGACACCAGAGGAGCCTGTAGCCCCCTCCCCATCTGGCTGCTTCTGGGAGGGCATGTTGACTAAGTCCCACCTCCAGGTGTGGGAGCAGAGTGGCCGTGTGGGGGACACTCAGCCAGTCCTGGATCAGGTTGGGCCCTGGCCCAAAGCTCTGAGCCAGAGGCAAGGCTGACCAAGAGGGGTCCCCAGGCCTTCCAAGGCCAGTTTCCCCCATCCCCAGTGATCGGGAAGGACAGGGAAGGCCCACGAGGTGGCCCCAGGTGACCTTCATGTGGAAGGGAGGCCTGTTCCCATGCACACTGGGGTGGACCCTCTGACCGCCAGGCACTGAGGAGGTGGCCTGGGCAGAGGCCTCAGGCACCCCTCGCACCTGTTTCCGGGGAGAGGAAGTGCAGGGTGGACCCTCCCCTACTTCCACTGTTCCTCCAACGGTCCCCTCCCCTCCCTGTGGCTTGAACTATGTCCTGCCGTAGAAATAAGATACGGATCTACTTCCTTCCCACAGCTTCCTGCACCCCACCCTGACACACCACCACCTCCACGTGACTGCGGCTTCAGTTTCATTTCTCAGGGGCTGCCCATTTCCAGGAAGACCTCCTCTGACTTGGGGTTCCTGGCCTTGGGTGGAGTCCGGGCATCCGCTGCCTGCTCCCTGCAGTGATGCAGCCCCTCCCAGGGGCCCCTCCCAGCTTCTTGGAGGGGATGCGGGGAGGCGGGCGGAACTGGCTCAGGAGCAGGAGTGAGGCCCTGCATGGCCGAGGGCAGGTGTCCTAGACAGGTCACGGGTCAGATGACAGGAGTGGCTCCCATGAGGCCCTCAGAGGCTGGCTCAGGGCTGGCCAGGGTCCTCTGCAGGGCAAGCTCTGGGGGCGTGCACAGGACCTGGTCATGGGGGGAGGCTGGGCCCTGACTCAGAACCACAGAGGGAGCCCCAACAGCACCCTGTTGGATGGTAACTGGGCCTCAGGCCGGCCGGCACTGGACTCTAATACCCTTCAGGACGTGGGCTTTCTGACCTTCTGCTCAGGCAGATACCAGAGGTCCAGGAAGGTCAGTCCTTAAGCAGAGCCCATGGGAGGGGGCTGTGGGGGCTCCGGGCAGGGATTCTGGGAGATGGGGGTGGCTCTGGCTACTCCCTCCCGGAGCTGTGGGCTGGGGGGCTCTGTGCTCGGTGGCTCTGTGTGGGGCCTCCAGGCTGTGGTATAGGCCAGGTGGGCTCTCGGCCCAGGCTGAGGGGGTTCTGGGCAGGTGGTGATGGCTGAGAGTGGCCTGCACTGCCCCACACAGAGCCCACCCCTTGCTTTCTGCCTCCAGTCCTGGTCCCATGCCCAGGGCCAGGAGGGCAGCTCAGGGAGTGGGGGCAGCATCCTAGGGGCTGGAAACCAGGCTGTGGTCCCCAAAGCATGGCCTGTGCACCCCAAAACCCCTTCACCCCTGTCTGTTGCCCTCCCAGTGCCAGGGATGGCCAGTTGCCTCCCACAGTCGGGCCTCCATCCAGCTGGCTCCAGCGGCCACACTCCAGGCCTGTGCGGCCCGCCCTGTCCCGGCCCGAGGTCTGGGCAGCAGGGGCAGCGTCACAGCCAGCCTCGCCTCCACGGGGTATGCTGCATTTCTCAGAGGGAAACACTGTCCAGGAGAGACATCTGGGGACTTTCCCAAAGCGGGAGTGGGGGTTTCCACTCTGACTGCCCATCACTAAGGAGAGGCAGAGCCTTGTACCCACAAGGTGGAGCCAGGGCTGGGTGTGGCGTCCAGAGCAACTGGACATCCACGTGGAAACACACAAACCGCACCCTTATGTTGTGCAAGAAGCACCGACTATCTGAATAGGTGTCATTGACCTCACTTCACAGGGAAATCATGAAATGTCTGGCAGAAAACATCAGGGAACATTGCTGTGACCTGAGAGTGCACAGACATTTCCTGGGCAGGGAGGAGAAAGCAGTGACGAGTGCATTTAAAAATAATCAATTTGGCTTTATTCGAAGGAAAATACTCTAGTTATCAAAAGACACTACGCAGAAAATGACCAGGAAGTCTGCGGAGATACTGCCAAACAAATCTCACACAAAAATCTCGAATCCAGAATATAGAAAGAATTATCACAAATCAATAAAAAGACACACAACCCCACTTTAAAAATGAACAGAGGAGACTGGAATGGACAGACCGTGCGGGACTAATTGTTTAACAAGTTTTTGTCATGAGGGAAATGCAACTTTAAGCCAGGAAGAGTCAGAACCTTACAATCAGCGGAAGAGAGACAGTTTTTAAATCTCGACACCACCGACTTTTAAAGACACCAAAACTGTCACACATGAATGGCGAGAGTTAAAACACCGCAACCACTTCGGGAAAGGTTTGGACAGTCCCTTAAAACGTTTTCACTCGCCTACCATAAGAGAAGCAGAAATGAAATCCCGAGCCCCCGCACCAACAAGCTGAACAGACCCCTCTCGGCCAAGGGGATTCCAGAGAAATCTGAAAAACATGCCAAAAATTCCGCCATGACAGAGCGGGAGGTGGGACCCGCCGCGTCACAGCCCCTCCGTCTGTGGTTGGGACACCACACTCACCCGCATGAAGGTGAAGGCGGAGAGGAGACGGACAAAACAAGTTCCTCGTGGCGATAAGATAGCAAACAGTCAACAAGACCTGAAGCCCTGCCTGGCAGGGGTGGAGTCACGCACCGGACGGACACTTAAAAGCAGAAACCAGGGGCTGCTGGCCAGGAGGGTTCTCTTTTGCTCTTGCAGCTAAACCAGCGCTGGCCTCCAGGAGAGCCATACTCACTCAGGTGCAGCTCACCCACTGCAGACGCTGACACACAGCCCCACTCCTCTGTGCCACAAGCCCTGAGTTTGATTGGCCAAGAGGCTGATTTCTGTAATTCTGACCAGGGACCACCCAGCAGGGACTGGTTCTGGTCGGTTTCCAGAGGCTGTGCACTGAGCGCCTTTGTGTTGCTGCTTCACCTTTCCAGGCACGGGTCTCATAGGAACACATTTAGATGTCACGTGTCCATCCCCAAGGGAACTTGGGATGCATGTCACATGCGTGTTTGTTCAGTATGCATGAGTGACGACCCCTTCCTGAATGTTCACGGCTCCTCCAGCAACCCAGGGAGCGCGTGTGCTTAGCCGACCTGTTCAGCAGGAAGCTCCTGCCCCAACCCCCTCCTTCCAGGTGCCCGGCCCGGGCTCTGCCGGCCACCCTGAAGGGCCTACCCCTTTCTAGGAAATAAAGTCTTCTTTCCAATTTTATAGATCTGGGATTTATTCAGTGGACAGAGTTCACCCGGGGCATTTTAGGAATTTACCCAAAAGACATAAAAGTCTGTATCTACAAAAGGAATAGACCAAAATGCTAATACCAGCTTTATTCATAGTAGTAAGAACTGAAATCCACCCACATGTTCATCATCAGAAAAACGGCCAGACTGTGACTCTTCATGACATGGGTTCAAGTCAGTAATGAAAAGGAACAAAACTCTGAAACATGCTCAAGGGACACGAACTCTCAGGGACAGGGCTCTCCCTGAAAACAGGCAGTGCCCTCGGGCAGGTCCCTTCCCTCCTGGTCTCAGTCTCCCCAGCTGTGCCAGGGGGACGCCAGGTGGGACCCAACTGGGTTTCCAAAAATAAAAGGAAATCTAAGTCTCAGAGAAAGGGGAGCTGTGGGCCAGGTTGGGGGAAGGCCCTCCGGGGCTGGAGTCGGTCCTGGGGGAGAAGGACAGGGCTGCGGGGGGGACACCGGGCAGGTCCCACGTGCTATACCCTGTATGGCCGTGGCTGGTGTCCCAGTGCTTGGGTGCAGACCCAGTGGACAGGAGCCATGCTGCAGGGTGACAGACTGCCCATCATGGGGCCTGCAGGGTTCATGCCCCATCCCTCAGGGTCCGGAGCTCTGGATGGTCCCAGCCCCGGCTCTCTCCCCCTGCAGACACCCAGGCTCAGCACCATCTCCATGCAGCTGTGGGCAACTGTCCCCTCTGCAGGAATTTCAAGCAAATGGCGATGGCACTTTCGGTTTTCATCTCTGGGAAGCGCTTTCTGGGCAGGAAGGTGGGAGGGAGGTTGATGTGAGGGGTGGTCTTGAGTTCTCCTGAGGGGCAGGTGAGGGCAGCACAGGGCAGGGAATGTGGGGCTGGGGCAGGGGCTGCTGCCGACTCTTGACCAGAGGGGACACACAGCAGGTGGAGGAGGGTCTCACCCAGACCGGACCCTCGGCAGGTCAAGAAGCTTGGGGGTCCCTGCTGAGGTGGGGACACAGTGGAGGTGCAGGCAACCAGGAATGAGGGGACCTTTCCATAGGCAGAGACACAGCCCACGTGCAGGGGGCCTGGCCTCGGTGGGGACACAGCCAGGTGCAGGGAGCAGGGGGTGCTCACTCAAGGGAAGATACCTACAGGTGCAGGCAGGAGTGAGCTTCACCTAGGCAGGGTCAGGGAACAGGAGCAGGGGCCATGAGGGGCCCTCCCAGGTGGAGACACAGTGCAGGTTCAGTGGGGGTCTCACCCCGGTGGGGGCACAGTGCAGGTGCAATAAGCATGGGGCCCTCACTGCATTCATGCAGGGAGGCAGAAATGGGGGCCCTTGTTCAGGCAGGGACCTGGAGGAGGTGCAGGGATCTGGGGGACCCTGCCTCAAGAGGGGCCAGGTGCAGGGAGCAGGTATTGGGGTCCTGGAGCCAAGAGCGCAGGTAGGAGTAGTGGAGCTCAGCTGGAGGCTCAGAAGAGCTGGGCCAGTCTCCCGAGTCCAGGGCTGGCCGAGCGTGGCCAGTGCGTCCGGGTGTGTCGAGTGCCGGGAGGATGCCAGGCTGTGGGGCAGAGCCGCTGTGGCCATCCTGGCAGTGCACCTGGGTGGCAGCTGGTGGGGCGGGAGCTGGGGCTGCAGGTGTGGTGTTCCCAGAGGCCCAGGTGCCCTCTCCCACACTCCTGGGCCCTCTGGGTTGTGGGAACTGGCCAGCTTCTGCCCTGTCCCCTCCAGTGTCCTGCAGGCACAGCTCCTCAGCGGGGCCCAGGCCGATGGCAGGTCTTAACGTGTCCCTCTCCTTCTTCTTTGCCACCTTCGCCCTCTGTGAGGGGGCCAGGCGGGCCTCCAAGGCCCTGCTCCCAGTGGGCGCCTATGAAGGCTTCGCCCGGGAGGTGGTGGGCGCGGTGCAGCTCGGGGCCTGCTGCCTGGAGATGAGGATGCTGGTTGAGCTCGGGCCCTGGGCTGGAGGCTTCGGGCCTGACCTGCTGCTCACCCTGCTCTTCCTGCTCTTCCTGGCGCATGGGGCCACCTTGGACGGGGTCTTGGCCAACCCCACCGTGTCCCTGCAGGAGTTCCTCATGGCCGAGGCGTCTCTGCCTGGCACTCTGCTGAAGCTGGCGGCCCAGGGGCTGGGCATGCAGGCCGCCTGCACCCTGACGCACCTCTGCTGGGCCTGGGAGCTCAGCGACCTGCACCTGCTACAGAGCCTCATGGCCCAGAGCTGCAGCTCGGCCCTGCGCACATCTGTGCCCCACGGGGCGCTTGTGGAGGCCGTCTGCGCCTTTTGTTTCCATCTGATCCTCCTGCACCTGCGGCACAGTCCTCCCGCCTACAGGGTGCCCGCCGTGGCTCTGCTGGTCACCGTCACGGCCTACACAGGTGAGCACTAATTCCCCTCAAGACCCCTCCGCCTGTGTGGCCTCCATGCACACTCAGGCCCGTTCACACCCAGGAGAGCGGGCTGCTGGCCCGGGCGGCAACAAACCCACGAGAAGGGGCGGTGACTTCCTGCGACCTGGCGGGTGGACGAGGGCCTGTGCTGGACATGGGGTGCTGTGGAGGAGCCTGTCCCCTGCCAGGGCCATCATGGCCACTGCACCTCTCCCCAGTCCCAGCTGCTCCCGTTCCTCCCAGAAGTGCTGCATCTGGGGTATTTGGGACGGCCGAGGCAGGCGCTTCCTGGCCCAGCCCTGGTCTGGTGTGGGAGTCCCTGCACCCTCTATCACCCCTTCCAGAGTGACAGGTCCTGTCCCACCTGCCCCACTCGATCTCCCTGGCCTCCTAATGACACCTGCATCCTGTGATCCCTGCCTGCACCTAGGCTGACCGTGGGACCCACCTCTCATAGTCCCCTCACCCCCTTGTGAGCTCCCTCCACTCAGACCCTCCGTCTGATCCAGCCCCCCATGTCTGCTTTCCCCTCCGAGCGCTGGGCTCCACCACCACAAAAGCCTTTGTTCGGCAAGCTCCCGGGACAGGTGTCCACGCGCTGGGGCTGCGGGGAGAGCCAGGGGCGGCCGCCTCGTGCTCCAGGCACTGGGGACACCACAGGAAGGGCTGCAGGGAGCATGGCGCCAGGTCTCCTTCCCAGGGTCCGAGGTCCTAATCAGGACAGGACCAGCACTTGGGTCCGTGGCACTACCCCCGACCCAGCACTGGGCAGACACCACGGAACCTGGACCACAAAGGCCATAGGAAGGTGCCACCAGAGCCCTGTACAGATTGGGAAACTGAGGAACAGGTGAGCAGGGAGCTCTGCAGGGACACACGTCTGTGGCAGATTGCCCGGGCCTCTGTCCTGGGTGGCACTGGAGAGCTCCTGTCAAAGGTCCTGCCTCCATGAAGCCGAAGGAGCCTGGTTTCAGGCACAGAGCTGCCCATCCTCAGGGTCCTGGTTTCCACGTGGGCGGACGCAGGTTCCATGTCCCTGTGGCCCTTGCCCTCTGCTGGGCCCACTCCCTGCTCTTCCCTGCCCAGAGGCAGGTCCCTGGTGTTGGTGGATCCTGTTATTTGGGGTAGTCACCCTGGCCTGGGGCTGCAGAACAGCATCTCACATCACACAGCCGGGTCCTCTCCTCTCCTCTGCTGCTGCCCGTTTCTGAGATCTCTCTCCGTCTCTCCTCTCTCTCTCTGTCTCCCTGTCTCTGTCACTTTTTGTCTCTCTCTCACTATCTGTCTCTCTTAGTCTCTGTCTCTGTCTCTCTCTGTCCCTGTCTTTCTCGAGGGCCACTTCCTCCAAGGTGGGGTGTTGGAGGGTAGCATGGGTGGGTCACAGGAGTCCGGGTGAGACGTCGGGAGGGTGTTCGACGGCCCTGGGGCCCCCAAGCTGCTGACCCGGACCCAGAGCTTGACTGAAGCAGCCTGGCTGTGTTATGTGTCCGTCAGTACGGGGGGCCAGGTGGGGCTCCAGGAGCCAAGAGCAACCCCCAGGCCTGCACACAGCGGGGTTCTCGGTGTGGGTTCGGTGGTGGGTGTCAAGTCCTGGCCTGGAGAGGGGCGTCAGGCAGGGCTGAGGACCAGGGTTGACTGTGCTCTGCCCGCAGCTGGGCCTTTCACGTCCGCCTTCTTCAACCCTGCCCTGGCCACCTCTGTGACCTTTGGCTGCTCAGGACACACCTTACTGGAGTATGCCCAGGTGTACTGGCTGGGCCCTCTGACAGGTAAGGGCAGGGGCGAGGTGGGGTCCCTAGGGCTGCTGGGGCCCAGAGAGTGTCCTGGCACATGGGGTCCTACAGAGTGGAGGTGAGGGTGCTGGGTCAGTGCTCCTGGGGAGGTCTCTGCAGTGGGCACGGTGTGTGGGGAAGAGGCTGTGACGGCATGTCTCACTGTGGACACCGTCCTGGTGCCGAGCAAGCTGTAGCCAGGTAAGAAGGGGGCAGGCTGGGGAGAGGCCAACCTTGCAAGGGGCGCTGGGCACATGGGGAACGGTGTCTGCAGTGGGGCTCCATGAACCTGGGGTTCCCATCCCAGGGGGTATCTCCACATACCCGGAGCTAGGCTCCCCCGAGAGGGGCTCATTCTGGAGTCCCTGAATCCTCAGGATACAGGGAGCTCCACTTAGATGATATAGGGTGCCATCGTGCACTTACAGGGCTGTGAGCATGGGGTGGAGCAGCCGGTCCCTTTGCCTCCTGGTGGGGCGGATCTGGGACTCGCTGATGCACACAGGGGACCCCTCAGCTCCCCCACAGTGCTTGCCCCTCCTTCCCTGCATCCTGGACCCAAGCAGAGGAGCAGCAGGGGGAGGTCATGCAGCCCCCCTTGGCCCTAGATCTGGGGATTCTGGTTCCTGGTGTCAGAGGCCCAGGTGGAGCCCACACCTTCTCCTGCACCAGCTCTCAGACACTCGGCTCCACCTCGCTGAGGTACCAGAAGGACCCTTGGGTTCCTGTGGAATTCTGGAAGCTTTTTTCAGCTTCTGCTGGCTCTACACTGGGGAGGTCTCAGGGTCAATGCCTCAGCCTCCCCTGGGGGGAAGACAGGAGCTGGGGATCTCTCAGGCACCCTGGCCCTGCAATGGTGACACTGACATCATTGTGATCTGTCGCCGTGGTTCTGATGTGGTCACACTATCTCAGGCATGTGCACGGCCCTAGAAAGGGCATGAAGTGCATCAGGACCCCACTCCTGCCCCTCGTCCCCGAGGCAGCACCGCCCTCTGCTAAGAAGCAGCTGAGTGTTGGCCTCTTTGTCCCCACACACTGGCCTGCAGGGCTTCTCTGAGACTCTTCAGTTCAGGCATCAACCCTGGGCTGTCTCCTGCAATGTGGGGGGCCGGCTTTCCTCCCTTGCGGCCCCCGCACTCCCCTGCGGATCCTTCACCCAGGGTGGGTCGGCCTCCTCCTCCTGATGAGCTCCAGAGCCCTCGCTAGTTCCCTGGCGTGGAAACACGACCCGGGTGAGCTGTGGTGGCCCAGGACGCCTCTCTTCCTACACAGGCCTTGCTTCCTGAGGTGAAGGGTCCTGGACTCTCCCCTGCCCAGGCTTCTGGGTGATTTGGTTAATTCAACACCAGTGCTCTGCGTGGGCACCATCTCCCCCAAGGATCCATAGCTCCGGGTTACCCACAGGTGTCCATCTCCAGTCTGGGGCTGCCCTTCACCTCTCTCCTGGTTGCATTTCTGTTTCTTGCTTTCCTCATGGCCTCCTGCTTTGGTTTATTCCTTCTTTTTGCTGGTGCCTGTCTCACAGTAGCTTCCTGAGAACGGGGACCTGGCAGGTACGCTTCAGACCTCCTTTGTCTGAAATACAGTATCCTGGTTCTGACCTGCACTTGAGTGTCGGCGAGGCCTGGGCAGAGTTCCGGGTGGGAGATCAGTTTCCTCCTGAGTTTCTCAGGCTGCACGCCATGGCCTGTGGTGGCTTCATGGGCTGCAAGGCAAAGGATGCAAACGAAGAGGCTTCATGTGACAGGGTTGTATGCTCAGCCAGCTCTGGGGGCTGGAGCCTGTGATCGTGGCATTGACAGGGTCAGCTCTCCTTGGAGGCTGCTGGGGAGGAGCCTCCTGCCTCTTCCCTGCTCTGGGGGCCTCTGGCACCCCCGTTGTCCCTGGGCTTAGAGACGCACCACTCCCATGTCTGCCGATTCCCCTGGCCACCTCCTCTGTGTCATTGTCTCTCTCTTCGTATACGGACACCAGTCATTGAATTTAAGGTTCACTCTACTCAAGTATGACATCACTGTAATTTAACTAATGTTATGTCCCAGACCCTATTTCTAACAAGGGCACATCCTGTGTTCTGGGAAGGACATGTCACTGGGGAAATACTCTTCACCCCGCTACAACCTCTCACTGTAGAACCACGTCTATGGAGAAGCCCAAAGGGCATCTGCGGCTTCTAGGAGCCAAGTGGGAAGAGGCTGGGATCCCTGTTTCAGGCGGGACTCCAGGCTCGGGCGGGCCTGATGCTCGAGTCCACATGCCCCCTCTAGAGGGGACCCTGTCTCCTGCCAGGGCCAGGGAGGGAGGCACTGGCTGTGTCTGTATTTTGGGGTTTGGGGCTCTGGAGCTTCCCATGTGGAATTGCTGTCCCTCCTCCTAGGTGAGTCCCAGGGCTACCCCATCCCACAGAGACCCGGGCACCAGCTTCTGAAAGCACGGGGCACCTGCGGAAGAAGTGGGTTGTTTCCCGGCTTTCGTCCCTGCGGGGGGGGATCCGGCCCCTCTATGTCATCCGTGTCTTGTCAGTCCCACGCCGTGCTCCTGCGTCTCTTCCCGTCTCATCCATCTGGATGCTTGACACTTCTGACAGCACCCCTTTCCTGTCATCTTAGAGCAGCTTCAGGAACCCGAAAAACAGGCTGTGTCCCTCCATTAACCTCCTTTATCCACATGTGCAGTGTCAGCATGAGCCCTGGGGAGCTCTGAGGCTGCAGGAGCCCCGTAGCCAGGTGGGGACATTGGGCTGGCTCCCTGGGTGTAAGCGGCCACCCGCACCTGCTGGCTGCGCCCCTGAGCAGGTCATCCGGCCTCCTTGGGCCTGCCCTCCTGGGAGCAGAGATAGGACCAGAGTGGGCCTTGGAGGGCTGAGTGAGGGGAAAGGCCAGTCTCAGCAAGCTATAGGCACAGGGGCCACTGTCCGGAGCCACAGCAGCTGCAGGTGGTGACAGGCAGGTCCCGCTCAGGCCAGCCCTAGTGGAGCCAACACGCTGCGGGTTAAATCCTTAGAGGACTGAGATCAAACTTGAAGAGGATCCACTCTCCCCTTCTGCCTAGGACACCAGCCCTTCCCAATGACCTGGAAGGCAGGTGGGGATTTAGGAGTCTCTGCTCCTGGAGTTCTGGAAGAACGTGGGCCCAGCCTCCCACCAAGGGGCACCCACATCTTTCTTGTCCACTCACATCCCACCTCTAGGCCCGGCCACAGTCCTGCAAACAGCCACCCTGGGACGCCACATCATGTCCCAGAAGAAAATGGCCACAGAAGCTCTGCAGGTGGCTCAGGACAATGTGGGGGCAGGGGAATTCCAGTCACTCATCCCAGAGGGTGGTTCAGAAGTACAAGGAACCCCACGGGCTTGCCCCCATCCCCACGGCTGGCATACCTAGAGGGAGGGGCACGACCAGGGAGGGAAGACCAGGACCAGGCAGGGGCTGGGCCTCAGGGTTCTTGGGGCCCCTGGCCAGGCTGCCTGGCTCCCCTGTCCTGACACAGGCCTGGAAGTGGGTGTCCTGTCTGTGTTTGGGCCCAGGAGCCCTGCGGCCCACCTAAGATCTGCCTTCTCTTGCAGGGATGGTCCTGGCTGTGCTGCTGCACCAGGGCCGGCTTCCCCGCCTTTTCCAGAGGAACCTGTTCTACAGCCAGAAGAACAAGTACCGAGCACCCCGAGGGAAGCCGGCCCTGGCCTCGGGGGACACCCAGACCCCTGCGAAGGGGTCCAGTGGCCGGGAGCCTGGGCGCCAGTGTTGACGGGCCACATTCCAGCTGAGCAGCCTTGCTCTGTGTGAGCCCCGTGTGAGGACCGTGCTAAGAGGGAACCCAGCCACTCCCCTAGAAGCCGTTTGTCAATAAACCATTCCTAAGACCTGTGTGTCCCCTGGGCCCGAGAGAGGTTTCTGGACGGGCAGGCAGGGGTGTGTGGAAACACGGTGAGGCTGGTCTGAGTCTTCCCATCTCCCACGGGCTCCGAGGCTGGTCTGAGTCTCCCCATCTCCCATGGGCTCCTTCCTGCCTCTTGTTACAGAAGAAGCAGGAGAGGAAAGGGCAGGATGACAGGGAAGACCCCAGGGAGTTTGCCAGGTCCCGAGTCTGCAAAGATGGTGCTGCAGCCCTGGACGTGCCTGGGAGGGAGCCCACAGCCAGGGAAGCCTGAGACCCGCCGGGAAGCTGAAGATGGGAGCCTGAGGATGCAGGCTTGTGAACCAGGCACAGGGCACCCAGTCCCACCGCCCCTGAGTTCGCCACCCTCAGGACCATGGCCTGGTCGTCGTCCAAAGCCGGGTCACTCACTGGGACCTTGTGGCAGAACTGGGACCTGGAGATATGGAGCCTCCAGCCATTTCCTTCTCAAAGAACAGGGCCGGTCCGGGAACTTCCACCCAAAAGAGACAAGAGTCCCTCTGCTGCGGGTCCTGCTGCCCCGTCCAGAGGGAGTGAGTGAGGTGGTGGTGGTCCTGCCGCAGGCCGCACCCCGTCCTCTGGTGGGCCCAGCTGCTCTGCTATGGGGGAAGGAGGAGAGGAGAAAGCAGGGAGATGTCCCCGATTCGGTGGGCTAGGGGACACCCCAACCCCCAGTGAGACCTCTACCCAGCCAGCGTCCAGGCTCTCGACACCACTGCGAGAAGGAATCAGGGGCGAGTCGGCAAATAGTGAAAGGCAGAGAGTTCCTGCGAAGGCCGAAGCTCCCACTGGAGAAAGGGAGTGTGGCGCCCTCTAGAGTCCGTCCCACGCAGGGGCGCTGGGGCCGGAGGAGAATCCACAGGATTCCTGGAAAAGGTGGAGATGTCTCCGAGCTGCAGGGCCGCCCATTTTTGCACAGATCTGGGTGTTCTGGAGCCGTCGTGCGCGGTGGGGGTGTGATGCGTACGCTAATGAGCGCATCGTGAGGCCGCAGGAGACACCGGGGCACACCCAGAGCCCTGTGGGGTCCAGGCGGTCTCAGCCAGCGCGGCCACACCCTGGTGTGTGGGGTCCTGTCAGCCCCGGGCTCCTGCAGGGTTTCCTCTTCCTAGAGATGAGAAGGGGTTGCCTGGAATGTCCACTCCCCTCCAACCACCCTGTATTATTCCCGTCTCATGGTGCGTGGGCTTCTCCCTGGGGATGCCGGTGAGGCCACATTTTCCTGGACGAGCGTCTGGTGGAGGGAGAGAAAGAAGAATCTCCCCCACCCCGAGGCTGCCCCTTCACACACGCACCCTCCTCCCCGCCATAAAGCCCCTCCCACCCAGGCAAAGAGCTGACTCTTTCTGGAGCCCCGGGCTCCTCTTCCCTGCTGTGGAGTGGGGACAGGAGCCCTGGCACACGCCTGAGAGCCAGTCCTGTGTGTCTTCCAGAGGCCCCGATGGGGCTGCCAGATGCTGCCAGGCAAAGGACTGCTGAGCACACAGGGGAGCTGAGGGGGTGGGGCCAACCAGCTCCCCTCACAGGCGTTCTGCTTGAGGGCCTGGCCGTGCCTGGGTGTCACATGCCAGCCGCAGAAGCAGCAGCAGGGGGTGGGGCCCCAGGAAGGAGAGGGGCTTCTCCTCGGGTGGCAGCACCCAGCCCCTGGGTGCCGGAGGTGTGTCTGTTCCCCCAGGAGTGCCTGCAGCCTCTGCACAGATCCCTCCAGGAGGGAGGTCCCGGTGCTCGGCAGGAGCTGTCAGTACCTGAGCCTGGGAGGAGCAGACACAGCCACCTCTCCGTGAAGTAACCAGGAGGCTGTTAGAGTTACTCCAGCTTAGAATTTCTGAAAATCTCGAAATTCTCAACAAAATCCACAAGGCTTGAAGCAAGGGCCACTGCATTTGACAGAAATGAGCACAATTTTCATATAAGATGTTGGAGTATCCAGGTAATAATGCAGAAGAAGTTTTGAAATTCATTTTTCTTATAGTTGAAGATACACTGTTAGAATTCACAAACAGACGTTGTAAGTTGTGTATAATCGTGAATTCACCTTCAGTCTCTCCTATGAGCTCCACAAGTACAGGAAACGTCAGGGCAAACATAATCAGGATAGATTTGCCTCTAAAACCACACTCAAACTTATGATCAAAAAAGTGATCTGTCTGAAGCGCAAACATTTGTGGGAATAGCTGCTCATCTGCTCTAGATGTGCTAAAATCTGCGACTCCAGGTGGCTCAGCAGAGCAGCTTCCCAGCTCGCCACAGCCTATGAGACACTCCCAACATCTCCGGAATGTTCCCTTAGCAGAAAGAGCCTTCTCCACATTAAAAATTGCCAAAATGCAGGGTGCGGTGGCTCACACCTATACTCCCAGCACTTTGGGAGGGCAAGCTGGGCAGGTCACGAGGTCAAGAGATCGGGACCATCCTGGCCAACATGGTGAAACTCCATCTCTACTTAAAAAAAAAAAAAAAAAAAAAAAAAAAAAAATTAGCTGGGCATGGTGGTGCCTGTAGTCCCTGCTACTCGGGAGGCTGAGGCAGGAGAATTGCTGGAAACCGGAAGGCATAGGTTGCAGGGAGCTGAGATCACACCACTGCACTCTAGCCTGGGCAACAAGAGCAAAACTCCTGAAAACAAAAAACAAACAAACAAACAAAAAAAAACAAAAAACGAACAAACACACACAAAAAAACAAAAAACCTGCCAAAATGACTTGGAATCGTGCATCTGCCATGGACGACCTACATGGCTTTCAAGTAGATGAAAAGCAAGTTGCTAAAAACAGGTTTCGCCGCCCTGCGGAAGGATGCGCAGAAAAGGGAGCCGGGACAGCGCAGGTTCAGCTGTGGCTCCCGGCCACTCTCTCCCGCCCTGTGGGGTCCCACGTAGCAGGGGCTGAGGGCGCGGCCTTCTGTTCCAGGGCCCTAAGGACCCCCGTCCTCCTCTGAACACGGCCCGCATTTTCCCCTGGGCCTGGGCCTGCCGCGCGACCCCGCCTGGCCGGGGGCTCTGCTCCCCCAGGGCGCCCGGGATCCCACACCCGCTCCGGGAACTGGTCAGGTACAGGCGCCTGGCGAACTGCAGCTCGGGGGTGGCCAGGTCCCGGCCGTGGCGGCGGGTGGCCGGTTCCAGGTCTGGCCGCAGCTGGTAGCCCAGGATGGGCGCCAGGTCGTGCTGCAGCGGCGCCAGCTGCGGGTCAAACTCCGCGCCCGGCCCCGCGGCCTCGCCATGCGGGAGGCAGGTGCGCGCCCACCGCGCCCCAGCGCCGCCACCTCCGGCCGCAGCCCCGCGGCCCCCAGCGCGCCCAGCCGCGCCCACAGAGTGAGGTTCAAGGTCGCACAGAGCGCCAGGTCCGGCGCGTTCTAGGCGCGCTCCCTGCGCTTCACGCGCGGCTCCAGCGGCTCCGGGCGAAGGCCGCGCGCCTGTGGGCGGGGAAGGCCACCAGGTCATCCAGACCCCAGCACAGCGCGGCGCAGCAGCCCCGGGGACTCGTCCGGGTGCTGGGCGATGGCACCAGGGGGAAGCGCGGGGCCACCGCTTGCACCCCCACAAGGCGGCGGCGCGTTGTGGTCGAAGCCCAGGTCCGAGGCCATGAGGTTGCGGCCACAGTGGCTGTCGGGCCGCCGGGTGTCGTAGAAGGCGCGGGTGTGGGCCAGGAAGTGTCGCAGGCTCCAGGCATGGACAAAGGGCGAGGCCGTCTTGTAGAAGGCGGACTCCAAGTCCCGGGCTGGGTCCCTCAGGATGGTGAAGGAGAAAGTGTCGCAGGTCAGGATGTGTCGCGTGTGGGCAGGGAAGGGCCTGTGTGCCCACGAGGGCGGCTGGCTCTGGGGACGCTCCAATGGCTGCAAGGGCAGGAGTCGCCTTGAGCCCGACCCAGGCAGAGGTTCCATCGCCCTGGGCCTCTGGAGCTCTGGCCTGTCCATCCAGAGGCCCCGGAGGAGGTGAGCCCCACCATTCTATCTGAACTCGGGGTCCCCCACGGACCACTTCCCAGAACCTCCAGGACAGGAATGGCCACCCCAGCGCTCTGCCTGCAGCCACCTCCCCTCCCTGCTCAGGGCACCAGGTTCTCCAGGAGAGAAGCGCAGGGCTCTCATTCTTGGAAGACGGAATGCTTTTCCACACCTGTGAGTTTTCCTGGGGTCCTGTGTGCAGGTGGCATCCATCTAGAGTGTGAGCCATCACCTTCTCCTCCCACACCCCAGTCTCAGGGCCCAGGACTCACCTCAGTGGGCTGGAACCTCAGGTGCCGGCACGTGATATCGAAATGAGGGCTCCTGCCCCTGGAGAAGCCCTCCACCACGCTGGCCTAGAAGCAGACCAGGTAGAAGAAATGGGCGGCTTGCTGGGAAGGCAGAGCAAAGGTGAGGCGGTGCTTCCACCTGAAGCGGAACAGAATGCTCACGATGGTGCTGCTGATGCTCTTGTGGACCTTCAGGAAGAACAGGTGGGTCCAGGGCTTGCAGCTGCCTGCCTGGGAGAACACCAGGGTGCTGGGCTGGCCTGGAGCCGGGGCTGCCACCCCAGTGGGGTGAGGGCTCAGGACCTGGCCCGCAGTGACATGGCATCTGCCCTGGACACCTGGGTTTCTCTTTGCCACCCCAGTGGCTGTGCCTGGGCACTGCCTGGTGGAGTCATTGGTAGCTGGCCCAGAGCCTGGCCCCGGGTCGCTTCCGACCAAGCTGTGCCTGGAAGGTAGCTCTGCGGAGATGCACTGAGTCCTGCTCCCACGAGGCTGCTTCCAGGCCAGGGCTTCCCCTGTGGAATGGGCTGGGCATCTGGGGTCCACTCGAGGTTCCACCTGTCTCCGTCCATGGTGGGGTCAGTGTGCTGTGGCTAGGAGGTGGCTGACCACAGGTTCCCCGTGGCACTGGTCGGGCGCCCCTGTGCAGTGTGCAGGAGGTTCCTGAGGAGCCCAGAGGTGTGGGGCGGAGCCTGCTCAGAAGCCAGCCACCCTACAGTTCTGTGCCCAGCCCCGCCCATGAGCTGCTCTGCATGAGGGATGGGGGCTGGGGGAGCTGTAGCAGGCTGTGTGTTTGCTGGGGGGTGCGGCACATGGTGTCCTCTTGGGAACTGGCCAAGAGCAGTGACACGTCCTCCTCTCAGAGTACCCCCCGTGACCCTGGCTGCCCACCTCTCTCCTCTCTGTTCTCCTAGACCAGTCCCTTGTGTGGACCTCCCCACTCCCTGCAGCCACAAACACGGTAAATATGCACAACATACCAAATACAAAATAATACAGAGTTGA
The DNA here is from genome assembly GCF_037993035.2 of Macaca fascicularis. Classification (NCBI taxonomy): domain Eukaryota; kingdom Metazoa; phylum Chordata; class Mammalia; order Primates; family Cercopithecidae; genus Macaca; species Macaca fascicularis. The sequence continues at coordinate 136,626,922 of NC_088386.1, forward strand.
GGCCAAACATGCCAATCACAACAAGAAACGTGAATGTCCATAGCTCACCTACTGAAAGGTTCACATTGGCAGAGGCTCACAAAGCAAAGCCCAGCTGTATTCACTCATAGAAGACACGTTAAATAGGATAAAAATAATGGGACTGGCAAAAGGAAATAATAAGGTGGGAGCTGTGATCCTGACATATGAGTAAGTAAAACTGAGGTCCAAACATATTTAGTGAGACAAGAGGTCTCCTTGCTAATGTTGAAGTCAACCAGTGATAGTGAAGACTCCACAGTTACGAACATCTGTGCATCAGGGAGCTCAGCAGGCACCATCCTGGACCACAAACTCCAGAAGATTCCTGAAGAAGTAGAGCCAGCCTGACCAAAGGGCTTGCACAGTTCTCAGAGGAAAATTAAAAGCTTGGCATATTTGCCCCAATAGAATAAAATAAAATAAATCAAATATCCACTTCAAGAGGTAGAAAAGAATAGCATGATAAAATTAATGGAAGCAGAGTTTTAAAAGATGAAAACAAAAATTAATAAATTAAAAAACAAGGAAGTAATCAAATGCTGGTTCTTTAACAAATTAAACAAAACAGATAAAATATAAAATTATAGGCTAATTTCTTCAGTGAATACTAATACAAAAATGAGAATTAAAGTATTAGCAAATATAATTCAAAAACATGTAAAATCGTAATGGCCCAATATAAGTGGAATATCAAGAATGCAAGGGTGGTTTGATTGTAGGACATTTTTCTAATAATTCACCTGTCAGCAGCTCCAGGAATAAAATCATGTGAGTATTTCCATTGATACTTAAAAAGAAACTACAACATCCATTCCTTGTTCAAAATAAGTTAACAAATTGGAATTGATGGATCATTTCTTACACACACACGCAGACACACACACACACACACACCCCAGCATCTCACTTAATGGAAAAAGACTATAGTTGCTCCTGGTAAATCAGAAAGGAAGTGAGACCTCCCGCTATGTCCATATCTACAGCGGGAAGCACTGGAGCTATTAGCTAACACCATCAGACAGGAGAAAACAGAGGCATAAAACAGGAAAGAAGAAATCAACCTCTATTTGCAGATGATATGGCAGATAGGATGGTAATACTGGAGAAAACACAAACACTAAGACAACTCAGCACATAACAGAATATAAGATTAATATATACATTATATAGAATATAGAATATACAAGTACTAGTCAAGCACAGCAGGCTTCATCTGTCATCAATACACAGAAAAATAACAGTAACAACCAAACTGTAAAATTCTTAGACATAAACTTAATAAGAAATGTGCAAAGCCTGTGCGATAAAACCCTAAATGCATTTCTAAAAGACACAATAATAAACCCAAGAACATGGAAAGACACTCATATCTCAACATGCTGAAGATGTCACTTCTTCCAAGTTCATAGATAAATGTTACGTGGTCCCAGTAAAAAGTCATAGTGTTTCATGCTAGACACTGGGTTTTAAGACTCGTATGAAAAATAATAAACAAGAATAGGTAAGAAAACCCTAGAGAAGACAGGCAACGGGGGCGTTGGCCGTGGCTCAGATCATCCAGCACAGCTGAAGTGTTGGGAGGGTGTGTGGGGCTCCCTGCCGTCCTCACGCTTTGATCCTGCTCCTGCGACATCATTTGCATTCACCGGGGCTCCGGCTGTGAAGAGCAGGGTGAGGGATGAACACACACAGAGCCTGTGATGAATCACAGATGGAGAGCCCGCTCCCAGTGAATAGATGTGGCCTCAGGTGACAAACCTTCCTCCCAGCCTCCTGCCGCCCCGGTGGCCCACGGCCCCTCCAGTGCATGGGGTTCCTGACAAAATCGCCACACCCAGGGCATCTGTGAGGTGCTCTGGGCCTTACCAGGCACCCAGGGACTGCCAGCTGTGTCCACGCTCCTGCCCCAGCTCCTTCTTCCTGGAGGCTGAACTTGGCCCGGACCCTCCCTGAACCCTCCCCAATCCCAAGCCCAGGCCCTGGCCTGGGGCTTCCCTGGGGCCAGGTAGCCGAGGAGCTACTGGGAGCAGTGCCTGGGGCTGATGTGGGGAAGGGACGGGCCACCTACCTCCAGCTAATGACGGTCCCCACCAGCTGCAGAGTCAGGTAGAGGAGGCTGAGGACAGACGGGAGAGCCACACTTGCCCCCGGGGGCTCTGGAGCCTCTGCCACAGCCTTCAAGGGGAGGAAACCAAATCCCTGGAGGCCCCGAGTTTGGCTTCAGCTGTCCAGGCCCCAACCAGCACTGGGGACCAGGCCCCAACCAGCAGTGGGGACCTCTTTCCTGCTGATCACAGAGGCTGCAGGGCCCTGGAAGCCCAGAGCTTTCATTGGGGCCTCAGCTGTTGTGCTACTGCCCCAGGCCATGTACACAGCCCCACAATACTGTGGGGATCACCCTTGCCTTGCCCAGGTGGTCTGCCAGGCATTCAGCTCCCTGCAGGAAGGGCCTTGGCACCTGAAGGTGGATGTTGGTGGGCTGAGGAGAAGGGCTGGGCAGCACCTTGTCCAGTGCTACCGCCTCCTGCCGTGAGGCTTGGCACAGTGAGAACCACCCAGCCTGAGCCGCAGGGTGAACGTGGCAGGTGGCCTAACCAGCCCCCCGGAGTGCAGGAGCCCCCTCCCTTGGCCCCGGCCCCTCCTACCCTGGGGAGGTCCCACCCTCCCTGTCTCCCTGGCTGCCGGACAGGAGCTGCTTCTGCCTGTGGGCCACGGCCTGGGGTCACCTGCCCTCCATGCAGGCTGCACACAGCTGTTTCCCTGGGACCCGGAGGTCAGGTCTGTGACTCAGCACTGGCTGCAACTCAGAGGCCTGGTGACCTTGCCATGTCCCCTAAGGAAGGGGTACTCGGTCCACAGTGGTTCCTCTTAGCCTCGGCTTCCTCAAACAGGAAGGGGAGTCCAAGGAGGGCCTGCGCTACGTGTGTGGGGAGCTGGGGTCTGGGCCCACACGCTGGGGAGATGCCCCAGCTCCTTCCTCCTCTGAAAGCTGATTAGCTGGGGATAGACCCTGGGATCTGCACCCAAGTGGGGTGGCCTCCCCCACCATCGTCACCTCCCCACTTTACTCTGCCGTCACCACGGTCACCTCCCCACTGCACTCCCACCTGCCATTGCGTGTCACCACTCCACTGCCTCCTTGCCATGGCTGGGGGTGTCCCGTGGGATCCCTGAACTCTACAGATCCCAACTGAACTCAGTCTCCACACCCCCACCCCAGTTACCACCAGCCCGAGTCCCTCTTATGTCCTCAGGCTCAGGACTGCCACCCATGCGGCCAGGCCAGACCTGTGGGGGTCACAACGGCCCCACCCTCCCCTGAAATCTCACCACTCCTGGGGTCCTGGGGTCCTCCCTTCTCTAGTTCCCTCTGGTGGCCCAAGCCCAGGCTGCCCCACTCTCTCCCACATTCCTGCACGTCCTCCTAACTGGCTGCCCCTCCACTCTTGTCCCTCCTGTCCAGCCCTCTCTAAGTCACACCCAAATCTCACTGTGACCCTTTTCCTCGAGACCCTCTCTGGCTCCCCGAAACCCAAGGACTGAAGTCCAGGCTTTCAGACAAGGTCTGCAGGGTGACTGCCGGGGACCTCGGTACGTCTCTGAGTGTCCACTTATGGCTGAAATGACCTGGGTTCCAGGAGGTGTCGCCAGTGAGCCCACTCAGCTGCTGCCTCAGCCGGGCAGGTTGATGGGAAGTTGCCCACTCAGAGAAGTTGGACCCAGCCTGGCTACCGAGCCTCGTATCTGCCTCACCTGGGCAGACCGTCCCTCCCATCAGGGCCCACACCTGCCCTGTGTTGGTGTCTTTAAGTGTAACCTTCTTTACGGCTTTTGGAGACACTGTGATCTAGCTAAAGGAGTGAATCCCAAATGGTGGAACTGCGCGAGAGAGATTTGGAAAGCAAAGCTTCCTGGGCCTGGGCTGGCCTCCAGGAGGGCTGAGTGCCCAGGATTCGTATGGAACGTCCCCGGTCTCCCCCAGCTCGGGAGATCAGCAGCACGGACTTTGGGGTGGAAAAACAGGCAGAGGGGTCAGGCGTGTGCCCGTCTGGCCAAATATTGGCTTGTGAACTTGCTTTCCTGGGCTGGGAGCCCATGAGGCACACATGGCCCTGACAGAGGCCCTGGGGGAAGGTCCTGCTACTCCTGGGGGATCCCCACCAGCGTGGGCTGCAGGATGGGGACCCTGTTCAGCACCCGCTGGGGGTGGATAGACAGAGCATCCTGGTCTCCAGGCAACAGCTGAGGGAGGAGGGGAGCCTGCTTGGAGGAGGGGGCTGGCATTAACCCTGACCTGGCCACCACGCAGGAGGGGCAGGACTTAGGGGCCAGGGATGGGGCCTGCCCTGTGCTGAAGCCCCAGATACAGCACCTCAGCTTTCTCTGCCCCACCCCACCCTCAGCTCCCCGAGATGGGTCTCACCTGACCACTGTGAGGCAGGAAGTGAGGCTCTGAGACGCAGAGGGTCTTCCTCCGGGTCACTCAGCAGTCAAATCGGCCGGTGCTGAGGGTTCTAGCAGGGGCTGTTTCCCCACTGTCGGCCCTCAGGACACCATCTTCCCTGTTCCTTGCATGCCTTGGTCCCAGACCTCCAGCAGCCTGTCCAGTGCAGTGAATGGTCAGGAGGGGCTGGCCTGTGCTCATCCGGGTGCCCAGGCTGCAGCTCCCTGGGTGTCTGAGGTTTGCTCAGTGACTGCTGTGTCCACTCAGGCCACTCCAGCAGGTCCCGTCCAGCCAGGGAGCAGAGTCTTCCCGCCACAGGGGAAGTGGGGGCCCTTCTGTGAGGTTCGGACAGACCCAGACCCCACCCCACCTCCCTCCACAAGCCCTTGACCATGCCTCTCTGACGCCCTCTCCCAGCCCTCCCATCCTGACCCTTCACCCCTCCCCACTCCCTCCCACTGTGCCCCAACCCCGGCCCTCTAGCTCACCCCTCCCTCCCTGGCACCCTCCAGGAACTCTCTGGTGACCCCAAACAAGCCCCTCCCCAGCCCAGCCCCCCAATTCCTCCTCTTCAGATCCTCTCCATGTAGACCCTGTTTCTGCGGAGTTTTCCCATCAGCTGGGTCTGCCAAGGACTGTGACGCTGGGGTCTGTGTGGGGCTGTGGCAACTTCTGTGAGAAACACTGAGCTGCCCCAGGCGGCTCTGCCATCGGGCGCTCCTGCCGGACACAGGCACGGGGCTCCTGCTGCTCCCAGGCCTCAATGTCATCAGTCACGTGGGTGCCCCACGTTCCCGTGGGTGTGTACAGGCTTCTCACCGCAGCTTCAGTCTGCAGCTCCCTCGTAACACGCGGTACGGAGCATCTTTCCTGTGCTTTCTGCTATCGGTGTATTTTCTTTGATGAGATCTGTTTAGATTTTTTACCTCCTTTTTAATTGAGCTCTTTGTTTTCTTATTGCTGAATTTTAAGCATTCTTCCTATATTTGGATGCCAGTCCTTTGTCCAGTGTGTATTTTGCAAAGATTTTCCTCCACGTCTGTGGCTTTCCTTACATTCCCTTTGCAGAGCAAACCATTTTACATTTTATACAGTCCATCTTACTGATTTTCTCTTTTATGGATCATGCTTTTTGGTGTTTTATCTAAATAATTCAGAGCCTGACTGAAGATCACCCAGATTTTTTCCAATGTTTTCTTCCAATGGTTTTGTAGTTTTGCATTTTACGTTTAGGTCTGGGATTCCTCTTGGGTTAATCTCTGTGGAAGGCAGGAGGTCTGTGACCACATCCTTCTGGTTCTTTGTGTGTGCCTGCTTCTGCCTGTGGGCATCCGTTTGTTGAAGCACCTTCTGCTGGAAAGACTCCCCATCTCCACTCACTTGCCTTTGCTCCTTTGGACCAGTTGGCGCTATTCATGTGGGTCTCCTCTGGACTCTCTATTACTCTGTTTCGTGCACTGATACGACCAGTCTTATGAATCGCACCTTGTCCTGACTATGGAAGCCTCATAGTAAGTCTGGAAGTCAGGTCATGTGAGTCCTCCAACTTTGCTCCTCAGTATTGTGTGCCAGCTGAGGGATCACAGCGTTCTTAATTTGAGAGGAGAGCTTCATTTCTTACAAAGGATTGTAGCCTGCAGCCTGGCCATCGCAGGCTGGGAAGCATAGCCTCTGGCAGAAACTGGAAAAAGGCGCTTCAACAGTGGGAAGGGGGAGAGGAATCTACGCTGAACAGGTTGTCTACGTACACATATTGAACAGATTTTAGGAGAAGCTATGAATATTCATGAAGCGGGAAGCACACGCACACATAGTAAGCACACATGCCTGCTACATGCATGTTCCCTTTGGGGCAGAGACTTCCATTTCAGTGCATTAACAGTAGGCCCCAGCCAGGTGCGGTGGCTCACGCCTATAATCCCAGCACTTTGGGAGGCTGAGGCGGGTGGATCACCTGAGGTCAGGAGTTCAAGACCAGCATGGCCAACATGATGAAACCCCATCTCTACTAAAAATACAAAAATTAGCCAAGTGTGGTGGCGCACACCTGTAATCCCAGCTACTTGGGAGTCTGAGGCAGGAGAATCACTTGAACCCAGGAGGCGGAGGTTGCAGTGAGCCGAGATTGTGCCATTGCACTCCAGCCTGGGCATCAGGAGCGAAACTCCATCTCAAAAAAAAAAAAAGAAAAGAAAAAAGAAAAGTAGGCCCTATATGTCAAGGGGTGACACAGAGGACAGAGGACACGCGACCAGACCAGTCCACGGTCTGTGGTCTCTTACTGAGAAGAGATGCTAGTTGGTTGTGGTACTGAAACCAGAAACAGGGATCAGGGGTCTGGCAAGTCTTTCAAAAGGGCTGGTTTCTGTTCACCAATTAGGAAAGAACGTCCAGTGGCAGTTGGTGAGGAAGGGGGTATAACAAGGTGTGTCTGGCCTCCTGTCCCATCGTGGCCGGAAAGTCAGCTTTCAAGGTTTCTCTTGGGTCCTCTTGGCCAAGAAGGGGTTTGTTCAGTCAGTTGGGGGCCTTAAAACATTATTTTATTTCTCATATGTAGGCTATTCTATGTCTTTCCCCTCTCCATATAAACTTTAGAATCAGTTTGTCAATATCTGATTAGCTTGCTGGGATTTTGATTGGGAATGAATTGAATCTTTAGCACCAGCTAGGAAAAACTGACACCTTAACAACACTGAATCTTCCCATCCATAAGCACAGAATCCCCTCCATTCATTTAGATGTGCTTTGATTCTTTGCAGAAATGTTGTAGTTTTCTACATACAGATCCTCTGTATATTTTGTTTGATTTATACCTACTTATTTCTGTTTATTTTTAATGCTATTGTAAATGGCATTTTTATTTAAAATTTCAATTATTTGTTGCAGGTTTATAGGAAAGCAATTCACAGTAATTACAAATTATTGAACTTTTGTGTATTGATTCGTATCTTGTGACCTTGCTGTACTCACTTCCTAGTTCCAGGAGTTTTTGTTTTTGTTTTTTTTTCTTTTTTTGTCAATTCTTTGGCATTTTTTACACAGCAAACTCTATTGTCTGCAAAGAAAGATACTTCCATTTCGTCCTTCCCAGCCTGTATACCTCTTATTCCTTTTCCTCGTCTGGTTGCACTTAGAATTTCCGGTAGGACGCGGAAAGCAGTGCTGAGAGGGAACACCGTCGTCCTCCCTCAGTCTAAGCGGGGGACTGGCCGGTTTGGGGCATTAAGTGTGATGTCAGCTTCAGGGTTTTGTAGATGTTCTTCGTCAAGCTGGGGAAGCTCCAATCTCTTTCTTGTTTTTCCTTCTCACCTCCACCCCAGTGTCTTTAACTGTGGAGGAAGTTCTGGGCATGTTTTGAGATGATTACTCTGCCCCTCCCCTTGATGGGAACATGAGGGGATTTTTCTTTGCTCTTCTCTCTGAGAACTTGGTGGGGTTCATGGTAGTACCACCCACGAGCGCATGAGCATCCCCCAGCCTGGGGCGCAGGACCCTCTCTCTCTCCAGCTGGTCCACACACAGCCTCCAGCAATTCGCCAGAACTGCCATCGAGGGCCTCCTGCCAGCGGCAGATCCAGCAGCTTCTGCGCCAGGGTGCCAGTCTCCACTGAGACTCTGTGCCGTCTCTTCAGAGTTTGGGGTGGCAGGATGCTCTGTGAGCTCAAAGCTCGGATCCATGAAAGAAAACGGATTTTCAGGTTCGTCGGCTTTTCTTGCCGTAAGGATGAGCTTCGTGACTTCCAAGCTCTTTACGCACCAAAAGCACTCACCTAATGTTAACTTTTTAAAAATTTAGGATCCACATGAGGTCTCTTAAATTTCTTTTAATCTATTTCCCTCGCCCTCTCATCTTGTAATTTATCTGCTGAAGAGCAGAGGTCGTTTGTGAGTGAAGTCTCCCACGTCTGGGTTTCGAAGCAGGCGTCCAGCAGTGTCTGTCGGCATAGCCCGTCTCTCCCGTATTTCTTACAGCCGGCTCTGGACACGTGATCAGCTTCAGCGCCAGGGTGTTGTAAACCACCCTCAGGTGGGCTTGTGCCGTTCCATCCAGAGGTGGATTTTTGCCCTGCTGTGTCTTTGGTGATGCCACCACCACATTCATTCATTCATTTGCTCATGTGTTGGGGATTATACAGCCATGGGGTTTTAGGGTGACCTTCTCTCTTCCTTTATAGGAAAAATACTTCTGCAAAAACAAACCTCTGCTCCTCAACTACCCGGCCATGCTTAGGTACAGTTTCTAAAGGAAGATAGGATAATGCTTGTTTCTTTTTCCTGATTTACTTGTTTCCGAAATGAGTTGCATCCTCTGATGGTTACCAGTGAACTGTTGTTTTGTTTTGTTTTGTTTTTTACTATTTTTAAGTTGTCATTATAAACCAATAGATGTAGTCATATTACATGTTGTATTAGTTTGTTTTCATGTTGCTGATAAAGACATACTCGAGACTGACCAATTTACAAAACAAAGAGGTTTATTGAACTTACAGCTCCACATGGCTGGGGAGGCCTCACATTCATGGCAGAAGGTGAGGAGGAGCTAGTCACATCTTACATGGATGGCAGCCAGCAAAAAGAGAGGTTGTGTAGGGCAACTCCCATATTTTTTTTTTTTTTTTTTTTTTGAGAAGGAGTCTCGCTCTGTCCCCCAGGCTGTAATGCAGTGGTGCGATCTTGGTTCACTGCAAGTTCCGTGTCCTGGGTTCATGCCATTCTCCTGCCTCAGCCTCCTGAGTAGCTGGGACTACAGGCACCCACCACCATGCCTGGCTAATTTTTTTTGTATTTTTAGTAGAGATGGGGTTTCACCATGGTCTTGATCTCCTGATCTTGTGATCCGCCCGCCTCGGCCTCCCAAAGTGCTGGGATTATAGGTGTGAGCCACCGCGCCCAGCCAGCAACTCCCATTTTTTAAAACCATTAGATCACATGAGATCCATTCACTATCACGAGAACAGCACAGGAAAGACCCACCCCCGTGATTTAATCATCTCCCACTGGGTGCCTCCCATGACACATGGGAATCATAGAAGCTACAAGATGAGATCTGGGTGGGGACACGGGGCCAAACTATATCACAGGTGTTCCCGTCATCACATCTGTTATGATGCTCAAATGGTCCCATCCGAGGCCAGTGGGAGCCTCTAAGTCGGACCCTAGGTCCTTTTGAAGCAACCCTTAAAGTCTGACAATGGCTCTGGGTCCTCTTGGCAAAACCCTTGAAGTGTGATCATGTTTTTGTTGAAAAGATTTTCATGATAATCTTGTGAAATTCTCATCCCCGTTCTGGAACTGGCAGTTTCTCCTAGTGTTAGAGAGAAGTTCTATTTAGACAATACAATCTCGGGTCTAAGAATGTGTCACTGTTAATGAGCTGGTTGTTGTTTCTAGGCGTTTTCAATAGACAGAACTAGGAAATGTGTATTTTTTTAAAGAAAAATGAAATCTATCATATCTTCATACTGACCCTTCAAATTCAAATTCAGGCTGTTCGTGGTTTTCCCGTGGATTGATTCTTTTGGGATTTCCAGATATATAATTATATCATCTACAAAAGAGATACTTTTTACATTTCCTTCTCCATTTTTGTCCCTCTCATCACTTTCTCTTATGTAAAGAAATTAGCTAGTAATTCCAAAACGCCGTTGAATAGTGGTGATGCCAGCGTGCCATTTTGCTCTGTTTCTAGCTTTTCTACATCTGTGGTGATGACCATTTTTTCTTAGTTCTATGGATATGATGGATTTTATTAACAGATTTCCTGATACGAAGTGACCTCTTCATTCCCAGAGTAAACTCTAGTTGGTCCTATCATGTCAGATAGGTTAATTATTTGATTACATAAATGAAATCACCATTAGAGATAAGTGAAATGAATGGGAAAGGAGTTTCAAAGTGTGTTCTTGTATCATGAAGCCCTCAAGGTCATCCCTGGTTCAGAGACTTTCTAGAAGGATGCACAGGGTCTAGCGTACAGTGGTGCCATGGCTGAGACTGGTTATGGCAAAAGGCTCTGAAACCACATCTGTGAATGGAAAAGGCATGGGGTAGAAAAGGCATGGGGTGTGGTGTGAAGGAAACCAGGCTCGTGCTTCCAAGGCCTCTCTCCCCACGGAGTAACACAGGATGTGTTTCATTCCCAGCAATGCTGCGTGGTCGTCCGTCTGCAGGGCTGCCCATCGGGGAGCTCAGTAGAGACTCAGTACCAAACTCCAGACTCAGAAGGAAAGTGCATTGAGGGCTACAGTATTTGTACAGTCTGGACACAGTGAACCCTCATCATCATCCAGGGAACAGTTCCAGTGCCAAGTTCCCAGATGCCATCTGAGGATCCACCTCGCAGCAGACATTTAAAGAATAGCAGGCGCAAGTCTGCTCAGCTAATTATTTTCTGCACAATGCCCAAGATTAGAAATTTTGAAAAAGAAACTGTATTTGACTTTAAAAGATATTAAACATAATTTTATAAGGCAAAATAAAATATTATCAAAACAGGAAGACAAATTACAAAGTTAGAAAATTAAAACATGGGGCCGCCAAAGATGGCCAAATAGGAACAGCTCCAGCCTCCAGCTCCCAGCGTGAGTGACACAGAAGATGGGTGATTTGTGCATTTTCAACTGAGGTACTGGGTTCATCTCACTGGGGCATGTTGGACAGTCCATGCTGGTCAGTGGGTGCAGCCCAACCAGCGAGAGCTGAAGCAGGGCAAGGCATCGCCTCACCTGGGAAGTGCAAGGGGGAAGGGAATTCCTTTTCCTAGCCAAGGGAAACTGAGACACACAACACCTGGAAAATCGGGTCACTCCCACCCTAATACTGTGCTTTACCAAGGGTCTTAGCAAATGGCACACCAGGAGATTATATCCCACACCTGGCCCAGAGGGTCCCACGCCCACGGAGCCTCCCTCATTGCTAGCACAGCAGTCTGAGATCTAACGGCAAGGCGGCAGCGAGGCTGGGGGAGGGGCACCCACCATTGCTGAGGCTTAAGTAAGTAAACAAAGCAGCTGGGAAGCTCGAATTGGGTGGAGCCCACTGCAGCTCCAGGAGACCTGCCTGCCTCTGTAGACTCCACCTCTGGGGACAGGGCATAGCTAAACAAAAAGCAGCAGAAACCTCTGCAGATGTAAAAGTCCCTGTCTGACAGCTTTGAAAAGAGCAGTGGTTCTCCCAGCATGGAGGTAGAGATCTGAGAACAGACAGACTCCCTGCTCAAGTGGGTCCCTGACCCCTGAGTAGCCTAACTGGGAGACATCCCCACTAGGTGCAGACCGACACCTCACACCTCACACGGCTGGGTACACCCTGAGACGAAGCTTCCAGAGCAAGAGTCAGACAGCAACACTTGCTGTTCAGCAATATTCTATCTTCTGCAGCCCCTGCTGCTGATACCCAGGCAAACAGGGTCTGGAGTGGACCTCAAACTCCAACAGACCTGCAGCTGAGGGTCCTGGCTGTTAGAAGGAAAACTAACAAACAGAAAGGACACCCACACCAAAACCCCATCAGTACGTCACCATCATCAAAGACCAAAGGCAGATAAAACCACAAAGATGGGGAAAAAGCAGTGCAGAAAAGCTGGAAATTCAAAAAATCAGAGCGCATCTCCCCCTCCAAAGGAACGCAGCTCATCGCCAGCAACAGAACAAAGCTGGATGGACAATGACTTTGACGAGTTGAGAGAAGAAGACTTCAGTCAATCAAACTTCTCAGAGCTAAAGGAGGAACTATGTAACCAGCACAAAGAAACTAAAAACCTTGAAAAAAGAATGGATGAATGGATAACTAGAATAATCAATGCAGAGAAGACCTTAAAAGAACTGATAGAGATGAAAACCATGACATGAGAACTACGTGACAAATGCACAAGCTTCAGTAACCGACTCGATCAACTGGAAGAAAATCAGTGATTGAAGATCAAATGAATGAAATGAAACAAGAAGAAAAGTGTAGAGAAAAAAGAGTAAAAAGAAATGAAAAATCCTCCAAGAAATATGGGATTATGTGAAAAGACCAAATCTACGTCTGATTGGTGTGCCTGAAAGTGATGGGGAAAATGGAACCAAGTTGGAAAACACTCTGCAGGATATCATCCAGGAGAACTTCCCCAGCCTAGTAAGGCAGGCCAACATTCAAATTCAGGAAATACAGAGAACTCCACAAAGATACTCCTCGAGAAGAGCAACTCCAAGACACATAAATGTCAGATTCACCAAAGTTGAGATGAAGGAAAAAATGTTAAGGGCAGCCAGAGAGAAAGGTTGGGTTACCCACAAAGGGAAGCCCATCAGACTAACAGAAGATCTCTCAGCAGAAACTGTACAAGCCAGAAGAGAGTAGGGGCCAATATTCAACATTCTTAAAGAAAAGAATTTTCAACCCAGAATTTCATATCCAGCCAAACTAAGTTGCATAAGTGAAGGAGAAATAAAATCTTTTACAGACAAGCAAATGCTTAGAGATTTTGTCACCACCAGGCCTGCCCTACAAGAGATCCTGAAGGAAGCACTAAACATGGAAAGGAACAACCGGTACCAGCCATTGCAAAAACATGACAAAATGTAAAGTCCATTGATGCTAGGAAGAAACTGCATCAACTAACGAGCAAAATAACCAGCTAATATCATAATGACAGGATCAAGTTCACACATAACAACATTAACCTTAAATGTAAATGGACTAAATGGTCCAATTAAAAGACACAGACTGGCAAATTGGATAAAGAGTCAAGACCCATCAGTTTGCTGTATTCAGGAGACCCATCTCACATGCACAGACTCACATAGGCTCAAAATAAAGGGATGGAGGAAGATCTACCAAGCAAATGGAAAACAAAAAAAGCAGGGGTTGCAATCCTAATCTCTGATAAAACAGACTTTAAACCATCAAAGATCAAAAGAGACAAAGAAGGCCATTACATAATGGTAAAGGGATCAATTCATCAGGAAGAGCTAACTATCCTAAATATATATGCACCCAATACAGGAGCACCCAGATTCATAATGCAAGTCCTTAGAGACTTACAAAGAGAATTAGACTCCCATACAATAATAATGGGATATTTTAACATCCCACTGTCAACATTAGACAGATCAATGAGACAGAAAGTTAACAAGGATATCGAGGAATTGAACTCAACTCTGCACCAAGCAGACCTAATAGACATCTACAGAACTCTCCACCCCAAATCAACAGAATATACATTCTTCTCAGCACCACATCACACTTATTCCAAAATTGACCACATAGTTGGAAGTAGAGCACTCCTCAGCAAATGTAAAAGAACAGAAATTATAATAAACTGTCTCTCAGACCACAGTGCAATCAAACTAGAACTCAGGACTAAGAAACTCAATCAAAACCGCTCAACTACATGGAAACTGAACAACCTGCTCCTGAATGACTACTGGGTACATAACAAAATGAAGGCAGAAATAAAGATGTTCTTTGAAACCAATGAGAACAAAGATACAACATACCAGAATCTCTGGGACACATTTAAAGCAGTGTGTAGAGGGAAATTTATAGCACTAAATGCCCACAAGAGAAACCTGGAAAGATCTAAAATTGACACCCTAACATCACAATGAAAAGAACTAGAGAAGCAAGAGCAAACACATTCAAAAGCTAGCAGAAGGCAAGAAATAACTAAGATCAGAGCAGAACTGAAGGAGATAGAGACACAAAAAACCGTTCAAAAAATCAATGAATCCAGGAGCTGGTTTTTGAAAAGATCAACAAAATTGATAGACTGCTAGTACGACTAATAAAGAAGAAAAGAGAGAAGAATCAAATAGATGCAATAAAAAATGATAAAGGGGATATCGCCGCTGACTCCATAGAAATACAAACTACCATCAGAGAATACTATAAACACCTCTATGAAAATAAACTAGAAAACCTAGAAGAAATGGATAATTTCCTGGACACTTACACTCTCCCAAGACTAAACCAGGAAGAAATTGAATCCCTGAATAGACCAATAGTAGGCTCTGAAATTGAGGCAATAATTAATAGCCTACCAACCAAAAAAAGTCCAGGACCAGACAGATTCACAGCCGAATTCTACCAGAGGTACAAGGAGGAACTGATACCATTCCTTCTGAAACTATTCCCATCAATAGAAAAAGAGGGAATCCTCCCTAACTCATTTTATGAGGCCAACATCATCCTGATACCAAAGCCTGGCAGAAACACAACAAAAAAAAGAGGATTTTAGACCAATATCCCTGATGAACATCGATGCAAAAATCCTCAATAAAATACTGGCAAACCGAATCCAGCAGCACATCAAAAAGCTTATCCATCATGATCAAGTGGACTTCATCCCTGGGATGCAAGGCTGGTTCAACAGATGCAAATCAATAAATGTAATCCAGCATATAAACAGAACCAAAGACAAAAACCACATGATTATCTCAATAGATGCAGAAAAGGCCTTTGACAAAATTCAACAGCCCTTCATGCTAAAAACTCTCAATAAATTCGGTATTGAAGACCAGCTTAGCACTGCCCTGGACACAGAAGTGGTCCGTGGTCCCAGAGCCCGGTCACACCGCTGGTGGAAGGCACCAACCACGGAAGCCCAGCGCCACTCGACCCACACTCCTGGTTCTACTCCCTGATCTTCCAGAACCTTCGGACGATACACGTCATCCCTGGTGCCCCAAGAGCAAGGTCAGGTGGAAGCAGAGGTGGTGACAGATTTCTCCTTAACACTGGAAGGCACAGCCACTTGTTACTTAATTTTGTTCGTTTTATTCATTGTTTTAAAAAACAGAAACCTTCTACAGCACTTAGTCTGTGTCAGGCCCTGTCCTAAGCTTTTCCAACGCTAACTTATTTATCCTCCCCAGCCGGTGAGGAGGCTGCTTCTGCCCAGTCACTGAATTCTGTTTTGATTTGCTTCCCACTGCCCAGTCACTGAATTCTGTTTTGATTCACTTCCCACTCTTAATTTTTAAAAGAATTACACAGTAACACAAATTCATTGTAGAGAAACTAGAAACTCCAATGAATAAAAAGGTTTTTTCTTTATTTTTCATTTAAAAATAATGGTAGACTCACAAGAAGTTATTTTAAAAAACACACACACAGCACAGAGGAACCGTGCGTGCCCTTCACCCAGCTGGCAGAAAGTTCTAAGTCTATAATCTCAGGACTGGAAGACTACGACCTCTCAGACAGGAGGAGTCTGCACGGGCTGAACGGTATCTATGTCAGCCCTGACACAGCCCCTCCCACCTGTAGCCAGAGGGTGGCCCCACACAAGGCCCCGGAGCCCCCATGCCGGCCAGCGGGGTCCACCTCCCAGGCCCACTGAGGGGCATTGTCTTCTGAGCAGGTGCCACCCTCACTCGATGTCCTGGAGATGGCTGTCACCTGTGACATAAAGCCACTCACCTCTGGAGGGCCCCTGGGGGCTCCTGAGGACTGGGGGGCCCTGCCCAGAGTCCCCCGAAGTGTACGGCTGTCACCCCATCCTCCCATCAGCCATCAGTGGGACGCTGGTCCCCAAACTGCAGCCATGCCTTGGACAAGACCAAGGCCCTCGTGTGCGATGGCCCAGACTCCAGAACTCCAGGAGGCTCTGAGGATCTGGGCCCAGGCGCAGACCCCATGGACTAGAGACTGAAGGGTCCAAGCCCCAGAGGCTGCCTGGGATGGGTGCAGTGGCCTGGCATGAGGGTGGTAGGTGCTGTGTCCCTGGGGAAGCACCCGGGGCTGGTTTACAGGGGTGCAGCCGGTCATGGAGGGAGGCAGGTGGAGGTTGATCTTCCGAGACCAGCACCCTGTGTACACTCAAGTCTTTGATGCCTTCCCTACCGCCTCCCCGTGCCCACCTTGGGAGCCAGCCCCTCCCTGCCTCATCACTGGGGGAGGGGCACTGTCTCTGGACCATGCTGGATGCGTGCACCTGCAACCATTTTTTGGGGCCCACCCAACACACCTAACACGCAAATAAAGCCACAGCAGAGCCCATGGGAGTGTCGGTAAGAGCCACGTTTATTTCTTAATTGGACAGAGCCTCAAGTGCACACACAGTACAGGAACCTAAGGCTAACACTCGGGTGTAAGACATCGGGACGAGCGTCGTGACGTCGGGACGGCAGCTATGATATGGGGTCTGGGGTGTGCCCACAGCAATCACATATGTACAAGCCAGGGACGCGGCCTCTGAGCCACAGGGGAACCAGGGGACGGACTAACTACAGGAAGCACAGGCCCAGGGAGAAACGCAGGTCACCACAGCTGCTGTCCATCTGGGGGGCTGCACGGCCCGGCCCCAGGGGTGAGGGAGTGCGCCTTTCGTGGTCCCCACACGGGGGAGGCTGGCATAGGACCAGTGCAGCAGCACAGCAAACACCCGTGACATCAGTCCCACCAGGGCTCCAGGCGCAGGGACTGCAGGGACCAGGGTTAACAGGGAGGGCCACCTCATCACAGCCGTCCTGGGTGGGGGAGTCTGTGCCTGTGCAGCCGGTGAATGAAATATTGGCATCTTCCAAGGGCTGACTCTCAGTGGGAGGCCTTGGACTTGGCACCCCTGGGTACTTGCCGGGTCTCATCAGAGCCCGAGTGCTGGTCGGCCTGGAGCCCGGCATCCCCCTCTATCTGGAGCCACAGCAGAAGGAGCTCCCCCTTTCTGGTGGAGGATGGCTGACCCCAAACCAAAACAAGCCCCCAGACTCGGCAGCATAAAGCATTAAATGAAGCTGTCTGAGGGAAGCGGCTTTCCAGATCTCACCTTCCCCACTTAGCAAGAACCAGCATCCACGCTGGGCCTGACTGTCTCCTGATCACTGCACCCCGTGAGCACCTCCACACCAGCCCTCCACCTCACAGATGTGGAAACTGAGTCTTAGGGAGCTCAAGGAACTCAGCTAACGTGATCCCTAGGTGGTTTCTGGTAGAGAGAACTTCAAAAAGCCAGGTTTCCTGACTCAGGCGACCTCCTCTCACCATCAGCTCTGGGTTTCTGGGCCCTGGCTCAGGCACTCCTCACTAGAGCAGGCCTGGAAGGAGGGAGTCGACGAGGGCTGCGGCGTGGCCCTGGGTCCTAGCCAAGGCCAAGACGGCACCTGGCCGAGAGGACACAGCCAGGCAGCCTCCATGGCAGTGGAGGCTTCTGAATTTAGGCAGCTCCCAGGCTCCTCCCCTCAGCCCACCTATGCCGCAAGTGCTCTGCAGGTTGGCTGGCCTCAGACACCTGCGACCTGGGGGGCACCCAGACCCTTTGGAGGCCGCAGCCTCAGGCTGGCTAACCTGAGTGGGCCGTGGCAGGGCCTGCACCTCCTCTAGCCTGCCTGGGGCCCGTGGGGCTCTGACTCATCTCAGACCAGCGTGTTCTGCCCCTGCCTCTCCTTCCTGCCTCCAGGCAGCCCTGGATGCCGGAGCGGGTGCTTCTGCAAGAAGCTGTTCTGCATTCTCTCCTCTCTGCGTCTTGGCCCACTGCCTCCAGAGGACACCCATGGGGAGCACAGCCCACCTGGCTTCTGAATTTTATTCTGGGATGTAAATCCTCACTCACCTGGGAGATTTGCAAAGAAAACTGCTGTGTCCTATGTCCTGCCTTCCCAGGCGTGGCTTCCTGAGCCTTGATTCTCCCTCACAGAAACCCCCCATCAGCCCCTGGGAGAGCCTCCCAGGTAGGGGATGAGGGCGGCGGTGGCCACACTGCACCTGAGCCCAGGTACGAAACAGGCTGTCCCAGGCAGGCAGCCACAGAGACTGCAGCCAGCGTGGGCCCCGGCCCGCCTGCCCTGCACCCCACTCTCCGAGGTGGAACTTCAGGGGCCCAAACAACCTTCCCAGAGGAAAATCTCACACCAGAACCTTCCCATGTGGTGTAGAAGGCCCATGCTCCCCCACTCCCGAGCCGCTGTCTCTCCCCAGGCATGGGATCGGGGTCTCTGAGGCTCATGTCATCATCACGGGGGACAGCCTGGGAGGGTAGGAGCCTCGGAGCCAGTGGGGTGCAGCGTCTCCCCCACTCCAGGAAGCAGATCTGGTGAAAGTGCTGGGCGATGCCAGAACACCTGGCCCTAGGTCTGGAGTGCGAGACCCGACGTAACTGCTCCCGTGGGCCATTGGAGCACAAGACCCGACATAACTGCTCCCATGGGCCATTGGAGCGTGAGACCCGACGTAACTGCTCCCACGGGCCATTGGAGCGCGAGACCCGATGTAACTGCTCCCATGGGCCATTGGAGCGTGAGACCCGACGTAACTGCTCCCACGGGCCATTGGAGCGCCAGACCCGATGTAACTGCTCCCGTGGGCCATGGCGGAGGAGGGGCTCTGTTGCTTGGCTACTGTCTTTCCTTGAGCTAAAAAGAGACCAAATCGACCTCTGGGTGTAGGTGGGGAGGGCCCTAAAACCTCCCTAGGCCTCTGGACATGACTCCTATGAACAGACTCTCAGCTTGGGACTGGCCCCCGTGCTGTCCTGGGTGGCCCTGGGACACTGGTGTCTGTAGAGGGGGTGAAATGGGACAAGAACAAAGGGACACTCCAGATGCAGAAGGGAAGAGCTCCTTAAAGATAGTAACCGCGGAGCCAGCCGCCCTCCGTTACCCACCGATCGGGACACCCCACCCCATGGATTTTCTCAGTGGGACTCACAGAAACTCTGCCCTGGGAACAAAGAGAGGAAAGTCTTTGTAAGAAACCTGCTAGTGGCAAAATTTCTTCCCAGAAGCTACCTTGAGCTCACTCCATTTCTTACCGCAGCTGAAGAGGCTGCACCACAGCCCTCAACACCTAGACCGTCACCCTGAATTCTGACCTTCCCTGACATCCTGGTCTCAACCCATCACCCTACCCTGATGGTCCGCGGACAGCACACAGCCCCATAGTCTGCACACTGGCGGGTGATCCCGACCCTGCTCCCTCCCGGTCCCCACCCAGGACAGATCACAGCCCGGGTGCCGTCTGCCTCATCTCAGAGCCAGAGCTGAGTGTCACCCCAAACCCTTTCCCGGGGGAAGCTGCCGGAACTCTTCTTAGAGTCACATCTCAGGTGGTTGCCCAGAAGAGATGTGCGTTCTACCTCCCACCAGAGGAACTCACACCACCCTCCATGCCGCTCAGACTTCAGGCACCAGAAGACCCCCCACCCTCCCTCACATACACCCAGGACCCATGTGGCTGTGGAGAAGCCTGGGGCCCAGGTGATGTACCCGTGTGCTAGCCCCAAGGTGCCCCACTGGTCCAGACAGCTCCTCACTGTGGACTTCCAAGGTGTCCCTGCCCTGCCCTGCCTGTCCCTAGCAGGTTTGGGAGACACACGTGGGAACAAACGGGGTGGAGGTGTTTGGGGGTTCCATCTGAATATTACAGGGCTATGTGGAGGCATTAGAAATAAATACTTATAAATAGAACAAGTCTTATAGTTAATTTCCGAGTTGACCGTTTCAATGTCACTAACTAACGTATATTAATTATAAGTCTGTCTATGCTTAAAAAAATATTAGAACGGCAGCAAGAACCCCGTGACCTGTGCCCTTGGCCCCCCCAGCCCCTCCCAGCTTGTTCCACCAGAGCACATTACGCAAGAAGAACCGACACGCGCGGCCTCTGCTGGGAGCACAGCTGGTCGTGTGGCACAGGTCCCCGGGCCTGGCATGGGTGTCCCCTGGGGGGTCGACCCGGTCGTGGGCTGTCTGGCAGGAGAGGGGCCGGGTGGCAGGTGACAGGACAGACGAGGACAAGGGTGGGGATGGGCTGGGCTTGCCGGCTGTCATGGGAGGGCTCGGGTTCAGACCCGCATCTGGGCAGACCTCCTTCTGGAGAGCTTGGACCTGCAGGAGAGTTGGAAGAGGCAGCGTGGTCAGCCCAGGAACACCTCAGGCCACATCCACCACACCCTCCGCAGGCAGGCAGCCGTGAGGGGCAGCCACAGACCCCATGTCCCCACTGGTTCCCTCACCACCTGGGGAAGGGACTGAATCTCTGCTTCCAGTGTGTAGGACTCAGCCCACCCGTCCCCTCCTGCACCCTGCTTTTCACATCCCTGCTGTGGGAGGGACCGGCTCCTTCCACAGCCTGCCCCAGGGCACACGGTTTCCCCATGCCAAGGCCACTGGGTGAGGAAGTAATTTTGAAAGTATGGCCTGGGATTTATCACTCCACAAGAAGCCACGACTCAGGGAGTGTTAACAGCCCTAAGGGTGTCCCCAGCCCACACAAGCGAGGGCAGGCCGCACCGCCTTCCCCTGGCCGCACTGCTTCCCCAGGCGGCCTTGCGGGCAGGACCCCCGGCAGAGCAACCACACCCTGCGGCCGGCCCTACTGAATGGTCCCTGCCAGGAGGGGATTGAGGGCAGGACCCTGGGAGAGCAGTCTCGTCCTGCAGCCGGGCCCTACCAAATGGTCCTGGCCAGGAGCCGGTTGAGGGCAGGAACCCCGTGGGAGCAACCTCGCCCTGCAGGCAGCCCTACCGTATGGTTCCGGCCAGGAGGGGGTTGAAGGCGTACAGCCAGTCGTGCATGTCCTTGTCACTGGCGGCCTGCAGCAGGATGCCACGGTGTTCCGTGCACACCGCGAACGTGTTGGGTGTCTGCAGAGGGAGGTTGCTGGTGAGGAGCTGCCAGGCCGTGTGGTCAGCACACCACCCTCCTGCTCCCCAGGGCCCAGGCAGGCAGGGAAGGGGCACCGCCAGGAAAGTCCCAGGGAAGGGACACAGAGGGAAAGGCTGACCCAGCCAGGGCTGTGACTGCCTTCTGGACGTGTCTGCAGCCGGTGGTCCCAGGACACCCTCACCACTGCTCTGCATCCCCACGGGATGTGCCTGCCCCACATGGCCCCTGCTCCCTGGGACCCTGGCTGGGTTGCTGGTCCAGATGTGGGTCCGTACCACCCACCTCCACCACAGGGAATCAAAAAACCATCTCGTAGACATTCACAGATGGCTCAGAGAAACTTCTCCTCTGGCCAGCCTGAAGGAGTCCGGGCTCCTGAACTTGTCCAGGGCCATTCCAGTGGGAGGGGCCGGGCAGAGTGCGGGTAGGAGGGCTCCTTTGAGCCCTGTGGCTCTCCCATTTCTGCAGGGCTGGTGCCACCACCTTGGGTGACTCCAGAGGAGGGGACATGGCTGCAGCCATCACACAGGAGAACACTAATGCTTGCCATGACTGGAGCCCATCCCCACTAGCTGTCGCCAGGAGCATGAGCCCCATGGGCAGGCAGAGGCCTGAGGCTGAGTCCCTGAGCCCGACCTCGGTGGAACAGGACGGAGGGCCAGAGTCTGGGGTGAGCAGAAGGGCCTCCTGCTCCCACGCAGGGCTGCAGAGGGCGGCAGCTCAGCTCCTGCCCTGCTGCGGTTCCCGGTGCCTGAGCCTGAGCCGGGTCCAGCCGCACCTTGAGCATAGCCTGCTGGTCTTCGCTGTACTCCACCTGGGCGGTGGCCAGGTTGAGCACGAACCGCTCCACGGTGTCCTTGTCGCTGTTGTACATGTAAGCGTAGGGGCGCCGCACCACCACGAAGCGCCTGGCCCAGCCCGACGTGTGTGGCTCCAGGAAGTGCAGGTAACCCTTCTTGGAGACGATCGGGCTGAGGGCAGAGAGCTGCTCGCTGGGGCCCTCGGTGGGGGTGGCGGCTGACTTGGGCACTCACCGTCCACCACCCAGAGCTGGGACGCAGCAGTGCCACCCACCTCCCCAGCCAGAAAGTGGGTCGAGGCATCGAAGGGCGCCTGGCAGAACCCCGACCCAGCAGGCCGGAGACCAGACCACCCACCCAGCTCTGGGCCTCAGTTTCCCCCATAAAATGGAAAACCTTAAAGAAAAAAGCTAAAGTTGCTGCAAGGCTGCCACACTTGCCCCGTGACCACGAGTTCCCCACCTGGGCCTTGGCTCTGACCCCACCCACTCCCCTGTGCTCTGTGCTGGTTCCCAGCCCAGGCATGTGGGTCCCAGGGGCCTGCCTGACCTCCCAGCATGGAGCTGCCCCTGCATGTGGGTTAGGGGCAGCCTGCCTGAACCTCCAGTATGGGGGTCGGGCAACCTGCCTGTCTCCCCAAGTATGAGGGTCCCATACTTGGGACCTGCGCCCCCAGTATGGGGATCAGCGTGGCCTGCCTATCCCCCGTCAGCACGGAGCTGGTGGCGGTGCTTTCCAGGGAGGCCCTACACACCTGACTCGGATCTCCTGGATGTCAGGGACCAGCAGGCGCTGGGGCTCCTTGTCTGCCTCTGCTGCCCGGGCAGGGGAAGGGAGCTTCTTGGAGTCGGCCTCTGGCAGCAGCTCAGGCTCTGGGCTGGCTGGCCGGGAGCAGGGCTGTGGGGTCCTGGGAAGTAGAGGGTAGTGCTGCACACTGCAGGCCTCCCTGGGCCTAGGGCCATCTCCCCCCAGGCTTCACCCTCCTCAGAGCTGCAGTAGGGCGCCTTCGTGGGGTCTCCCCAGCTGTGCCCACAGTGGGAGCTCCCGGGGCCCGTCCACCAGGACAGCCAAGCTTGTGCCTGGTTCCAGGAAGTGCTGGGCTTGGTGGGGAGGGTCCCCCAGGAACCTCAGGGCCCCAGCCAGGGAGCCTGTGCCCCCCTCCATGCCCTTCTCCCAGTGGCTCTCCTGCCCCCACCTCCACCCTGTGAAAGCAAGTCCAGCATCTCTTTATCTCCACAGTTAGACTGAAGGTGACACGAGGTTCTAAGGAGCCACTGGAGCAGAGGGCACAGCTGGCCTCCCGTATGGGGCCCCCACATGGGCCAGGCCCCACACGACTTGACCTGGTGGTCAAGGAGGCCTGCAGAAGACAAGGCCAGCTGATGCCACTGTCTTTCTTTTTTAAGCGAAAATTTGGAACCCTTAAGGCATTTTAAAACAAGAGTGAAAACCATCTGCCGGCTTATGAATCAGACATAAGGGGTTCACATGGGGTCTCTTCCAGATGTGGACCTGCAGGGGCCAGGTGTTCCCTCCGCAATACTGACCCTAACAGTGCTCACGCCCTCTTTCATAACCTTCTCTTTTTCCATTATTTTATAAGCACTGTCTCAGGAAAAGGGAGCTTTAGCTTGTTTTCCAGGCATTTCTGGTCTTCTTCAGGGAAGAGAACACACACACTAGGATGGAGCTGGCGGGGCACAGGTGCCCTCTGAGAGGGCTGCAGACTCCACTTCTCCAGGCCCTTCCCTCAGCCTGCGGCCGTCCCGAGACACTTGGCCATTGGGGCCCCCGTTCTGTGCTCCCCATGCCCGAGTCATGGCCATTGCCATGGGTCGGCCGTGGTGCCGGAAGCCTCTCCGGGAGCCTAGAGCTCACTCACCTCAGGTCAGTGGCACCGTACCGCCCTTCAACCAGAGAGGGGCAAGTGGAGGAGGGGGTGAGAGTGGCTGCCCCTAGAGGGGACATCGACGGGTCCCGGAGCAGGGTGACAGACATCTCAGAGAGCTGCGGAGGAGAGAAGGCATTTTTCAGGGGACACAGGGAAGTGGGGTCTCCGGCCTCCGCAGGTGCTGCTCCCTGTGCCTGCGTTTACCCCGCACCTGCCGCTCAGGGCACCCCACCCCTCCTACCAGCAGCCTTGGCTCAAAGTTGGCCAGCTCAAGACCCCTGGCCCCCTTCAGCCCCTGCGGCCCCTGGCCAGCCCCTCCCAGCACTTCAGGCTCTGACCTGACCCAGGCAGCCACCCCGCCAATGCCTCGAGGAGTGGGCTGGGTAAGCTCTGCCCTGCTGCCTCCTGCTCGTGCCAGCATGAGGTGGCGCTGGGTGATGCCATGGGGGCAAGGAAGGCCGTGGGCCGGGGCTGGATGCAGCACAGTGGCAATTTCCCAGGTTATAGGGGTGGGGTCGGTCCCAGGAGGAGGAGGGACAGCCAAGTGGGGGCTTGGCCAGAGGCCACAGTGTGACGGCCAGACAGGGTGGGGGCCAGGAAAACAGCAGAAGCCTGCAAGCACGTGGGTGCATCCCAGGTCACAGGACCCACCCGGCCCCTCACTCATGTCCCCACCTCCCATGGACTCCAGGCCGACCCAGGGAAACCAGCCACTTAGCTATGAGGTGTCTCTCTGCACTGAGATGTGTTCCTAGGAAACTCTTAACTGCCTTTTCCCACTCAGAATGGGAGTTTTCCTCAGGGACCACTGCCTATGGGGGCCCCAGCCCCACAGGGCAGCCTGGTGCAGCCCCTCCACACCCACCTTGCTCTCGCTGGCACTGACGCAGACGTGGCTGTGTGTGTACTCTCTGTTGAACGTGTGCGTGAGCAGGCGCAAGCACTGTGGACAGAGCACACACGTGGTCAGGGGCCAGGCCTCCTGGGATGCTGCTCAGCCAGCCTTGCAGGCTCTTCTACCCACCCTTCCCCAGACACAGGTGGGTTCCGACACCACAGCACAGTGGATCAAGGTGGACAGCACCTCCACCCCGCCCATCACTGGGTGAGCCCAGGAAGCCTCCCAGGGTCAGGCTCAGGCTCAGCGCCTGGTGTGAGGGCCAGAGGCAGTGCTGCCTCCAGTACAGGAGGCCTTCCCAGAGGCCCGTTAAGCCGCCAAAAGAGCCACTTGTGGGTGGAAGTGGTCAGCTCCCCATCAGCACAGGTATTCAAGAGAGAGCGAATCATCACTTGGGAAGGGAGGCTGCAAAAGGCACCCAACTTTCAGTGTAGGTGGGGTGGAATCAGTGGGCAAGGGGACCCTAGGGACCCTTCGAGCTCCTAGCTCCTTGTGGTGCTAACCAGAGCAGCCATGGGCAAGGCTGGGTTGCTGGAGTTGCCCAGGAATGACTCAGGGCCCTTGAGGGCCTGGGGCTACGGCTGTGCTGCCCACCAGCTGGACCCACCTTGACAGCCAGCTCCCGCTGTCTCTCGTTGGGAGCCTCCAGAGGTGATGGGCGGCCCTCAGTCGAGAGTGGAGAGGAGGCGCTGGAGGAGCCGTGGGACTCAGAGTCCTCGCTGAAGGCCGGGGACAGTGCCTCCGGGACAGGCCGCTGGGTGGTCTCCAGCTTCTCCCGCAGGAGCAGGTAGTGCCTGGTCTTCTCCACCTTCAGACAGGACACAAGGCCTTACCTGCTGCACCTCAGGGGCGACCTCTGGAGCTGGGCTCAGCCTCAGCAGCAGCATGACCCTGTGGGCAGACTCCTGGAGAGCCCCCCCTTCCCCTGGGCTAAGACTGGAGACTGATGGCCCTCAGCTGTGAAATGAGGGAACAGATCCTGGCGCTCCAGGGCTGACAGCACTCAGCCCCCACCCCAGCCCTGCCGCCTTCATGGCCAGCAAGCAAGCTGCTCCCTCTCGGACACATGCATCTCACGCGCCAGGCTGTGGGGCAGGGCTGTGCTGCCCTGCAGTGCTGGAGGCCTCGGGAGAGGGCTGAGGGGTGGGCACGGCCCTGGCCTCACGCATCTCACACGTCACATGTCATGTGTCACCCACACTCGGCCCGAGGCAGTGCCTAGATGCTGCATGTTGGTTTCCCTGATCAAAGCCACAGAGGGCAGCCCGGGCCTGTGACTTTCCTTCCGGGTCCTTTTCTGGCGTCTGTCTATATGCCTGAGAGTCTCCCTCGGTAACTCCAGAGCATGCCTCTGCGCTACACTGGCCGTGCTTCTGTCACGCCCACAGCCCCACGGTGCACACTGGAGCGTCACATGCTCCTCCTGCAGGTGGCTGTGACTCCCGACGGGCTGTGCTGCCCCCCAGCGGGCACCAGGCACTGGGCCCTCTCCCGTTTTCGCTCTGCAGACAAAGCCACGTGGACACGACCGTGCAGGCCTCATCCTCTGGGGCTGCCTCACCTCCTGCAGGAGGCTCAGCTTCTCCAGCTCCCACTGGTGGTCCAGAATGAGACTGTCGCTCCGGGGCCTCCAGCCCGCCAGGTTCTCCTCGCCCCGGACGTAGGCCACGGATGTGTCCAGGACTCGCCGGCGCCGGCGCTGCATCCCTGGATGGAGGATGAGGACACCCCATCCCGACCTGATGGGCGGCTGCTCCTCCCACCCACCCTAGAGGTCCACCCACCTCTGAAACTGCCTCCCCTCTGGGGTGAAGATGAGTTTCCCCTGGTCCTTGGTCCACCCTGGGGCCCAAAGAGCCATGCAGGCCCCCTCCAGAGGAAGTTATCCAGCCCGGCGTCCCGTGGCCATCTCGGCTGTGCCTTGGGAACCCGAGGAAGCCAGCAGGCCTGACTCTCCTCCCTCACTCTCCTCCCATCTCGGAACAACTCCAGAAGCCACAAGGTGAGTGCCTGTGTTCTGTGAGGGATCCCCCTGCAAATGGCAGCTTAGCTGTGGTCACCCCGAGTGGGCAGAGGTCGAACAGGCCAGGAACCCACCCAGTGAGAGCAGGGCAGATACCTACCTGGGCTGCCCGCGTCAGCCACGTGGCACAGGCTGAGCTCGTACACGCCAGTCACACGGTTACTGCAGGGAGTAGAAGGAGTGACACGTAGTCACCAGGCCCCGCAGTGGGGATACACAGCCCACCTGGCTGCTGACTTTCCCCACCATCAACCGCACATTCAGCCTGGCTGGGGTGGTGGGCATCGAGGTCCCTGAGCTACAGCCCCTGTTCAGAGTCCTCATCCCAGACCCCCTCCGGCCCCCAGAGAAAAGATGTATTGACTGGTCTTGCTCAGGTGCCCATGGGGCTGTGACCTGCCCCCACAGCAGCCTCCGCTTTGTCCCAGCCCAGGGGAGACACAGGCAGCATGAGCACAGCATCTGGCATCTCCAGTCCCTCCAGGGCATCGAGAGCCCCGCAGGCCCTAAACCCCACAGAGCAGCCCCACTGTGCCCAGGACAGATTCTGAGAGTACCGCGGTCACCCTCCCACAGACAGGTTGGCAGTATTGCACAATTACTGAGTGACTTCCAGAATGACCACAGTCAGCCCTCGAGGACACTGGGTCCTGATCCCCAGGCTTTTTCCTCCCAGCTGTGCCCAGTGTGAACCTGGATACCAGGTCCATGTGGCAGACCATGGGTAGACCCACTGAAGGTAGCCATGGGTGCCCGGTAGCCTCGGCGGCCCTGCTGTCAGGGCCCTGACATTCCGGCTCATTCTCCCCCACCCCCAAGAATGCAAGGACATGGTCAGCACGCAAGGACATGGTCAGCACGCAAGCATGGCTGGTCCCGGTGTTTGGTTTCTGGCTCCCCAAGGTGCCAACAGCCTCCAAGAAGAGCCACCCAGCACGTTCTGTGGGAAGCTGTGTCCAGAGCCCCCTTCCAGGCACCGCCCATGTATCCAGCTTCTCCTTCAGTGCCTTATGGGTAGTCCCATGGCACAGGTTCCTGTGGTCCCCAGGGAAGACGGTCACCGGCAGTGGGGCACGGTGTGGCCCCAGGATCACCACTGCGGAGGTTGCAGTGAGACTGCCTGCCCCTCCTCCCGTCCCCCGCAGGCTGGCCCTCAAGTCCCTCATACAGGTGTTGGTGTACCCTGCAGGAACCGTGGCCTCCACGGAGTCTCCATCTGGGGTGAGCAGGAGGGGACTGAGCACAGGGAGCCAGCCAGGAGTGTGGCCGGGCCTCACACAGGGTGAGCTGCCGGGTGGCCCAAGGACCGCTGCCAGGCAGAGTCCCGCCTGGCCTGCACCGAGACCAGGGTGGGAGTCCCTGTGGCCCTCACCCCTAGGGGCTTACCTCTCTGAGGCCCGAAGGCTCCCACTGCCAAAGAGGTTGCGTATGGAGCGTGAGGCTGGCAGCTTGGCGTCGCGGGAATAGAAGACCATGCAGAAGTCCTTGGTGATGACGGCTGGCTGGGTGCAGTTCTCCATCTGAGATAGACAGGGGGCGGGGCTCAGGCACAAGGACACCCCAAGTGCCCAGGTGCCCTTCTAGCCTTCTCCTGGGGCACAATGCCCAGCACCAATGGGCAGCCCCAGGGCCTTCCCAGGGTCTCAGGTGTGGCCCGGACCCAGGCAGGAGAAAGTCTCTGCTCCTGCCCTGGAGTCAAACCCCACTGGGGACAGGCAGCCACAGCCCTGTCCACGCCTGGGCGACACGAGGAACTGGTCTCCACGTGACAGGCAGCCACAGCCCTGTCCACACCTGGGCGACACGAGGAACTGGTCTCCACGTGACAGGCAGCCACAGCCCTGTCCACGCCTGGGCGACACGAGGAACTGGTCTCCACGTGACAGGCAGCCACAGCCCTGTCCACACCTGGGCGACACGAGGAACTGGTCTCCACGTGACAGGCAGCCACAGCCCTGTCCACACCTGGGCGACACGAGGAACTGGTCTCCACGTGACAGGCAGCCACAGCCCTGTCCACGCCTGGGCGACACGAGGAACTGGTCTCCACGTGACAGGCAGCCACAGCCCTGTCCACGCCTGGGCTACATGAGGGACTGGTCTCCACGTGTGGGACCCCGAGGGTCCCAGGCACAGGCTCACTGCTCGGGCCTCAGCTGCCTTACCATAAAATTGGGGCGACACAGGCCGGGTGCAGTGGCTCAAGCCTATAATTCCAGCACTTTGGGAGGCTGAGACGGGCGGATCACGATGTCAGGAGATTGAGACCATCCTGGCTAACACGGTGAAACCCTGTCTCTACTAAAAATACAAAAACCTAACCGGGCGAGGTGGCGGGTGCCTGTAGTCCCAGCTACTTGGGAGGCTGAGGCAGGAGAATGGTGTAAACCTGAGAGGCAGAGGTTGCAGTGGAGCCAAGATCCAACCACTGCACTCCAGCCTGGGTGACAGAGCGAGACTCCGTCTCAAAAAAAAAACCCAAAAAAACAAAAAAATTGGGGCAACACCCTCCCCAACCTTGGAATGTCTGTGAGGATCAAACCAGGTCTTGTTTGAACACGCGCATTTTAACTCAAACACCACAGAAAACGACTTCCTGGTGGGTGACATGGTGACTGCTAAACAGCTGGCCCCTGTGTCTTCCTGAAGTGGGGGCAGTTGCTATGCCCAGCTGAAGAGTCCTAAGCACTCGCTGGGAAGAGCTCTGCCAACATCTCCTTAGCACAACCTCACCACCGTCTGCTGAGATGGTCATGCCATCCCCATGTGAAGCCGGAATAATTTGGCTCTAACTAAGGAGAGGGGATGTGCTTGCAGATGCCCCCACCCACTGCTCCCCATCCTCCCTCTCCCTCACTACGATGACTAGCAACAAACGCCCACACTTCCAGTTGCCTCTTGCACTTGGAAGGGAGGCCACAGCCCAGGTCTGGCCACAGCCTGTGGACTGCAGACTCCTGGGGGGCCGTGGGGATGGGACACTTCTGTTTCTGTGCTGCCCGGAACGCAGACACAATGTCTGGTGGTGCTGCAGCCATCTTGCATCCCAAGGACAACACCCACACACTAAGTTTAGCAGAGTGAGTTAACTGCCATTCAAAGCACATGGAGACCGGGCGCGGTGGCTCACGCCTGTAATCCCAGCACTTTGGGAGGCCGAGGTGGGTGGATCACCTGAGGTCAGGAGTTTGAGAACAGCCTGGCCAACATGGCAAAACCCCATCTCTACTAAAAATTCAAACACTAGCCAGGAGTGGTGGTGGGCACCTGTAATCCCAGCTACTTGGGAGGCTGACGCAGGAGAATCGCTTGAACCCGGGAAGAGGAGGTTGCAGTGAAACTGCGCCATTGCACTCCAGCCTGGGCGACAAGAGTGAGACTGTCTCAAAAAAAAAAAAAAAAATGCACATGGATTTCTGTATTCAACCTTGCAGAGTCCAGTTTTGTTTTTGTTTTTTTCCAAAAAGGCACATGAATTTAACCCAGGAACTTGAGAACTTGAGAAGTCGTCTGGGTCATCTGGGGTTGTCCAGAGCTTACAAGAACCTCAAGCTTCGGGTCTGGGTGGTTTTGGTGGCGTGCCCTGGCATAGGTGCCTTGCCTCGATATAAGCAGAGAGCGTCATGTAGATTTTCTCTCGGTAAGGGGTGACCCGGTTCAGCAGGAGAGAGTTGTGCATGGAGCTGTCCCACGCAGCCTCAAATTGGTAAAAGGTCCTGAAAGGAAGCAGAGATGAAGTAGAAGTTGATGGCATGGGGGCTGCTCTCAGTCAGGTTGGGGACATGCAGACAGACAGAGTGACAGACGTGGGGCAGCCGCAAGGGAGCGGCCGGGGACACAGGCTGGAAGCCCGGGCAGCGGTACCAGGAAAGACGGGTCCCTCCTTACTCAGGACCCAGAGAGTAGCGTCTCTTAGACGCCCTGATGGGGGCGAGCCCAGCATTTTCCCAGCTCCACCACAAATGGTGCCCCAGCTGTCACGCTGAGGCTGGAAGGAGAGGAGGCAGCAGGGAATGAGAACAAGAAGGGCAGAGAGGGAAGGGAAGAGGGAGGCAGGACAAGGAACTGGGACGTGGGGAACACAGGGAAGAGAGAGGGGAGGGCAGGAGGAGAGGACTCGGGCAGGGAAGAGAGGAAGGACAGAGGCAGGGAGGGAGAAGGCAGAGCTTGCACCGGGCCCACCCCAGCCTCAGTCTGAGTAAGGAGGCACCACCATCTCTCCCTGGACCTGAAGGGGACCTGCCCGGGTTTGACAAAAACCTCCATGGTCCATCTCCTCTGACAATGGACTCATCCTTGGTCCATCGGGCAGAGGAAGGCCCCGGGGGGAGGATGCTTGGCATGGAGGCAGGGCGGCTGCCACGAGGCCGTGTGCAAGAGTGTCTCTCTGTTAGCACATGGGAGACAGCGGCGGCCTCGCTGTGTCCCTGATCTCCAACCTGGAGTTAGGGTGAGCACAGCCTGAGCCAGCTGCCCGCTAACCCTGTCCCAGGGTGGCTCAGGGCCAACCCCAGGGGCCTGGGATTGTACATCCCCATGGGGTTGAACTGCGTTCTGCAAACGCCTCGGGTGCCCTCCACTCCGGAACAGGGTTTTCTGTCACGTGAGAGTTCCTGTTTGCAGCCCTCTGGATGGCGGAGTGACTGAACTCCTTCCTCAGGCCTGGTGCTCACAGGGAGGACTGATCACAGCCAAGGTGGACAATTTGCCTGAATCCAGAGTGTGGCCACTCTGCAGACCCTGAGCAGCAGGTTCAGCTCCCCCACCCACCACCCGCCCAGCCTCGCCCAGCTCCCCTCCAAGCATCCTCACAAGGACACAGTTCAGAGACATCAACACACACAGCTGGGCGGCCACGCAGGCTCCAAGGCGGCCGGGCCCCTCCAGAAACCGCGGTGGAGCCCAGGTGGCACCGGGCTGCCCTGTCTACTACACAGCATGGTCTGGGATGCAGGGCATGGGTCTCACAAGTCGGGGGTGTGGAAGGAAGCAGGGACCAGGGAGGGCTGCTGTCAGACACACGTCACGGAGGAGCAATCCCGGGAGAGTAAGGACAGTGGGTGGTCAGAGAAAGGGCGTAGAAGCAGGCAGACGCCGAGTAGAAAGGAACTCGGAAGAGCAGAAGAGGACAGACCAAGCAAGGGCGGAAGAGAAAAGTGAGCTGTACCTAGTGTCATTTCCCAATGAAACGCTAAAGGTGGAGGCAGCCAGGACACACACGTACACACACAGAAGAAATGGAGACGTCAGAACAAGCACCGGCACAAGACCCAGGGCAGAAAACTTAGGAGCTCTGCAGGCACACGCTGGATCTCACGGCCCCCAAGCTCTCGCTGCACACTGGGCTGGGGTGCAAGCCCCATGTGGGGCCCCTGGCCCTGGCCCTGCAGACACCCCCTTCCCTGGGGTCTGCAGTGAGAGCCTTGCGTCTGTCCTCAGTCGGACCAGATGGATGCCTGGGAGCCAGGACAAAGGCCTGGAGGGATTTGCTCCTCTCCTGGAACATTGCGGGATCCTGTGGAGGGTCTGGGCTGTAGGCCAGGGCTGGAGCCACTGCAGCCTGGCCCGGAACAAGCGCCTCAGACCGCCTGGAACACCGCAGAGCCACTTCACAGCTGCATGGCCTCAGGATGTCACCAACAGCTCTGTGCCCCATTTCCTTGCAAGTACCATGGGGCAGTAATTGCCCCTACCTCAAGATGTCTTGCAGATTAAATGAGCTAATACTTGAGCACGATGAGAACACAACCTGGAGCTGGCACATGTCAGCATCGCTATCCGGTACACGTCAGCGTCGCTATCCGGTACACGTCAGCGTCGCTATCCGGTACACGTCAGCGTCGCTATCCGGTACACGTCAGCGTCGCTATCTGGTATACGTCAGCGTCGCTATCTGGTATACGTCACTATCTAGTACATTCTAGCATTGCTATCATCCTCGTTACCTCTATGCACTGGGTAAGGCCCAACCTGCAGTTCCCAACAGCTCTGTCTCTCCTGCTGGGCCCAAGCATTTGGTCCCGTGCTGGACCCTCTATCTTCTGCCTCCAAAGTCCCTAAAGGGCCTCAGCTTGCTTCTCTTCCCCTTCCTTCTCTTCCGTCTCTGTGTGGAGACACAGCCCACCCATCCCTCACCCCTTGGCCCCAGGATCAGAACCAGCAGGTCTTTTCCAGCATCAGCACCTACTCCCTTCTGTGCACCCTTCAGAAAGCACCAGGTCCTCCCAGCCCAGGCACTCCTCAGTCATCAGGAACCATGTCCCTGCCCCATCCTGGGGCTCCTTGGCCCCCAAGTGGGACACAGCAAAGGAACAAGCCCAGCGAGGCAGGCAAGACCCCAAGGCTCAGCCAGGGGTTGCTCCTTAGAGCAAGTGGACTCTGCTGGAGCCAGGCCTGGGGCTGTAAGTAGAACATGAACCCACTTCCACATGAGGTCCACAACAACCCCCCGAGGGTCCTAGCAGAGAATTTCTCAGTCCAGGTAGCATGTGGCTCTGCCCTGCTCAGACCCCAGTGGACTAGAATCTCTCTGAGAACCTGACTGTGGTGGAGTCTCACATGTGAGCTGGGGAGAGAATGGTGGGAGGGGGCCTTATAGGACTCTGTGCACAGCAGGGACGGGGTCTTCCCATACCACTGTCCCATCCCCCAGGTGCCAAGATGGCCAGCCGGACCAGGGTCTGACATGGGCACAGCCATGGTGCTGCCCTTAGGTCATTTCCAAACTGCTGGTCAGCCCCAGAGGCCTCCCACTCTGCCCAGGGGAGCTGCACCCAAAATGCCTCTCAACCAGCCCTTGACCCACATCCTGCCTGGCTCCACCAGGTCACGGGCAGCAGACGCTGGAATCTCAGGCCAGGAGGGTCCCTGGCAACATTCTTTACTCCCCCTACTCCCCTCAAGCCTCTACAGAAGGAGGACAGGTCTTACCCAGATCCCAAGTGAGATTAGAGGGGACAACGGCTGGTGGATGGGAGTGGAGCAGGCTGGCAGAGTAGCAGCTCACCCACACAGGACACACATGGGACCCGCACTGCCAGCTGGGGCCCCCCAAGCTTGCAGGGCACAGCATGGGAACCACTGACAGGTGCCCCGCGATCATACAGCAGGAAACCAAGACGCAGGAAGGCTGAGAGGTGGCCAAGATCACCCTGCCATGGCAAAAACTGCAGGATGTGGGCTGGGAGGGCCTTGGAGACCACTCCAGGACCCCCACTCCAGGAGCGGGCACGAGGTTGCCCCAGGCCCTGTCCCCTGAAGCCCCCCTCACTCTATGCCACGTGACAGCTGCCAAACCCTCAGAATCATCACAAGAGGAAACATGCAGCCCGGATGTGGAGGCCCAGGTTCTCCAGGGAGGTGATCCTCCAGGGAGGTGATCCACCAGGCTGAGGCCACAGATGGCAGCCAGGGCAGACCCTCCTCACTCGTGGGGAACATGATCCCAGCAGGAGACTTGATCCAATGTGAACACACAGCTAAAAGCAGGGGATTGTGCTTGAACCCCGACCTCAGGGATACGGTTCACAGGATCTGGACGTGACACAACACAGTCATGTGGCACCACCCACCAAGCAGTCGAAGAATGGAGCAGAGAACACAGGCAGCCCAAGTCTGTCTCTGGGATGAAAGCTGGAAGCAGCATTCGCACAGGGCCCAGCCAATTGGAGCAGGCTGGGCCAGGCACCCCTGAGGGCCACAGCCTAAGCCAGCTCTGTAGCCTCTCCACCTCCAGCCTGAGTCCTGGTCAATGCTGGCCCCACTCTCCCAGCCCCCTGAGGGCAGTTGCAGGCTCCCTCCTCGCCTGACTGAGCCCTGCCCCTGGGATCTGTCCTGTGGGGAAATGTACAACTGGGAAGCCTGATGGTGCCCTTGAGAGTTTGAAACCTGGCCTGGGGGCAAATCTGCAGTAGATCCACACAGAGACAGAGAGATTTTACAGCTAGGCAGGCCAGAAGGAAGTGGGTGGAGTCAGGAAGCCTGCCTGGAGGAGGGTCCCTTGCAGCTGGGTTTCAAAGCCCACCAAGGACTTAGACATAGGGGCTGGGATGGTGGGCATGCCACATGCCAGGCATGCCAGATGCCAGGCACAGGCACAACAGAAGCAGGGAGGGGGTGGGGGCGCAGCTGGAGAGAGCTGCATCCTGTCCCCACAGGTTGAGGAATGCATGGACTCTGAGCATCATCGGATGCGGCTCTGGCCCCGGGCTCCACCAGCAGCACTGGGCTGCAGCCACTGACAGCCAGAGCTGGCGCCCCAACCGTGTGCCACCCCTGAAGCCGTGCCAGCTGGGAGACAACCAGCATGTCACTGCTCCCCACCACCTCCACCGGACGGCATGGCCCTGGAGGTCGCTGTCCTCAGAGAAGGAGAATCCTAGACCAGATCTGGCCTCAGAGGCAGTGCCAGGTCAGGGGCTCGGCCTCTTCCACTCTCCCCTCCACCTCTGCTTTTGTGCCCCCAGCTCAGGCAAGCTCACTCTTTCCTGGTGAGCCCTCCCCACTGGGAAGATCCCCACAGTCCCCTTGCCCTGGCTGACACCATCACTGGACTCTGGCTCCGGAACAAGGACCAGCAGTGCCCATCACTGCTGTGCCACAGGGCCAGGACACAGCCTGCTTGGTTAGTGCCTGCTATGGGGATTGGAGGGTAAGGGATGAGGGAAGGAGGGGAGGAGGGGATGAGGAGATGAGGAAGGAGGGGAGGAGGAGAGGAGAGAATGATGGATGAGGGGATGACGGATGAGGGGAGGAGACTTAAGGGGAGGAAAGGAGGAGGGGAGGAGGGAGGAGGGATGAGGGCAGGAGGGGAGATTAGGAGAGGAGGGGATGAGGGGAGAAGGGAATGAAGGGAGGAGGGGAGGAGGGAGTGGGGAGGGAGGGAGGAGAGAATGAGGGAGAGGGTATGAGAAGAGGAGGGAATGAGGGATAATGAAAGAAGGGAAGGAGGGCATGAGGGATGAGGGATTTGGGAGGAGGGGAGGAGGCAGGAGAGCAGGAGAGGATGAAGGGAAGAGAGAATAAGGGGTGGAGGAGATGAGATATGAGGGGAGGGGGGATGAGGCATGAAGGGAGGAGGGGATGAAGCATGAGGAGAGGAAA
Source organism: Macaca fascicularis (assembly GCF_037993035.2). Lineage (NCBI taxonomy): Eukaryota > Metazoa > Chordata > Mammalia > Primates > Cercopithecidae > Macaca > Macaca fascicularis. Next base: position 136,662,687 of record NC_088386.1, read on the forward strand.
GATGAAGGGAGGAGGGGGTCAGGGAAGGAGAGAATGAGGGGAGGAGGGGATGAGGAAATGAGGGGATTAAGGGGTGAGGGAGTGAGGGGAGGAAAATATGAAGGGAAAAGGGGTGGAGGTAATGAAGGGAGGCATGAATTGGGGGTAAGGGGAGGAGATGGTGAGGGAATTAGGGAATGCAGGGATGAGGGGGTAAGGGGAGGAGGGAGAGATCAGGGAAGGATGAGGGAATGAGGGAGGGAGGAGATGAGGAAATGAGCGGAGGAGCTAATAAGGGGATGAGGAGATCGGGGGTGAGGGAAGAGAGGGTGAAATGAGGGGATGAGGGAGGGATGAGGGGATGAAGGAGGGATAAGGGGATGAGAGGCGATGAGGGATGGATGAGGGAGAGATGAGAGGATGAGGGAAAATGAGGGAGGGATGAGGGGATAAGCAGGAATAAGGGAGGGATAAGGGGATGGGGAAGAATAAGGAATGAGGAATGGATGAGGGGGAGATGAGAGTATGAGGAAGGGATGAGGGAGAAATGGGATGAGGGAGGAATGAGGGAGAAATGAGGGGATAAGGGGGAATGAGGGAGGGATGAGGGGATGAGGGAGGGATGAGGGGATGAGGGAGGGATGAGGGGATGAGGGAGGGATGAGGGGATGAGGGAGGGATGAGGGAGAGATGAGGGGATAAGGGGGGATGAGGGAGGGATGAGGGGATGAGGGAGGAATGAGGGAGAGATGAGGGGATAAGGGGGAATGAGGGAGGGATGGGGGATGAGAGGGGATGAGGGAGGGATAAGGGGATGGGGAAGAATAAGGGATGAGGAATGGATGAGGGAGAGATGAGGATATGAGGAAGGGATGAGGGAGGATGAGGGGATAAGGGAGGGATGAGGGGATGAGAGAGGAATGAGGGAGAGATGAGGGGATGAGGGAGGGATGAGGGGATGAGGGAGGGATGAGGGGATGAGGGAGGGATGAAGGGATGAGGGAGGAATGAGGGAGAGATGAGGGAATAAGGGGGAATGAGGGAGGGATGAGGGGATGAGGGAGGGATGAGGGAGGGATGACGGAGGGATGAGGGAGGGATGAGGGGATGGGGAAGAGTAAGGGATGAGGAATGGATGAGGGAGAGATGAGGTTATGAGAAAGGGATGAGATGAGGGCATGAGGAAGGGATAAGGGGACGAGGGAGGGATGAGGGGATGAGGGAGAGATGAGGGGATGAGGGAGAATGAGGAAGAGATGAGGAGATGAGGGGGAATGAGGGAGGGATGAGGGGATGAGGGAGAATGAGGAAGAGATGAGGAGATGAGGGGGAATGAGGGAGGGATGAGGGTATGAGGAAGAGATGAGGGAGGGACGAGGGGATGAGGAAGAGATGAGGAGATGAGGGGGAATGAGGGAGGGATGAGGGGATGAGGGAGGGATGAGGGGATGAGGGAGGGATGAGAGGGTGAATGAGCTTCCTGGCCAGGCTCTGACCCGCCTGGACAGACTTTTCCTGATTTTGCCTTTAATCCCACAGGATGTGGGCTCACATGAGTGGCTGAGGCACACGTGAAAGATGAATGACTGTGTGGGTGAACGTTGCAGCCCCACCACGGCACAGCAGGGAAGGACAGAGGGGAGACTGAGCTTGCCGCTGGACCTTCCCGACAAGGCTGGAGAAGCCTCAGGACATCAGAGCTGGACCGTTTCTCTGGAGAAACGAGCCCCATGCTGCTGGGCGGCCAGGGTGGCCACGTGTCCTGCTGCTCCCTGGCTCCTTGTCACCATCTCAGGGAGACACCCTGGCTTTGAAGGCCCCTGTTGACTCCTGCTTCAGGCAGGTCAACCCCTGTGGCCCTGGGGCAGGCAGCCTACACGACCCTGGGTAAGATGTAGGAATACAGGGTAGGAGGTTGGAGCCAATCTCTCTACAAACAAGGAGTACGTCACATACACCCCGTCTTCACCCCGCACTCCGTGTGCGCATGCGTATGAGAGACACCCACAGCTTCCCAGTGCGGCCCCCTGAGCACAATGGTAATGACTGGGATAACAGACACGTTTGCTCAGGAACCACGGAGTTTCACAGTGACAGCCAGCTAGGCAGTGGTGACACCAACAGTGTGACTCACACACAGAAAGTGACAGGTGCTGGCCCTCACCAAGCGCTTCCCCAGCATCCTCTCTCTCTCCTCTCACCACAGCTCAGCACAGGGGCTATCACCATCCTCACTCTTGGGGATGGAAACAAGGCTCTACCAGAGCCCCTGCTTATCCACATCCACACAGTCAGCAAATGCCTCCACTGTAAGCCCCAGGGTCCCTGCCCACTGCAGATGTCTGGGATGAGACATCCTGCACCACACCCACCACCTGCTGGTCCACAGCACTGCCCATCACGGTCTGGCAGACCAGGCCTGGCAGAACAGGGCCCCAGGAAGGACGCTCAAGTCTGATTCTCAGGACTCCGACACCACCCTCTCCTCCCCTCTTCACGCCCTGAGCTTGAGGTCTACGCAGGCCAAGTCCCAAGCTTGCTGCCCATGGGGTGTGGGCCGGCAAGCTCATTCTGGAATGGGGGAACAGCCACAAGAAGGCCCAACCCCTCACTCGGGTACAGGTACATGGGCCCCCAAAGCCCAGGGGCTGGCGAGGGAGGGAAAGTTCCTCTCCTCCCACAGTGCCACCGTTTGCCTGCGTTACAGGAGCCTTCCTGGCGGTGCTAACGTTTATTTATACCTGGGGGTGTCTGGGACCAGCCTGAGCATCCCCTCAAATGTGCAGAGGGTGTGGGACCTAAACACTGCACAGCTCAAACTTGAACAAAATACAGACAATCCCTGCCATGAGATCACACTGACGGGCCGGAAACCTCCCCGTGCCCAGAAAACAGCTCCTAAATTAGAGCCCAAGCTGATGGGCTCCCCAAACCCAGATCTTTCTGAGCATAGGGAAACTCCCAGAGGCAGGCCAGCTGACTCCAGGACCAGCTAGCCAGATGCCGTCTCCTCCTCCTGCAAGCCCGCCGGACTCACTGCAGGGAGAGGGAGGCCCCGCTCAGGCCCTGCAGGGCTGTGCTCCCTCCTCAGTGCAGCCACCATCACAGGGTTGCTTGACAGGGTCTCTGCTGCACCCAGGTCCCCAGGGAGAGCTGGTGCAGCAGCCTTCGGAAAAGATCTGTTCATGGAAAGAGGTGTGTGTGCACATGCTCAAGGGACCATGCCAATGGGGACTCTGGCCCTGCCACTCCTGGGCAGAGTCTTCTCCTGGCCACGGTCCCTTAGTCACAGTTGTCAATCATCTGTCCTGACCCATAGCAACATGAACTGACAAGGATGTGGCCTCAGAAAGTGCTGGCCAAGCCCCACTGCCCTGGGCCTCTGTGCCAGGAGCAGCCTCACACCTCCCGACTGCAGCGCTTAAAGGCCCAACATTGGTCTGAAAGGCCTTCTGCTGCTCACTCAGTTCACTTCACAGACACCACCCCACAGGATAACTGCCGTGACGCTGGCCACAGTCATGCAGGGACACAGGAGCAGGCAGCCTTGACCTTCCATTTGGAACAGACTCGAGTTCTCACCAGTGTCTGGATTAGGGACTTGGAGGCCCTCCATCCCCAGGGTCTCGCCGACTCCCTGCCCCAGGCTGGCATGGGCGGGGGCCTCACTGCAGCCGGGGAAAAGGGAATCTGTTGGACAACCTGAGTCTGGGACTCTCTGGTCTCTTAATGAATTCACCACCCGCCACTTCCACAAAAGGATGCTTGGTGGCCACAACCAGAGGAGCGTGGCTGGAGCCGCTGTCCCTCCTCCTGGCCTGGCCAGGCGAGGGACTCACGAGAGGCTGTGGAATGTGCCGGAGTGTGAGGGTCTCCTGGGCTGGCTCCTGTCTGCCCTTCCCCATCCCCTGTGCTCACGGCTTTGCCTGCTAAGGCCCCTTGCAGGGAGAGGGGAGTGGGGCTGGTCCTCACAGGGTGGTGCAGCCAAGGGCAGCGGGCCAGCCAGCAGCGTGCGGGATGCCACGCCCATCCACAGGGCTAGGTGTGGTGCGGGGCGGGCAAGGCTGGGGCAGGAGGAGCAGGAGGCCAGCCAGTGTCTACTGGGGAGCAGGAAACTACAAAGCAGCCAGAATCAGGAGTTGGGGAAGAAGGGACTCAGCCAAGAGGACGGGGTGGGAAAGCAATAAATAAATCAAACCAAGATTCCAAGAGAATAAAAAGAAAGAAGACGGGAGGAACAGGAGGACAGGTGAGCACGTGTGTGAGGAGTCCAGAAAGCCGGAAGTTAACTTCTCAGGGGTGTGGGGGGCGGTCAGGGGAGGAGCAGGGAGGAAAGAAGAGGCTGAAATGAAACCAAGGGACACAGATGATACCTAGGTATGTCCGAATCAAGAAACTGCCTGCAAAACACAAACAATCACACGGTTAGTGAGGGCCGGGCAGCGCAGCGGGAGCAGGGCAGGGGACAGGCAGAGGGAAGCAGCCTGTGGCCACAGGCCCACTCTGAGCCGGGGAGGCTGCAAAGCACAGGGCCTGGGAGCAGGTGGGAGGCAAGGCCATGGCAAAGCGCATGGGCGGCCGAGGCCCCAGGCCAGAGCCAGAAGCCGGGGCTCCTGAGCCTCCGCATGTCGCAGAGAGAGGCCTTGGAGCAGCCCGGCCCCGCATGGGGCTGAGGACGCCAGCACCGTCCATGGCACAGGAAGGCCCACTAGCCTGGTCAGCCAAGCCACAGGATGGTGCCTGCCTGGGGGTGCCAGCAGAGGACAGTCCCCGAGACTGCTCTAGGGCAGGGCTGGGGGAGGGAGCTGCCAGCACGGGCAGGAGCCAAGCGAGGGCCAAAGCCGTTTCGGGGAGGCCACGCCCACGCAACGCGCCTTCCTTCTTTCTCAGACCCAGGGCCACGACCCCAGCACAGGACTGCATCAACCCCAGAGGCACCGTGGGACCGGCCCCATGTCTCACAGCCCTCTGGGCGTGTGGCCAAAGCCCCTTCAGTGACAGGTTCTCGGGCCTCCAGGAACAGGGGCCTGAGGTCCAGCCATGAGCTGCTCCCTCCTATGTCACCCATGGCAGCTGATCTGAGGAAGACCTCAGAAACTCAGCCCTCTGTGCAGGGAGATAGCAGGTGGGGTTGGGGGGCTGGAGGCCCTGCCCACCCCACCCCAGGAGCTGCCTGGGCTGAGGGAGGGTCAGAGGTCAGGAAAATCAGGTAATGAGGTCATCTCCCAGGATCCAAAACACATCTCACATAGCAGACCTGCCCTTCTGGGCCCCACCCCCGACTCCAGTTCCTGGTCCCCCACAGCCCAGGGACAGCAGCCCACACCCTGCAGGCAGTGCCCGTGCTGGGGGCTCCAGGCCTTCTCCACGCCTCACCAGGGAGCATTCTCATGGTGGCAGGAGAAGCAAGGCACGAGGAAGCCCCCAAGCCCCGACCCATCCCACCTGGTCTGTCTCACCTGCCCCTGTCCCAGACGTGTTCCCCCCATCATGGCACCACCTCCACATAGAACACCCCCGAATTCTCCACCCTCCTGTGGACATGAGTGCAGGGCAAGTTCCCTCTGGAAGGCCACAGGCAGAGCTGGGACCAGAGCTGCATCCGCCCTGCCCAGGTCTCTGTCCAACCCCCACCCCCTACTATTCAGTGCTATGCCCACCCTGACTATCCAGCTTCCCTGCCCTGGCTGCCCCTGCAGTACCCTCCTTACTGCAGTGCTAAGCCCCAATAGCTCACTTTCTGGGTGTTTCTGATGAAACCAAGCTCTGTCTGGACCCAAGTCAGAAGAATAGGAGACGATGCCCCCCAGCACCCTCCTTCCTTATGACCTTGACTCTCCTTGCAGGGAGGCCCTCAAAGATGTTTTCCTACAAACACAGCCATGGAGACACCCGCGGCTCCAGCTCTGAGGGTCCCCTCTGGGTTTGTGCATCATGAGTCAGGTCGAGCCCCCAGGGATCAGCTGGGACTGGACACTGGAGCTCCCGCCCCACTTTCCCCAAGCCCCTGGAAGGCAGCATCTGGGATGCAGTGGAGCCCGAGGGACATCCCCACCCACCAGGGCTGTGCCTGGTAGTGCTGAGCCACCTGCCCAGGCCAACCGCAGGGGCTGCCTCCTTCTCCCATCCCCTAACCCCAGCAGACCCCGATAGAGCTGCCACAGACATCCCAGAGCGCTGAACCCCCAGCCCAAATGAGGTCGGACTGGGACTGCCCAGATTGTGGGGTCTTGGCCATGCAAGGGAGTGTAGAAAGGAGCAGCCTGGTGGTGAGGGGCCTGTGCCAAGCAGTGCCTGTGGGTGCTCCACCCCAGCTGCTCGACCCCTAGCCCCAGGACACCTGCCAGAGGCCACTGACTTGCCCACAGCAGCACGGTCCTTGGATATACAGCCACTTGTCCCCACACCACCCAACAACGAAACTCCCGAGGACAGCACTCAGCTCATCCTCCAGCCCCTGAGCTGGCCCCTCTGCTTGGTGATGAACAAACGGGCATGGGGATGATGCCTGAACCAGCGACGGGGTGCACAAACGAGGAGTCGGGGGCGCAGAGGCCACCAGCCCCTCACCGCGCAGCTCCTGCAGGTGCCAGGAGGGAGGGACAGGAGAGCGTTGAGCGGGTCACGCTGTGTGGCTGGACCCTGTGCCGGGTTGGCCAAGGGCCTCGCAGGCTGGGAACATGCCCTGGGCCCTGTCTCCAGGGAGTCTCCGACTCACCGGTCATCTTGGGCTGGGTGAATGTATCCGGAAGAGAGGATATTGAGAGACAAGATGTTGGGGTCGATCAGGGACTCGTCAGTCTCTGGAGTGTTTCGGATGCGGCCTGCAGAAAAGGCAACGGGGCACGGGTCACTTCCCAGGGGGCAGGTGGGACCCTGGGCCCTGCTGGCTGCCTCAGGTGAGGGTGCTGTCAGCAAGCCAGCTCCTCACGTGGTCACTAAAGCATTGGTCAGAGGCAGTGCCAGGGGGAACAGGGAGGCCCTGCAGGGTCCTCGGCGACCCAGGGGCCATGTGCAGTTACTGCTCCACGGTCTTTCTTGTCTGTCTCTCGGCCACAGTGAACACCCCCGTACACACACTGACAAATGCAGGTGCTTAGCCTGGAAACCATAGGCCTTCCCGACTGCTGGAAAAGGAAGGCTAAGCAAGACACAGAGGAGGAGTGTTCCTGCTTCTTCTTACACCTAAAAATAATGATAATAACAAGGAAAGGGAGGGAGGGAGGGAAGGAGGGAGGCAGGGAAAGGAGAGCAGAGGAGGGGAGGGATGGGAGGGGAGAGGAGAGGACACTATCTGTGCCATATAACCTCTTCTTACAAGGGGCATTTCCAGGAGAGCCCGCTAAGATGTATGCACTGGGGTGTCTGTCTGTCTCTGTGAAAGACACCAGAGCTGTTATCAGGCAGGAAAACTGCCTAGTGGCTTCACCTAGTAATTTCTTGGCCAGACAGTGACAGTTCTGCTCATTCAAAGGAGTAAACAAACATGTGCACATTTTCTTTGTTGCATCAGGAAGGAACGACAGGCTTCCCTCTCCTCCACCACGCATGGACAAGACAAAACCCAGGACATGCTAGGATTTTGTGTTGACAGGTGCACACTGGGCCTGCCTCAGCCCATTGCTGGAACTCCGACCCATGACCTTGCAGCACCTTGGTCCTGGGAGGAGGCAGGTGGATCCCAGCAAAGTGCCCTTCCCTATGCCAGGGCCCTCTGGGTCCATGCGGGGCAGCACCCATGGCAGAGAAGCAGCTCAGCTGCAGGGACTGCTGCCTGGGCAGAGCCACTCCCAGCCCTCGGGGAGGGCAGTGCAGCCACTCCCAGCCCTCGGGGCCTGCACTTGAGCGGTGTTCAGTCTGCTCTGAGTCTGACCAAGTACCTGGCCCACAAAACTGACACCCATGAGCCCGCTGGTCTGGGCAGAGTGCCAGGGGTTGGGCTGGGGTCCTGAGCCTCTGTTGTCCGCACCTCGACTCCCTCCCCTGCCTCCAAGGGTGCACCCACTCACTGCTCATGGACACCTGGGGTCTCTCCTTGACTTTCATCCCTTTCACTGACCCTGTGCCCACAGTCTTGTCCAACTCACAGGGCTGGAAAGTCCCATGGCCCTCTTGGGAGGGATGCTGAGCTCGGAGAAGGCTGTGAACAGTGAGATCAGGTCCCAGGTGAGGAGCAGGAGAGAGGCTAGGTACTCCCCAGAAAGTGACTTGGCTGCTCTTTGCCCTGAGTCCAATCACAGGGCTGCTCAGTTATGAAGCCCAGAGAGGCTGAGCCCAAACCCCTTAGCCTGAAGGGGGGCACTGGGGTCCATACCATATCTCCCCATATCCCCTTAAATAGCATCCCTGATTCCCCCCACCCCACATAAACAGACACTCCTGTTGGCATTTTTAGAAAGGAGGTGGGGAAAAGAATGTGGGATCTGAGCAGGCAGGGTCTGAGGGGCAACGGGCTGAGGCCCGGGGGATGCGTCCTTTCAACCATGCAGATCCAGCTTCCCCGCTTCCTTCTCTCCTGTCTGCCTTGAGGGAAGTGAGACCAGGACTCAGAATATGGGGCAGTGGTGCCCCAGGGATCGTTCCTCAACTACCATGTGGCCGGGTCCATAAGCTGTGTATTTGCTAACATTCTGCCTGTAAATCAATTCACTCTTTTAGGCTTGCCCTAAACAACCTCTGAAAGGAGGGTTCGGGTGCTTGTTCCATGACTTTCTGATTCATGTGAAATTAGACACAAAACTTGTAAAACATAAGCATGTATCCTGGTGTGCCTGGAACTTCCTGTTTACAGTCCTGCACTGGGACACAGGGTGACGAGTCCAGCCCCAGGGAAGTCACCTTGAGCGGTCACCGAGCCCGGCCATGGCAATGTCGGGCAAGGCAGGGCTGGGCTGGCCTCATGCTAGTGACACACTGAATGGATGACTGTCTGCCTCCTTGAATGAAAACTGAGAAGACAAATTCTTTCCACCTTAGCAAAGGAAACATTTGGTGGACCCGAGTTCAAAACATGAGGTCATGGAAGAAAGAGTGTCCAAGATCTTTGGTGATGGTTATGGGCAGAATTGTGACCCCGAAAAATATACATGGAAGTCCTGCCCTCCAGGACGTCCAAATGGGACCTTATTTGGAAGTAGGGCTTTGCAGAGGTGATCAAGCTGAGTAAAGATACGGTCAACCCTGGAGCAGGATGGGCCTCTAATCCGACCCGCCAGATGTCCTTAGGAGAAAGGGCTACAGCAAGACACAGGACAGCAGAAGCCTGTGAAAATGCAGTGATGCGTCTGCAGGCCAGGGTCACCCAAGATGCTGGCCACCACCAGGAGCTGGAAGAGGCAGGGAAGGATTTTCCCCAGCAGGTTTCAGAGAGAGTGTCTCTTGCCGGAACCTTGATTTTGGACTTCGGGCCTCCAGAAGTGTGAGATGATAAATGTCTGCTGTCTGAAGCTACCTGGTTTGTGGCATGTTGTCACGGCAGCCCCAGAAGTCCAATACACTGATTAAATAGAAATTTGCAGATCACCACCCAGGTCCAAGGCTCTCCTTTTCAGGCGAGGAGGTGACCCACAGAGAGGTTATGTGACTTGGCCAGGGTCACGCAGCAACAGACGCAGAGGTGTGATTAGAACCCGGGCATCCAGCTCAGGGTCTGTACTCTTCCCACCAGCTCGGCCCCACCCCCCAAGGCAGCCCCCACACTGTGCTCACCCACGACCAGCTCGCGCACTTCCTTCCAGCGGATATGGCTTCCTGTCTCGTGCAGCAGTGTCACTGTTATCCGTCGCTGGATGCCCTGCCGGTGCCAGGTGAGAGGATATGATCAGACGGCTCAGGGGGCCACTTGGGGTCAGGGAGGGGGACACATGCAGGGTAGGGGCAGGGAGAGGTTCACACCTGGTGGAGGTTGGGGAGGGGACACAGGCAGGGTAGGGCTGGGAGGGGCTCACACCTGGTGGAGGAGGAAGGTCCCCATGCATGGCATGCCCCCACGGTGGTCCACCACAGCTGGGATGTAACTGGAAGAGAGAGACACATGTGAGGAGCGGCCGGCCCCTCCTCCCTGCCCTCCCTGCAGCACAGGACACAGTGAATGGGAGCAAAAACAGGGAAAAATCAGCAGCTCCCTCTGGTGAAGATCAGGTGGCCTGATCCATGGAGACCAGGGTCAGCTGAGCACAGAAACCCACCAGGCCTCCTTGGCTATTGCCTCCCAGCCCTGCCCACTGGACTGGCAGGGTGTCCAACAGGGAGACACAGTATGGCACGGCCTGGTCCCTCTGGGCTGGATCTTTGTAAGTTCCCAAGCGTCCTCTGCTTTCCCTGGTGCCCTGCAGATCCGCAACCCAAGACCAGAGGATCCAGAGGAAATCCTAGCAGATGGGCTCATCTGCTCCAACCTCTAAGGCTCCTGTCCCACTCTGAGCAAGGACCAGAGTCTCCACCAGGCCCCACCCTGAGCTGCCAGCTACAGCCCAGCTCCCAGCTGCCCCCAGGGCACCAGGCAGATCCCCACTGGCCTCAGCACTGGGGCCTAGGAACCTGCCTCCCCAGGGCCTCAGGGCTCCCCTCCCACCTCCTTCAGGTCTTTGCTCAAAAGTCCCTTGATCACTTTGTAAGTGTCTTCTGCTGCCCCGTCCCCGACCCATGTCCTGGTTTGCTGTCCTAGTGCTCAGGACCATGGGGCCACCAATTCAGGTGCTTATCTGTCCAGCACCTCCCTGCCCCCCATGCCAGTTCCTCCAGGACAGCGGGGAGCTTTGTCTGCTTTTACTCCCCAGGACCAAGATGAGGCTGGGCCCACAAGAGGTCTGCAGTGAACACCTGCTGGAAGGATGACTGGATGCTGGCATCCCTCAGGCAGCTCAGGTCCTCGTCCCTCTCCGCCCCATCCCCCCCACACTCACACCCTGGGGGTCCCAGCACCAGCACTCACTCGCCATTGGCCTCCAGCTCACAGATCTCGAAGTAGACCAGCAGGTCGTACTTGCAGTGGCAGGGCCCCGGACAGGGCCGCGTCAGTGTGCTGAGCTTGGTGGCGGGTACTGTAGGGACAGGAAGGCGGCATGCATGGATGGGAGACCTGACCCATCACGTGCCAAGGGCACACTCAAGGAGGAGGTGCCAGGGCCAAGGGGGCTCAGAGGCAGTGAGGGCACCTCCCCCTCCTCAAGGGAAACAACCAGCCAACCCCAGCCATTCCCAAGATACACGGGGTCCTGGGCACTCTGGCCTCAGCACGTCACACGGACGCTCACGTTCTCTGTGCCCCGGCTAGGAAAGCTATGTGGCCATGCACACTGGGCACAGCTCATGAGGAGAACAGTGGTCAAGACCCCAAGAACCAACAGGGCAGCCACAGATACACTTGTTCAAAAGCCCCACAACCTTCACGGGGCCCCTCTGCCATGCTGCCAGGCCCATCGCCTACACCACACCTTGGCTACAGCCTACTGCACCAGTCCAAGCACATCTCACCAGCACCCAGGCCTGGCCCAAGAGGCCCTGTCCCTCAGCTCCCACTGGCCCTCCACTCGTGTCCAGCTCCTGACAAACAGCCTCTGTCCTCACATCCTTCACCCACCTCTGTCCACCACTCCCTTCTCTGAGACACATTACACAGGTCCTCCTCTAGCAAGTCCCATCTGAGCCTCCTCCACCTCCCCTACAAATATGGATCTACAGGTCTTTCTTGCAGGCTGTGGGGAAGACTGAATCTCAGGGAACCCATACTGCGGGCCACAAAACCTGTACAGACCAGGGACTGGCTCTGCAGCAGCTGGAGGGTGTCCTCCCACAGTGTCCTCAGCCTGCAAACCTTCATCTTACAGGGGTTCAAAGGACAGGGTCCTTGCAAGGCAGGCACAAGAGGCTGACACCTAGTCACCACGTGTGCAGACCCAGTGCCTCCACCCACCAGCTGCAGAGGCAGCTTCTCACACAGGCCCCTACCCTCTGGGGCGCTGGTGCCTGGGACCACACTCCCTCCTTCAGAAGGGTTCTGGGCTGTGAGGGACTCAGCCACACCTGCCGGGCCTCAGTCTGGCTGCCTTTAGCTCTCCCCCAACCATGTCCTCGGGTTTTGGTCTTGCAGGGAATAAACTCCACTCTTTTAACTAAAAGCCAATGAATCTCAAGTGCTATTCCATGACCCACCTGTTCCCACAGGCAGAGGCTCCAGGCTCCGGGCAAAAGCTCTGACAAATACTCCTCCCTGACTGACCCCACGCTCTCACTCCCACCTCCAGCCTTGGACCCCCATGAAGGAGCTTCCTAGACTGCCCTTCACCCCCAAATCTCTACCTTTCTGTGTTCTGCTGAGATGCCTGAAGTCCCGTCAAAGCCCCCAGCCCCCTTGCTGTCTTCCTTCCTCGGCTCCCCACACCTCTGCCACCAGCTCCAGGCTACTCTCTGGGCACAGGGCAGACCCTTGCTCCATGGGGACCCCATGAGGCCTGACAGGCTCAGGGTGGCCCCAGAGTGCCTGGGAGGGCACAGCCCCGTCACAGAGGACAGCATCCACTGCGGGGGCCCAGCCCACGATAGCACCCACAGTGAGGGGAGCCCATTGCCCTGAGATGGCTCCAGAGACCCTTCCTACCTGGCTTGGACAGTGGCATGACCCGAGGGAAGTGGCGGCGCGAGGGCCTCAGGGGGCTGTGGAGAAAGAAACACCAGTGTGAGGTGTTTGTGGGACCCTGGGTGGGAGGGGTCAGAAGGAGACAGAGGGCTACTGGCCCCAGGTGCCCATCCCTGCCCCCTCCCGCCCTCTCTTCTCCAAGACTGTCCACCAGCTTGGGTGGGAGGAAGAGGAGGGACCTTTGGGACCCCAGATTCCACCCCAGAGGCCACAGGAAACCAGGGCAAGGTTCAAGCTCTGGCTTCCAGTCCAGAGTCCCTCAGGCACTCCCAAGGACAGACAAGCAGCCCCAAAACAAACCCTTCATTGCCCTTCTCTTTCCCTGACACCCTGGAGGGCCCCTGAGCTCCCAGTCCTGCCTGACAGCTGAGGGGAGTTGGAGGTGGGAAGACAAGGGCCCACCCAAGGCCTCTGCTGTTCTCTCTGCACTCGAGGTGCCCAGGAGGCGCCGGCTTGGCCCAGGGTAGACACTCCTATCCACCTTCAAGGGTTTGGGTGAGATGGCCTGAGTGGAAGTCCTGACTTCACGTCCCAGCCCCACGAGTCTCTCTGAGCCCCCATTTTCCAGGTCTCAGGAGGCTGCATGGACTGAGGGAGCTAGGCCGGGCTTCCTCAGGGTGTGGCACAGCTGGGCCCCTTTCCTGGGGTCCTTGGTCAGCAGCAGAAGTGGTCTCCCCAGGGCCACCCCAGCATCCTACAGCTGGCAGCCCCTGCACACTGCCCAGGCCAGCAGGAGGTCAAGCAATGCTCACAAGGAACGCTCTGCAGTCCTGAAGGAGAGAAGCTGTGGGAAGGCCCAGAGCTCTTAATCGCTCTCTGAGTCCTGCCAGCCCTGGGCAAAAGGCCTCCTGGATTGGCAGGGGAGGTGGGTTTCAGGGGGTGCATAGGCTCTGCAGCTTCAAGACAGCTGGATGAAAAGATCTGGGCAGGGGCTTTGAGGACTGCAACCCCGAACCCCCGATCCAGGGCACTGACCTGAGCACGTCCTTGCAGAGGGGCGGGAACGGGTGCTGCTGGTAGTGGCCGAAAACCTCAAACACAATGGGCTGGCTCTTGATGTACTCAATGAAGGACTTGGTCACCTCCACTGCGATCTGGTGGGCAGGCAGGTGGGAGGACAGGAGGGCACGGCCAGGCCACATTCAAGGGGGAAGGAGAGTCACATCAGTGAGCTAAGTGCTTCAGGCCCAGATCTGGGACCCCTAGCTGGGCCCACCTCTACCCAGGGGCAGCAGCCTCCTCTAGGCCCTTCAGCCCAGCCCCTCCTCCCACCACATGCCCCAGACGGACTCTGGAGTGTGTCTCTCGGCCTCTCTCCCCAGGATGAACGGGGGCCACGTGGTCAGCTGCCCTTTCAGAACACAGAGCTGGGAAAGGTGACAGAGGGCAGTGCTGGTCTCTGCAGAGCGCCCCTTCTTGGGCCCTGCCCCACTCAGCAAGAGTTACGGGTTGGACCGTGTCCCCCTCACCAAATTCATATGTTGAAGTCCTAACCCCAGGACTTCAGAATGAGAGTGTGTCCTGAGATAGGGCCTTTACAGAGATAATGGAGCTAAAGAGAGGTCATCACAGTGGGTCCCAATCCAGCATGGCTGCTGTCCCTATGAAAAGGGAAAGTTTGGGCCCAGACCCACGCAGAGGGGGAGGGCCACGCGGACAGATACAAGGAAGAGGCAGCTGTTCTATAAGCCAAGGATAGAGGCCTAAGAAGGAGGCGACCCTGCCCACACCCTCATCCTGAGCTTCCAGCCTCCAGAGCCGTGGGAGGCCACATTTCTGTTGTTTGAGATGCCCCCGTCTATGGTGCTTTGTGACAGAAGTCCCAGGCAACTAACCCACCGAGTCTCCAGGTTATCAGCCCTGCCAAATCTACACCCGCGGCCTGGCACTCAAAGCCTGGCTCCCTGGTAGCTTTCCTTATCACTGTTAGGCACCTCTTTCCCTTGCTGCCCCAGGAGCCCAGTTCTCCCACCTCCAGGAGGAGCTGCTCTGCCCTAAAGGCCCCTCCTCTCCATGACCCTAGCAGCCCAGCTGCCATCACCCTCCTGCCTGGAGTTTTCCAGACCTCTCAGGACATTGCCGGCACCCTGCAGCCCCTGTGACCCTGCCTCCTTCCCATTCCCAACACTCAAGCCAGGGCTGCCCTCACTGAGCACCCGCAGCCCTCAGTACAAACCCCAGGCCCCACTGCACCTGCATCCGGCTCCCCATCGGCTCTATGCTCACCATGAGCAGCTCTCAGGGGCTCTGAGCAGCCCCCATCTCCCAGTTGTAAACCCATCAAGGGTCTCCCACTGCCCAGAAATCACTCCTACACCCTGCCGGGCACTGGAGTTCCTGGTGCTCAGGGCAGCCCTGGCCCACAACTGGTGTTCAGAAGAGGGAGAATGAGCCATGCTCAGAGAGGCCCTGGGAGGGTTGGTCGGTGGCAGGGATGGGGAGAAGCACCCAGGGACGTACGTTCTGGACATGGTAGAAGCCGAGTGGGGGGCCTCTGCCTGTGTTCTTCAGGGGCTCCGTGGAGAAGGCCTCATCGTGGCGGTGGATGAAGCTGCAAAGCAGAAGAGGTGCTTCGGTATGGGGTGTGGGACTTGGGACAAGACCTTACCAGGTGGAATCACTTCACATGAGGGCGCTGGGGCATTCAGGGTGCTGGGGCTGGGCCGACATGGCACCAACATGGCCTGCACCCTGCTCGGTGCCCAGGCAGGGGAGCTTCGGGCACAGAGTCCCTGTGCGGCGTGGGGACACAAAGGCAGCAGGGGCTCACTTGAACTGGCAGAAGATGTCAGCGTATTCGGCAGAGATGCTGGACGCCTGCAGGACTGTCACACGGAAGGTGAAGGTACTGCCCAGGCGGAGGTGGTCCAGGGCAGTGTCCAGGGGCCCGTCCAGGGCGGCTTTCTCAGAGCTGTCTAGGAGGAGGCCTTCTGGGGGCACCGCTGCTGGGAGTCAAGGAGAGTCATGGACCTCCAGACCATATTGTCTTCCAGCCACAGGCCTGGGCCGGGCTCAGGAACCGGGTCTCAGCATGCCCCACGCCCTGGGCAGCTGGGCTGGGGAACCCACCTGAACAGGTGTTGTTGTTGACTTCGTCGGCTGAGGGCCCCACGTCTGCGCCCTGGCCCTGGCCCTCCACGATGCGAAGCTCTTCCTGGGAGGTTCCCGAGCGGGACATCCCCACCACGGGGCAAGACTCAGACTGGAACTGATCAGAGGGGGACCAGAGTCAAAGAGAGCCAGAAGCTGGCTGGGGAGGGGCACCGCAGACCCTGTCACAGGCCCACCGGAGGGCTGTGCCACCCAGAGCCTGGGCTGGGGCCTCCATGAACCCATGCACCAGACCTGCCCCTGCCTTGTGGGGGTCACCCACCTCCCCAGGCCTCAGTTTCCCCCGCTGTGGATGTGTGTCTTTGGATTCTATAGCCTACGACTATGTGAAGTCTGAGCTGTCCTGGAAACAACTTACCACCCGCCTCTCTGGTCTTCAGTTCAGCCGGACCCCCGCCTGCCAGGGCCCCTTGCCCAGCAGGTTAGCTCTCTCCCCTCCCCTTCTTGGGCACCCCCAACACCGACAGCCCCTCTAAGAGAAAAGGTGTTGGGCAGACAGACCACCTCGCTCAGGGAGTAGGTCACCCAGGTTCCGGGTGACGGCATGGCCAGGTGGGCACAGGTTGAGAAGCGAGTCTAAGAATCTGGGGGCAGGAGCCACCTGAGCATGGCCTGGGGTGCACTTTGGGGACCTTCCTCCACCTCTCTCTCTCTCTCAAGAGCGGAAGAGGAGACTGAGTGGTCCAGGTGCCACTGGACACAGCGCTGGCCCTTCACATGAGGACCGCAGGTAGGCAGCCTCAGGGGGCCCCTCATTCTCACTGGGTGGCAGGCAGGGAGCAGGCGAAGGGGGCAGTGGGATGCGCTGTCCTGTGGGGACCCAGAGGAGAACTGCTCCAGAGAAGGGAGACAGGGTGGGGATGGCTGCACCTCAGTGTCTGTTCTGGAGGCTAGTGTTGTCTACCCGCTCTGCACCCCGGCTTGGACCCTGGAGCGGTCTTGGTGGGAGATGGGCGGATCCAGGGGTCAGGGCAAACCCGGGAAAAGGGGCGCGGTGTGCTTAGAGACAGGGCAGCCTCAGTGCTCTGGACCAGAGGGAAGAACCCCAAGAGGACTTAAGGCCCGTGGGATGAGACACGGGCGTTAGAGGAGCAAAGTGCACAGGACTCCAGTGAGCGCCAGGCACCTCCAGGTCTGGGACTTGGGAGGGAGCTTGGTACCTTTTCAAAATGCTGGTCGTCAAAGGAGATTTTAGCAGTTCCCGACTGGCGGACGCCAGAGCCATAATCGGGGGCCTCTTCATCGGCTGCAGGAGGAATGGAGCAAATGGTTGGAGCCCAGCTTGTCCCCTGAGGTGGGTGTGGGCAGAGCAAGGCTGGGCCACCCCGCAGTCAAAGTGAGGGCACAGGAGCAAGAGCGGGCAGCAGGCCCCTGACCGAAGCTGCCACCCGTGGCTCAGTGACAACCAGGGCATGTCCCGGCACACTGACCACCCGCCTGTACTGCCCAGGAGTCCCAAAGCAGCCATGGCCTCATCACAGACCACTTTGATAGGGGTCACAAAGTCTATATTTTCAAAACCAAATCTTGCCCGAATTCCCAGGCGCTCAAGCAGAACCCGGGTGGCCCCTCCCCATCCCCATGCGCAGAGACCACCCCGCCAGCCCCGCTGGTTCCACCTCCAGAATCACGACGTGCCTCTGCCACCATGTGGGTGAAGCTACCACCTATCACCTGTCTAGACATTCGAGGGCCACCAACCGCCCCTTCACGCAACTCCCCAGGCCTGCCGGTGCATCCGCCCACACTCCCCAGCCTTCAGAGCTCTCAGTGGACCCGCTGCCCGAAGCCCTGGGCTCTATCCTGCCATGGTCTGCGACAGCCAGTGCCTGCTCATGGAGGAGTCGGTGCTGAGGGAATAGTAAACCGACTTTGCCCAGGTCACAGGTAGGGCTGGTGAGACTTCTGAGACCACCAATGCAAGGGCTGGGGCCTTTTCTAAGTTCCCTTCTCCACCACCACAGTCATCAGACAGGGAAACAATTAGGTGTCACCCAACGTAAAATGATCCAGTTGTAGGATGGCCGGCAGGAGGCCTGGTGACCCAGCCCAGGATAGGAGCACTTCCCAGGCACTGTCCCAGACTGGTTTCCCAGTATATGACCTGGGAGAGCAGGGGCTGTGGACCTGGGCACGCAGACCTGGGCTCAGAGCTGCCGTGCACCTTCCTAACTGGTGATCCTCATCTGAGAGGAGGGGGTACCTCTCAATCCCATAGGGTGCAGGACAGAGGTAGAGCTTTGCACTGAGATTGAACCCGGGGCCTGGGAAATGGGCAACCTCCACGTGGACCCCAGAGGCCCCCTCTGACCAGGGCAGACCAGGACGGCAGTTGCCCTCACAAGGACATGGACCGGCCCCACAGCCTCTGGTGCAGCCCCACTCTCAGGGGTGGCTGTCAGGGTGGGGGCCAGTGGGAGGAAGTGGTCAGCATGGCTCTGCTCAGCCATCCTGACCACTTGGTGGGAGCTGCTGGCACAAGGCAGGATCGGGAGGACCTGGTGAGGTGGGGGTGGCCCCTCCTGGAGGGGAGAGGGAGGTAATAGGTGTTCCCAGCTTTCCTGAGCATTGCAGCTCCGGTAAACACCGCACCTTGCAGCAGCAGCTGGGGCCCTTCCCTGGTGCTCACCCTTACTCCCCAGCTGGGCCCCCAGCTTCTCAGCACGGTGGTATCACAGTGACTGGATGGCAAGCAAAGACATGGCCAGTGGGAGGTGCTGTAAACAACATTTAAAAATCATGGGCTAGGCTGGACACGGTGGCTGGCCGGGCGTGGTGGCTCATGCCTGAAATTCCAGCCCTTTGGGAGGCCAAGATGGGCAGATCACTTGAGGTCAGGAGTTCGAGAGCAGCCTGGCCAACAGGGTGAAATCCCATCTCTACTAAAAACACAAAAATTAGCTGGGCGTGGTGGTATGCTCCTGTAGTCCTAGCTACCCTACTCAACAGGCTGAGGCAGGAGAATCGCTTGAACTGGGAGGCAGAGGTTGCACAGTGAGCCGAGATCAAGCCACTGCACTCCAGCCTGGTGACAGAGCAAGACTTCGTCAAAAAAAAAAAAAAAAAGAAAGAAAGAAAGAAAGAAAGAAAAAAAGAAAAAGAAAAGAAAGAAATTATGGGCTAAGGAGAATTTGACATCAGAGTCAAATTAACTTCATTAATAAGGTGGGATTACAATCGCCCAAGGCAGCCAGGATAGCAGGGCTGGGAGGACCAGACATCTTGCATCTTGCGGGGAATATGAGGTATCTCAGGGTGGAGAATATGAGCCATCTCATAGTTGGGGGACTTGCCATCTGGGGAGGGGTATGGCCATCTCAGCCTGCTCCAAGTCACTCCTCTGAGCAGCCCCAACCAGGTAGCCAGGAGCCCCCCTGCAGCCATGGATGCACGTCCTCTCTGCATCCATCTGCCTGCCTGCCTGTCTGTCTGTACTACTCCCTCCCCAGGATGCCCAGGCAGCCAAGGCCTTTGAGAGGAAAAAGAGTGGTCCCTGGTGAGGGGAGACCTCGGTGGAGGAGCCCAGGGTGGGCTGGGAAGGGAGTGGGACCTTCCCTCATGGCACAAGCCACCTCTTGCCCTGCAGCTTCCCAGGCAGCCAAGTTCTTTCACATCTGTGTTCTCGAGTACCCTTCAACATTCCTATCAGGTGTGGAGCATTACAACGGATTCCATTTACATGTGAGCAAACCAAGGCTCACAGGCACTCTGGGGCTGCGCTGGTGCCTCCCGCCATCAGGAGCCGGCCAGGCCTGGGCCGAGCAGTGCCAGTCTCCACCTCCCCCAAGGGAGGGGCTGCATCTTCAGGCCCAGTGTGGAGGCAGACAGGCCTGTGCCTGAGAGACCAGGGAGTGCATCAGGGAACCAGAAGCACCCCAGGGAGGGCTGCCCTGAGCAGGGCCCAGGGGCCAGGGACGGCGCCTCGCAAGCCTTTCCTGGGGCTGCAGAGACAGCCAGGTAGGTGGGATGTGTTGACAGAGAGCACCTGCTCTGCAGCAGGCTGGGGGAGGGATCCAGGTGGTCTTGGGTCCATCTGGGGCTGCCTGATGGGAAGGTGGAGACCCCCAACCAGAGCAGGCTCAGATGGCACTGGGCTCAGCCTGCACGGCCCCCAAGGCACCCCCAGCTGACCCCAGGGAGTCCAGGAGGCCAGAGCCAAGAGCTGGGCAGCAGGGGTTTCCCCTCCAGGGCGCACTGGGGGGCAGCAGGCCCAGGTGCCAGCTAAGGACAGGGTGGAAAAACAGCTTCAGGTTGACCCCAGGGAGAGTGGAGGGCCAGCTGAGGCCAGCTTCCCACTGACCACTACATGAGACCAGAGGGCCCTTCTCAGGTCCCTGCCTCTGCCTGCAAAGGTGAGAGCCAGCCCCAGAGGCTCCAACGCCACACACGGCCTTTGACCCACACGCACCTGAGATGGCCTGGACGGCCACGCGGAGGAAGCCCTTCACCTCGCCCTTCTCGCTGACGATGGCCACACGGTGCACCAGGGGAACGGGATACAGCAGGTTGCTCAGGTACACGAAGGCCCTGGGGGGAAGTAGAGGCTGTGGTCATGGGCCACCCCTCCACACGTGTTCTGACGGCAGCGGTGGCAGCATGGCCTGGCTCACGACACAACACGGAGCTGCAAAGCAGAGGGAAGCCGCCGGACAGGACAGCCAGGGCCAGGACAGCAAGAGCGGGCGGGGACAGGCAGGGTGGGCACTCGGAGGAGACAGGAGGTGAAGGGACAGAGAGGAGGACGAGGAATGAGCCGCGGCGAGCAGAGGCACAGCCCAGTTGGGCCCGGACCTGGCTGCCTGAGAAGGGAGCACCCGAGGAGGGCGGTTTCAGCCTGCTTCAAGGAGGACGGGGGCCAGACCAGGACCCAGACCACGCTGTGCTGCCCACCCTTTCACACTGGCACTGATGGCCAGCATTGCTCTGCCTCCTGCCCACTTCCCAGGGGTCCCTGGCACTCACGGACCCCACAGAACCCCTTGCCTGAACAGAAACTCAGCAGGTGGGAGCTCCGAGGTGAGTTGGCCAAGATGAGGCACCCCTAGTCTAGGGCCCAGGGAAGTGCTGAATGGAGCCCTGAGGACACCCCCAGGGCCATGGTGCAACCCAGAGCACCAAGACCCCTCCTTTCCCAGGACCAGCCTAGGCAGAGACCACGAGCAACTACGGTCGCCAGACAGCTGCTGCGTTCCCTGTGCTGACCAATATGTGGGCAGCTGGGAAGACAGAGAGGACCCTGGAAGACCCACGCCACCCAGCCATGGGGAAGGATACCCTGCTTCCTGCTCTAGGCAGGTGTGGCTCTGAGCACCGTGACCTCCGGCATGGGAAAGGGCCGTGCCTGGGGCCCTCAATTCCAGAGCAGATACTGATGAGGGGTTGAGTGAGACTCAGCGGGCTGTGAATGTCCAATACCTCTCTCAGGTGGGCTCCTGACCTTGCTCCCTCCACCCCCTAACCCCCCCCCCGACTTCCCTGCAGCAGCAAGTCGAAACCAGCAGCACCGTGGCCTCTCCTACTCATCAAATCCATCAGTTCCACCTCAAAAGTCTTCAAGAAGCCCCCCTCAACTGTTCCATCACCACCAGCCACCCTGCCATGGCTCCACAGCAGCCAGAAAGGTCTCAAGGCACCAGTCGGACATCCTCCCACGCCTTTGGTGACACCCAAGCTCCTTGCAGGGGCATCCATGCCCCATGTGGCCCTGGGGGTCCAGGCCCTGCCTCCCCATCACAGTCAAGCTCGGCCTTGTGGCCCATGGGTCCATGGATGCCCCGGGTATTCCTGCTCCCAATGCAGAAGCCCCACCCTCCATCTCGTCGGCTGCCTCAACCCTCCTCAGAGGCCCCAGCATCCCAGCAACTGTCAGGACCTTCCCCTTGGCCGTCTCATTCATTCTGACTTTACACATCCCCATGGAACCTCCCTTGCTTTCTGAGTGGCTCTGCTAAACTGAGACCTGACCACTGCCCCCACTGCAAAATGGCCCAGGCAAGGCTTGTAGTAGGAAAAGGGTCTCGCTGCCCTCCAGGGGCCTGAAAGTCTCCTCAGTCCTCCCTCCTGGGGTAAAGGAAGCCCCTGGTGGCTTCTTGGGCCCTCTCCCCAGAACAACACGCCCTCTGAAGATGCCCCCCAAGAAGCGAGTGCTCCACACCCACGGAGCCCATCAGGGAGGGACCTGTTACCCACAGGGCTGCAGGTGGCTCTGCCTGACTTAAGTGCTGGGGCTGGGGTTCCACTGCCCTGGGCCACCCACCCGGGTTATGTCCAGAAGCGCCCATGGAAACTCAGCCTGGCCCTAGTCACGAGAGGACGTTGAGGCCCACAGGGTGGGGGTCCCTCCCCACAGTCCTGCTGGGTGCTCTACAGGCAGGGAGTCACCAGCACCCCCTTGGGAGGGGGACGGCAATGCCTTCCCTCCCCAGGGCACCCCGGGCTCCCGGACGAGGGTCTCTGCTTGACAGTGGGGGTGGGAAAAGGGGCTGCTACAAACTGAGCAAAGCTAAGATGTCCAGGAGTGGGGCTGGCGAGAGCCAGGACTTGGGCCACCAGAGAGCACGGGCTCTTCCCAGTGGCTGTCGCACCATACTGGGCGAGACGTAAGGAGACCAGGGGGGACGGCCTACGCTGCCAGGCTCTGAGCCAGCCCCTGCCCTCCAGTCCCTACCCACCCCACCCTTTCCCAGAGCCAGTGCCCACTGCAAAAATCCCAGGGTTGGAGGGCAGAAGGGCACTGAGGATGAAGAGACTGCCCCATCCCCACCCTACTCTGCAGGGAGCCCATAGGGCAGCCCTCAGAGAGGGGGCGGGACCCGGGACCACTCCCACTGTGGGCCAGGTGAGGACACTCAGGCACTGAATCCACTGGCACAGCCTCACAGGAAGGAGAGGCTATAGCTGTCCAGGGCCACCCAGACAGGGTCAAACACTACCTCTCCTACCCCAAAGACCCCTCACCAGAGCTGCCTTCCCAGAAGCTTAGGGCAATTCCGCAGGGGCTGCTGGCAGTGAGCAGAGCCCTGGGCTCTGGGGCCATCCACATGTGCCACTCACGGCACCACAAAGGTGACCCACAAACCTCTGAGCTCCCCAGGACCCCACCCAGAGGGAGGAGCCTTCTGCACCTGAGTGAGGGAAGGGGCCACACCCTCCCCACTCTTAGCTCTCAGGGTCTCACCTGACCCCCTCCTCACCCTCCTCCACTGCCCTGAAAGGCCAGGTCCAAAGGGGTCTGAGGCCGTGCACAGACAGGTAAACTGAGGCAGGGGCCAGGCCCGTCCCAAGTCACATGGTGAGACTGCAGCAGGCAGGCCCCTTCCCGGCTGTCTCCACAGGGCCTCCCTGCTGAACAAATGCCATGTGGAACTGACTCTGAGGGGACGCCTTCTGCCATGTTGCCATCCGTGGGCTCAGGCACCAGCAGCACAGCACAGACGCGAGTGCCTCACAAATCAGACAGGGGCTGGGCTCGAGGAGGCCCAAGTCCCTCACAGCCCCAGGCTCAGATCATCCCATTATGAAGCATCATGGCAGAAATCACAGCAGCCGGCATCTATAGAGGTTCCCGAGGGGCCAAGCACCGTGGTGAGCACACAGGGCCTTTTGTTCTTCTGTCTCCCGGGAGGCAGCGCACCCCCATCTCCTCGCCAGGGCACGTCCTAATAAACAGCCATCTCAACTCAACCAGCGGCACCCTTCTTTCTTGGAGATGCACAAAATCCACCCAGGGCCTCAGCACACTAGAACGATGAAATGTGGTACTTATACCCCATCGCACAGAGGAAGGAAGAGCCTGAGGCACAGAGATTAAGGAAGTGGCCAGGGCCTGGCAGCGAGGGCCTGCGCGGGACTCCTCTCCAGCTCAACTGTGTGAACACCAAGCTCCACCGCCTACTTCTAGGGCCAGGGTTGGCTTCCATGGGCGCTTCCCCACCCACTCTGAGTGGGCAATTCACCTGGGCACCTGCCTAGTTCCACAGCTGATTAATTCAGCAGATTGACTGTTTCATGCTTTTTCAGATTGTCCTCATGCTGGGAGCTGGGGGGACCCAGACACTGCAGCACCACAGACTGCTGCTGCTTTCAAACAGATGGGCAAGATGCAGCCCAGATTGTGCCCCAAAGGTGGGGACTGCTGAGGGTGGGGCCTTGAGGGACATCCAGGTGGAGGTTATACAATGAAAAGGACTCCTGGGGTCTGACACCAAATGATCCCCGATCTCTACTGCACCCTGTGAGCATCCTCATGGCACTGACCCAGGCCCCAGGCCACCAGTGAGACATGTGGATCCGGCTGTGGCTCTAGTGTCGGGTGTTCTCCTCTCCCCACTGCCCGTCCCAGTCTGCCTGGCTTGGTGATAGACTTGTTCAGCCAGAAGGGACCTCTGGGACCCGGAATCCACTGCCCCAGTGGCAGCACCAGCCTCAAGAGAGCTGTGAGCTGGGCCTGGAAGGTGCCCCCCCACTCTGTGAAGAGAGCATGCCAACCAATGCACCCGAAGTGTGAGGCGATGGGGCAGAGCGCTGGTGCCTGGCATCTTGGAGCCTGGCGTCTCTGCCCAGTGGAGACACCCTCCCAGGCAACAGGCCTGGGCAGGCCATGCCCCCCACCTGCCCTTCAGGTGCCAGAAATAACCTGACATGTTGGGAGCCAGAACATAGCCCAGGCCTGTCCCTACCTGAAGCGGACACACCCAACGCACAGAGCGTGGCTCTCGGGATCTCAGGCCGAGAAACGCCATCCACAGCCATGCTGCAAATACCAAGAGAGAGGGGCCCCAGCCCACCAAGAGCACCATGTGGGACTCAAGGGAGTGGCGTGGTTTTGCCAGCCCAGGGGGCAGGCACAGAGCTGACCCTGAGTGAAGCCCTCGAGCCGCAGCAACGTTTATCGACCCAGCCCTAGACACCTGCGCTCCCTTCCCAGCCCTGCTCCCCTCCCAGGGACCCTCATCCCAGGCAGTCAGCTCTCGCCCTGCTCTCTCTGCAGCTCCCGTGCCCACCCACCCTTCCCGTGTTTCCTACCCTTCCTGTGCCAGGGGAAATCAGAGCCCCAGGCCCACTCCTGTTGGAATGGGCAGTGGTCACCAACCCAACTGCCTCCCCAGGTCACCTGGTGCCCCAGACTGCCAGAGGCAGAGGCCCCTGGGGGCCGACCCTGGCCTTGGGTGAGAAGCCCCAGTGTGGAACACAGGAGGCCAGTGCCGGATGGGCCTTCCGCAGAGGCCAGGGTACCTTGAAGCAGACTGAAACCCAGCCCGAAAGAGGCGGCAGCAGAGGCAGACAGAGCGAGGGCTGAGTGTGGCGGGAGGGAGGGAGGAGGCAGGCGCTAACCACAGATTGGTGAGGTGCAAAGACGCATGCTGGGACCCAGGGAAGCCTTTCCAGAGGGGACAAGAGTGGGTGCCCCTATTTCGCTGAAGCTTTGGAGAGAGAGCCAGCAGCTACCAGAAGGTTAAAGGAAAATCAACGAGGGGCCTTCCCAGGGCTGGGCCTGCACAGCTGCTGCGTGGGAGAAGCCAATTCTTGCCAAACCAAAAAGATTAAGATGATTCCAAATGAAGCCCTTCACAGACCAACCCGCAATATGGGGGCCAGGTCTCTCTTTGATGATTTTTGTTTGGTTTGGTAGTTTTGTAAAATCTCAAATCCACAAAAGGGGAAAAAAATGTTGGAAGGACCCAGCTCTTTCTGGCTGAGACTGCGAGAGCCCCACCCCACTTCTCCTGATGTCCTCGTCCCCCTGTGCGTCCTGATCCCTCACCTGCCTGACACCTGGAGCCACTCCTGGGGCCCAGCAGGTGCAGGGGCCTGGCCCTACAGCCTGGGGCTTTCTGAGAGAGGCCTGCATGGAACTGGCCTTGGGGTCCACTGCTCCCTCTTGGGCGCTGTAGAGTGGGAAGTACAGGCCCACAGCATCTCGGAGGGAGGGTGCCACAAGTTTTTATCTGGTGGGCCAGCTCATCTCACCTTACAGCCTAGTAACACTCAGGGAAAATTAATCAGAATAAATCCATGGCATGGGCCCATGGGGACCTGCTGTCTTCCAAGAGGGAGGGCGAGGCTTTCCTTCCACCATCTCCACCCAAGGACAGAGTAAAGCTCGTGCAAATTCTGTGATCTGGGGCCACCCTCAGCCTTCAGCTGTCAGCACGGCTGCTCCAAGCTCAAGACTTCTGAAAACTTCCACTGGCCTAGCCCAGGGAAGCAATCTTAATCTCCAAAAAAGGTTGTTATTAAGAATTATCTTATGACATTCATATATGAAAAACATATAAATTCAGCTGTTTCCTGAGCTGACTTTCGGACTACTCCAGCCAGGTTTCTAGATCTTTCCTTCACCTGACTTCCCTTCCATGATAACAGGAAGGCAGTTGGATTTGCCAAATCTGCCAGAAGAGCAGGATGCCTGCTCCCTGGGTCTGGGCTTCCCCAGCCTCCATTCTGTCTCCCAACCGTGGTCTCTCATCGATTTGGGCAACGTGGTAACTAGCTTCTCTCTGCAAAGGGCATGTTCCATGAGGGCACTGGGTCACATGTCCCCATCTCTGGCCATGACAACTGAGGAGGTCAGGAGGGATGCGGTCGTCCTCACCTTTAGACAGGCATGGTTTGCCCAGGCCCCACCGCTTCAGAGGGAGATGGGAGGGTGAGCAGTTGCCTCCCACTCCTAAAAGGAAGGCCTTCCCTGGCGTCAGGATGGCCGCCTCTGGGTTCAGCTCCTTTCCCCACAGAGAGTGGAGAGCACTGAGAGCAGCTGGGAGCCTCTGTCTCTTCTGGATGACAGCTGAGCTGGGGTGAGGCTGCCTGCGCTAGGACAGTGTTGAATCCCAGGAGAATGACAGAACGGGCATCCAGCTTGGGGGTGGCTGGCCCTCACCTACCAAATGTCCCTCGGGCCCTGCACTGGGACTTTCAGGGAGGAACTCGGCCATTGGGTGCCTGAGCCACCCTGGGGTTCCTACGGCCTCTCTGCAGAAATAGTCCCACCTGCCTGGGGCCACAGCTGCAAGCTCCGGAGTGCACTACTTCTTCTGTACCTGGAACCCGGACTCTTCCCTGCTGGCCCAAAGCAACCGTCTCCAGGATGGGTGAGCAGCCCCACTGCAAGGATGCAGGGCCCGGGGGCCCTTGTGTGCTCTCCTCAGGAGGTCAGCCCCTCCACCTGCCTCGCCTGCCCTGGGAGGGCCCGGGCCAGGCCCCAGCGGTCCATCTGTGCCCGCAGCAGTGCTCCTGTGCAAAAGAGCTGGGTCCTCCCCAGCATGCTCTCCTCGACCTCACCAACCTTCCTACTAAACTGAACAGGGGGGGCCGGTCGTAAAACGGGTCCCGGCCGTCGCACAGCTCGTGCTCCGGAAAGACGTCGTCCTCCAGGTCCTCCTCCTCCTCCTCCTCCTCCTCCTCCTCCCCCACGCTCTGCTCCTCGGCAGGCTCGGTGGCGTCGGAGTCGGGGCTCGAGAAGGTGGGGGAGGGGGTGAGAGCAGCCATGCGCTCGCTCATGCATGTGTTCAGAAGAGGGTAGCTGTTGCAGCCAGAGATGGCTGAACTGAGGTTAGTGCGACAAGACAGAGAGAAGTTAACACCAGCGACTCGCAGGGACGAACAGGGGCTGGGGCCGGGGCTGGGGGGAACTTCTGTTTAAAACCAAAACCAAACACACAGACCATTGAGAATGCTGCTTTAAAAGACAAGAGAACCAAAACTGTGCCCCCAGTCTTGGAAAGAAATCACATGTATGGCCAGCAGGAAGGTTCCGGAAAGTTCCGGAGGACACCTGCAGGTGGGACTGAGAACAGGGGTCTCGGCTGGGAGTGGCTGAGGCCATATGAGGACCTCGAGAGTTTGGCCACTTTGAGGCCTCAGAATGCCACAGTCCCATGGGGTGAAGGGGGCTGGGTGCAGACCCCAGACTGGGAGACCAGGGAAGGAGGCAGTCGTCTCTAAGGCTTGGGTGACACAGCCCTGCCTCCATGTTCCCACCCTCAGGGCCACCAGGTGACCCGGAGAGTTTGCTTGGGAGCCTCACATATTCACACACACAGATAGCATGGGTTCTGGCGGCTACAGCCCTGTAGTGGATTTGGGTGGCAGTGCCAAGACCCCATCCCACGTCCCCTGAAATAATAGGTCCTGTGATGTGTGGAGAGGAATGGCTGGGAGGAACCTCAGGCCAGGGAGGACAGGGCTGGAAGTCTGGGGCTGGAAAAGCACCTGTCAGGGCCGCTCCTTGTGTCAGGCCAGGGCCCACTCCTACCCCCACTGCCATCTCTCTCTCTCAGTCTCTCATTCTCTCTCTCTCTCTCTCTCTCTCTCTCAGTCTCTCTCTCTGCCAAGGAAGGGAGGAGGTGCCCACCTGCCCACCAGCCGGAACCAGGGGAAGCGGTCATAGAAGGGGTCTCCGCCGGTCACCACGTTGTCACAGTCCTCGATGACACTGGAGGGCACCTCTGCAGCGCGGTCGTACATCTCCCGCATCAGGTCCAGGCGCTGCCTGCAGGGACGGCAGAGGTCAATGTGGACCCAGGCCCAGCACTCAGTAGCTGGCACTACACACCCTTATCTCCTGGGGACAATGAACTCAGCCCAGCTCCAGCCACAACATCCAGCTCAGGGTCATCAAGGTTCAGGGGGCTTGCTAGACAGACCCCTCTGTGACCCTTGGAGCTGGTCAGCCATAGGTAACACACTCAGCTAAGCATGCAAGGTCACCAACAGCTCCTCCCAAACTCCCACCAGGGGGTGGGCCGGGGAACCAGCAGTGGGGGGCTCGAGGTGCTGGCAGCACTGGGCTGCTGGAAAGTTGGCAGAGAGGCAAGAAGAGAACCCAAGTGAAGCTCAGAAAGGGGGATCAGGCCACAGAGGCCCAAGAGCTCAAGGAATAAAGGGCAAACTGGAGGTAGGGACACAGAAGACAGAGAAAATAGCCTAAAAATTATTATTATTGTGGGAGCACTCCCCTCAAATGTTGTGGAAGGAAAGAAAAGCAATCATTGTGCCCCTAGGTCTCAGGTATAAGAGAAACCACATCAACAGTGGCTGCCCGTCCTTCCAAAAGCCATGTAACCTGGGAGAACAGGGAAGAAGAATGAGGAGCGTGACTGTGGGAGTGTACGCTGCATATATGTGCACGTCTTCATGAATGCTTATTAGTGTGTGTTTGCATGAATGTGTATGTGTGCATGAGTACATTAATCATATTTTTATTTTCTGTACTTGTGATGTTTTGATATCCTTGGGGGGCACTGCAGGCTGGGGAGAGCTGCCCAGGTCCTGCTACTTCCTAGAGACAGTCAGCAACTTGCCATCACCCCTGCCTTTCCTACACAAACCAACCAATCCCAAGTCTGTACCCCAGCCACCTCCCTTCTCTAACTTTTTCACACACGAGACCAATATTCCCCCTGGCCTAAATCACCCAGGGTCAGGTACCTGACAACTAGGGACAGCCCTATGCCCCAGAGCTCTGCAGAATTATTCAAACTAGCCAAGCCTAAGCAGTCTCCTTGCCCTGCCTGGCCTTTCCCACAACCCCAGGCTGTCGCCTGGGCCTTCTCCCACTCCTTTCTGCCTCCTGATGGGCCCTGGTGCCTCCCTGTGTAGCCCTGCAGGGCGGGGCATGCCATGCTCTGCTTTCCAGGGGCCTGTGAGTGACATTCAACTCCTCCACTGTTGGTGCTGACCTCACAGGGTGACTCAGTCACCCCCATAACTTAAGGCCTGGCTGGGCGCAGTGGCTCACACCTATAATGCTAGTACTTTTGGAGGTCAAGGTGCAAGAATTGGTTGAGGCCAGGAGTTAGAGGTCAGCCTGCGCAACAGAGTGAGACCTCATTTCTACTACAAAAAAAAATCAAAAATTAGCTGGGTGCCATGGTGCACTCCACACCTGTGGTCCCAGCTACTTGGGAGGCTGAGGTGGAACAATGACTTGTGCCCAGGAGTTCGAGCTGCAGCGAGCTGTGATCACACCACTGCACTCCAGCCTGAGCAATAGAGCAAGGCCTTGTCACTTAAAGAAAAAAAAAAATTAAGGCTCAAGACAAATCAGAGTGAGCATGTGGGGACAGCAGAGGCCAAGCTCTAGGAAGGACACGAGCTCACATTGGGCACAAAGGGGCACAGCCCAGGCTTCCTCCTCGCCACCCCCACCTTAGCTCCTCCTCCACCTTCCACTGGGCTCAGCTAAGGCATCCACCTCCTGGCAGCTTCCTGAATGGAGGAGCAAGGGGACATTCCTTCCACCCCCCACCACCTCTCCCAGCCCCTCTGGGGAGCCACCCTTCAGGCCCTGCTGTACCCGCTCTGGGTGCTCCGCCGGCCTGTTCTGTCGGTGCCACAGCCTGCCCTCCCCTCCACTTCACCATCCTGACCCCTGTGGGCCTAGGGAGCATTCCCCTTATCTGTCCTTTCCTCCGAAAGAAAACGCCCAACTCTATGTTTATGTAAGATTGCTGCATTGGTAGTAAGAGAATGAGGATTCTACAAGGCTGGACTCTATCCACATTTTTCTTCTGATTTTAAAAGAATTGGAACAGGAGGAAAAGCGGTGTCTGCAGGTACCCGCCGCGAAGCCTGTGCCCACCACCGCTCCTGTGGCCTCGCCCAGGAGGACCCTCCCACCGTCCACCCAGCAGCCCTCCAGCCACACCTGAGCTTCTCCAGCGTCCAGTAGTGGGTGGCCCCGTTCTTCTGGTCCTGGACCTCCACGGCCACAATAGTGCGTGGGAAGGGCCGCGTCTCTCGGTCTTTGGCGGCCTCTGGGGGCAGCAGGTCGGGTGGCAGAGGGGAGTAGAGTGTGTCCGTCAGGAGGACAAACTGGAATTGTACCTGTGATGGGGGAAGATGACCACTCATCAGCTCCTTGGGGCACAGGGTGCCAGGTCCCCAGAAAGGTTTCCTTCCCACCTTCTGGAGATTTCAGCTGCCTGCCCCACAGTGGTTCACTGGAACCTTCCAGACAGCCGCCAGAGGGGACCACCTGCTTTCTGCCTGTCCACCCGGCCTCCGTCTCCCGTGAGCAGGGGAGCCAATTCCCACCTGGCCAGTCCTGGGCTCCCTCACCGCCCACCCTTCTGGGGGGCCCAGGTCAGGCAGGGCTGCTACACCACCCCCAGGGCTGGCAGACAGCCAAGCGCTGAGTCCCAAGCAGCCGTCCCCGTCATGAGTGAGGTGACGCACTCTCTCCAACAGGAAACGGTGCAGCCAGTGGGCAGCCCACCTTCTTTTTCAGCTCCACGCTGATGGCATTGGCCTCCTTGAGGAAGATGGCGTTGCCCCACAGCAGGTCCCGCAGAGACGTAAACTGGTACCACTTCCACTTCCGGAAGGCCCAGAGTGCCAGCTCACACTCCCGCTCCGTCCACTGGACTGTGGGGAGAGGTCACAGGTGGTCATCGCAGGAAGGCCACGACCCTGCCCACCATGTCCTGCCCTCTGGAAGGTCCGTCCGGTCAGCCACTCCACAGGGCTGCCTAAGCTGGCCCTGTGCTCTGTGTACATCACGGCCGGGTGGTCATCAGGTAAAAAGATGGAAGGCCGGAAGGTTACTCCCCCTGTAGTCACTGAGGCCGGAGGTGAACGGGCCCCTCTCTCCCCAGGCTTCCTCCCACTCTGGGCCTGGGCTGGGAGAGCTCTGTGCTTCGCCCCGCCGTTTCACACTGACGATTTGGGTACACAGAAAGAAGAAACCGGCAGAGAGCTCCGTCACGGTGGGCAACATGAAAAGCTCTGCGTGCCCCAAAGGAGAGGCCGCCATGAGCAGCCTTGTGAGTCAGGCTGACGATGGGAGTGGCTGAGGAGCAACACTGTCAATGACAGCCACATGCCATCCGGGGCCAGCAGTGGGGAGCAGGACCCACAGGAGAGGAGGCAGGAGGGCAAGCCAGGTCCTCCCAGGCAGTGCTGGCCCGTACACCCTCTCCCTGCCCATGCCCTGTCTGTCCACTGGGCCCTTGAGAGAACGACAAGCAGGGACACAAGGAGGGACTTGTCCTTGTGCTGAGGCCCCATCTCTCCTCCCAACACAGCACTATGTGCCTTTGGCTGCCCCCAGTCGGGCGCGCCTGAGCTTTGCCGTGGGAGGGAGCCTCGCTGGGTAAATGAGGCCAAACAGGGGAAGAGGCCAAGGTCATGCCAGCACAAAGCTGCCGACCAGCTGGCCAGAGGCCGAGATGGGCACAAACCCCTCCCCACCTGCATGTGGGCCACCGCTGCCCACAGCTGCGGGAGGTCAGCCGGGTTGGCCCCCTGAGCGCATGCTCACTAAGGGAATCCTGAGGTGATGTGCAAAGTGGACTCTTCCTCGGGGACCCCACGAGCCTTGTGGTCAGCAGGACGGGAAGAGTGGACGCCTATAAGCATGGTGAGCCCCTACCAGCCTCATTCCCCATTCCCCATCAACATCCAGACACTCCTGTCAGAGGCAACATGTGTGTGCACACGTGTGTACGTGTGTGCATGTGAATATGTGCCTGTGTGTACACACGCAAGTGTGTGTGTGCGCAGAGCTGCTTGCTAGCTGTGGCACAGTCTCCCTGCTCCCCAAATCCTGCTTTCACGGGGCTTCCAGGGCAAGGGGGTCTCCCCTAAAGAGACAGGTCCAGACCCCAGTGCAAAAGTGCTGACCAGTGACCTCCAGGGAGGGGCCCAGGGCTGCCCACCTCCATGCTGAGACCCTCCTGACACAGCAGGTGCTGGCCCAGTGACCCCTCACCTTCATCCTCGGGCTCCTCCTCCTCCTCGTTCACCTCCGGGTAGTACCTGGAGTCCATCTGCTTCTGCAGAGCCTCCAGCTTGCTCTCGTAGTCCTGCAGAAAGAAGGCCTGTGACTCCACTACGGCCCTACCTGCCCGGGCCTCTCGCACTGTGCCTGGACAGTGGGCCTCACCACATCCCACTGTTCGGATGCAAGAGATGGGGCCAGGCAAGCAGGAAGTGGGGGCATGGGAGGACAGGCGTCCTCTGGCGTAGGTGGCGGCTCGCAGGGAGGGCGGGGCCCCGTCACTCACCAGCCGCTGCTGCTCCAGCAGGTAAGTGGCCTCCTCCCGCTCGCGGCGGTACTGGTCCTCCAGTTCCTGGAGCCTGCAATGGGGCGTTGGGGTGAGCACGGGAGGGCAGGAGTGGCAGCAGGCAGACGGGGGTGTCCTCCGCCTCACCTCTGTTCCATCTCCTGCTTCATGTCGATGCCCTGCTTCTCCAGCAGCTCACGCTGGGCAAAGGCCCAGTCCACAGGCTCAGCTGGCGTCTCCGCACAGGGCGTGCGCTCACGCTCCTGCCGGGCCTGCTCGGGGTGGTTGAACCGGAACACGTGGCTCTTACCCATGATGATGCGGTTTCCTGGGGGACCAAAGGACAGGTGGCCTTGAGGGACCTTCAGGTCTCTGATGGTCTCAAGCGGGGAGACGTGAGGAGAAGGAGGAATGGGTGCAGGCACCCCACCATCCGCAGCTCCCAGCCACTCCTTCTCCAGCCCTTGCTGGGACCTAAATGTGTCTCCTCACTCTCCCCATAAATCCACCCTTGGCTGCTCTCTACTCAGCAGCCGGTGACATGTGCAAACCACAGATGTGGGGCCTCTGCTGTGCTCCAGTGTCCCCGCCCCTTCCCAGGCCAGCCTTGCACTTGCCTCCTGCCCCCAAGCCCCCGTGCACACAGCCAGGACCCTCCCTCTCACATCCAGTCTGGGGCTGGTGCCCCCCAGGGCTGGGCTTGGGCCCCCTGAGCACTGTTGCAGGGCACAGGACCCTTCCCTTCTATCTGTCTTCCCCACTAGACTGGAAGCAGGGCTGGGGCAGGTCCCCTGTGCCCAGGGCCGGGGTTCAGGGTCCGGAGTCAAGAGACCACAAGAAGGAAGCAGGGGTGGCAGCTAGCAGGCACAGGTGGCTGCAGAGCCTCAGCATCAGGGCCTCCAAGGTGTGAGCATCAGTCCAGCCCCTCCTACCCCGGCACCCGACTGGACCCCACTCAGGGCTGCCTCATCTGCAGGGCCCTCCAGGGCAGCACTCACTGTCTTGGGACAGCCCTGCATGCAGGGGCTCTCTTTGGATGGCCTAGTTTCCCTCTGACTTTCCCTGGGAGCTGTAGCTCTGTCTTGGGGCTCCATAGAGCCGGCTCTGCCCTGCCTCCCACCCAGGTGGACTGTGCCTGCAGGTCTGTCCTCCCTCAGCGCCTCCTTGTTGGCCGCTCTCAGCTGGCTACTTCCTCTGTCCTCCCTGTCCACAGGCCGTGCGCAACCCACCTTGGACACTGGGAGGGAAACACCAAGCTAAGGCCTCTCTTAGCTTAGGCCCCGCCCCAAGCCCCACAGGCACCAGGGCCAACTCCGAAATAAGTAGGGAGAATGGGCACAGCTGTCTGTCTGTCCGTCTGACCTGCTGTTGCCCAGGCTTAGCCACACCGACTCCCCATGACAAGGCTACCCCACGAATTCAGGACATTCAGCGTGTCCTGCCCTCCTGCCCAGGGACCCCAAAGGCGGGATTCCTGAGTCCTGGGGACTCCTCTGAAAGCCTTCAGGGGTGGGCAGATGGGCTAGAAGTGGGGCCCCTGAGTGTCACCTGCCCCTCCTCATCCCTCTGCTTTCCCCCAAGACAGGGTCGGGAAAGGGTCTCCCCTGTTCCAAGCCAATGGTGACTTTTATGTCAGCCTGGCCAGGCCACAGCACCCAGTGATTCAGCCATGCCCTCCCCGGCTGTTGTGTGGAGGTTTCTGCACACGTGCTCCACACCTGCAAGCGGCTGATGGAAGTCAAGGAGGCGCCCAACGGTGGAGTGGGCCTCGTCCAAGCAGGGGAAGACCTAAGAGCAAACTGGGGCTTCCTCTGAGGAAGAAGAAACCCAGCGGATGGAGTCCACTCCCGCCGAGTTCCCAGCTTGCCACCTGCCCATGGATTTCAGACTTCCCTGACCAGCCCCCCTCATCTGATAAGCCAATTCCTTGAAATAAATCTCTTTATACCTAGACATGGTTGTACGTATCTCACTACATCTCAGTCTACAGCCTGTCTCACTACACCATGTCTACAGCCACGTCTGTGCGTCAGGCTGCTGCTGTTTCTCTGGTGGAACCCCAACTGCCTGGGTGATAGTCACACGCCACTCCGGAGGGCCCCCTGTCTGACTTCTCTAAAGAAGGGACTTTATACCATGTGTGCCTGCATGTGTTTGAATATCACAGACACTGCAGTGTCTGGGAACAGAGCCCAACCCCAAGAGGCTGGAGCAGCCCCCACCCCGCTGATGCTCCACAACACCTCAGCTCTGGGAAGCCTCTGTCCAAAGCCCTGTCTCCCCCCGACCAGCCCCACAGGGCACAGTCCTGGGCCGGGAGGCAGGAGCTTCTTCCCAGGCAGGCAGACCCTGCTCCTTACTCAGCCCCCAGCACGGACTCAGTGCCTCAGGGTCCTTGTGTTGTGTGAATGGGGCCTGTAGTGCTGTGTTCCTAGAGCTGGGGGACTGGGGAGGCATGTGAGCTGGTCAGGTACCCGCAGCCCCCTCCCCTACCTGGCCCGCAGCCCTTAAGAGCTGCCGTCCTGCACAGTGCACAGGAGGTGGTGGCTTGGACATGGGAACAGAGGTCTCATCTCATGCCTCTGCCTACCTGACCGGCCCCTGGAGTCCCCAGCCGTACCTGACCGCAGGATGCTGGGCTCTGTGACTTTCTTGCCGTTGACGTAGGTGTCTGCCCCCTCACAGGGCTCCAAGGTCACCACAGCTACAGGAAAGGTGGGAGGGGCAGAGAGGAGAGGAGTATAAATGGCTGTCACCTACAGCAGCTCGACTTACCTGGCCCCCGGGCATGGCCTCCTCCAGGCCTCTCTTCTCCCTGCTACACAGACCCTGACCATTGGCAACACTCATTTGGGCCTCAGAGGAGCCTAGGGGTCTCACCCCACCCAACAGAGGAAGAAAGTGACCCCCAGGAGGAGGATGCATGTGCCCACGTTGAAGCTGAGAGGCTGTGCTGGGCCTGATCACCCAGGGCCCTGTCCAGCTCTCCAGGCAGACAAGGATAAAAACACCAGCTAATGGGGCCTGGGCCACCCTACAGGAGATAGCAGGCAGGACCTTGCAGTCAGAGAATTCCAAGAGAGCCAACCGTCCCAACACCACTTAGAGCCATCATCCTGAGATGGCCAAGTTGGACAGTGGATGTCAGTCACAGGTCTGCAGGCCAGAGGCTGGCTGGATGCTGCCAGGAGATGCCCTTAGCCCAGGCTGTGGGCCATGTGACGGCATACCGACACCACAGGCCCATCCCCGAGTTGGGCAGCACCAGGCAATGGGGACAGCCCTGCGTCATCTCCGGGAGGGAGATCACTGGGCAGGCAGGGGAAACGGACAGATGGCCGCCCACAGCCAACAGGAAATCAAGGTCTGGAAATAGTTTTCCACCCTAGATCTGGGCTCACTCCTCATGGCTCACTGTCCTCCCGCCATGAACATCCTCCACCCTGGGCCCCAACACACTTCCCGGCCAGCAGCCCACCTGTGCCCCCACTTCCAGCCCTCAAGGAGGCTCAGCTCCCTAAGGCAGCAGCCACCTCTGGCCACAGAAGGCACCAGGCATTTTCTCAAGCACCAACCTAATGGAAGTTGTCTTCAAGGCTGGCCCCAAATGTGTCTCTCCAAATCTCTCTCTCCCACACACACATACACACACACACACACACACACACACACACACACACACAGACACATCCTGCCTAGAAGTATGACTCGCCACCCACGTAGAGCTGGGGAGGCTGGGACAGGGTGACCTCTTCAGGCCTGATCATCACAGCACAGGGCCGTGGGTGCGGGTGGGGACGGCAGGGTGGCCATACCTTCACTGCCTCCCCTGGAGTCGCTCCGGAAGACACAGTGCTCCTCCTTGATGAAATGCCCACTCAGAACGATGTCCTGCCGCCTCTCGCCATCCTCCCTGCCCACTCTGCGGGGTGGGGGCACCATCAGAACTGCAGCCGGGACCCAGCACACCCGGGATGCCACCCACTGGCCTCCAGGGACACCCAGTCAGGATTGTTTGGGAAACAGCCAGGGCAGACATCAGCAGTCGTTGGAGAAGTCCAAACTCAGTGGCCCCTTTGCAGCAGCAGGAATGGGGATTCCACCCTTCCTCTGCCATATCCCAGGGCCTGGCCAGGCTGGAGTGGCTGCCAGGTCCCCTCTCACCTGGTGATCCCATCCTTGATGTAGTAGAGGAGGCACTCGGACATCAGCGGGTCCTCGTTCAGGTTGACGAGGTGTGGTGTCTGCAGGGAGACAGGAGGATCATCTCTTCTGCAGGGGGCAGGAGCCCGACGCTGGCCGCACCCTGCTCCGACCTCTCCCCAGGCACCAGACCACCTCCAGGGCCCCTGCCCCTATACTCCCACCAGGCTGGTCACTCCAAGCCAGGAAAATGAGGAACACAGAAAGCGCAAGCCGTAGGCCCAGCCCACCAACAGCAGCAGGCTGGTGGGACCCGACCACCCGCATACACCCAGGCTTGGCACAGCAGCCCCAGCACTGCAGCAGAAGCTGGGCTTCCAGAAAGGCAGAGAGCCCCTGCTCGCAGCATGTCAGGCCCCTGGGGCCCTCTGAGGCTGGGGTGAGCCCCCAGATGTGCAGACCACAGGCTTTGTCCCATGGGGTCCTGGGTTCTCAGCTTTGGACTGTAAAATGGGATTCCAGGACCCCATTCCAGCTCAGACAGCCCAGAAACTGTGGGCTCGCCAGTGGGAGCCAAGAACCAAGAAGGATCAGGACACTGACCATGGAAGGCTCAGCCCTGGGGTCTGGGGAGTGAAGCAGTTGTGAAAGGATCCTTGATGAGCCACCTGAGGCACCCCCACGCAGAGAGGTGGAGACCTTGACACTGGACGAAGGGGACAGACCATCCCCAGCCATCCCTGACCCCCGAGTGGGGAAGATGTCCAGCCAGGAGGGCTGTGCCCACGGCGTTGGGGCTGAGTAGGGGCTGTAGCCTTGGGACCCCACTGGCCTGCGAACATCTCGTGACTCCCAAGAACACTGAACTTCTCAAGAACGGGGTCTCCAGTGGTCCCACTTCTGGGCAGTGCCCAGACCCAGGGCCACCAATAAAGCTGCACCCCTGGAGTTCCACCCTAACCCTCCAGGAAGGGGATGGGGCCTGAAACAGTACGGGGAACAATCCATTCCAAACCAAACCAAAGGCCTGTCTGGAAGACGTGTGTAGTGAAGCCCCATTAGGGGACTGCCTGACCCCGCCCTGCCCAGGACTGGAATCTCCCTACAGCTCTTCTCAGGCCCTTCCTGCCTCTGGACCTCAGCATGTGCTGGGCCCCTGGCCTGGAGCACAGCCCTGCCCAGCCCCTCCCAAGCTACGGACACACAGGTGTCTGTCCCCATGTCCTGGCCATCTTTGGGGTGGGTGTGTGGGGTTTGGGGACTACAACCAGAAGAAAGACTTTTTCCCAAGTGTGTGTGTCATGCCCCACCTGGGCTGCTGGATGGGGGCACAAGAGTTGTATACACTCTGAAGCAGCTGCCCAGGGGTTCTGTGCCATTTGAGGGCCCCCAGCTGAAAGACTCCTTAGGCTTGGCCTGGTGGAAGAAGAGGGGTCCCCACTGGAACAGTCAGACCTGACTCCAGCTGAGTTCCAAGAAGGCAGCTGGCGCCCAGCTGTGTGAGCAGCACAGGCTCCAGGGCAGGTCCAGGCCCCTCACGTCTCAGTCTCCAGCCTGGGCGTTGGCTTCTTAGCCTTGCCCTGACACTGGGGAGCCCAGTCCACACTCCAGGCCACTAAGAGACCCATCTGACATCCCAAAGCCGCCAGGACGCCCCACCATGAGAATGTGGGCACTGAATTCTCCACGAAAAGCAAAGTGTGACTGTGGGTGGGCTTCACAGCCCCAGTGCCTGGGCCAGAGCCCCGCCGTGCCCCCTACTCCCAGAAGTCCCCTCTGGTTCTACCTGAGACAGCCCCTCACCTGGTCCTAGTCAGATCAGGGCAGTACCACAGAACTGAGATAGCTCCTACCTTTTTGGGAGAGAATACGCCCAAGGTGCCGCCATCCTCCCTCATGGCCACACCCATCTCGGCCAGCAGGGCTTCCCTGGGGGAACAGAGATGAGGTCAGCACAAGCTCCACAAGGCTTCCGGCACTGGCCTCAGCGCTGGCTGACCAATGTGGGCAGTGGGCCTGTGGCCACCGTGGCCTGGGTGGTGCCCATGTGTGTCCCATCTGGTCACTGTGTTAGGGCATCTGCTGATGGGACGGGCCCCTCCGCACCATGGTCAGGGATCAGGTCTATCAGGCCTCAGGTCTCTCAGGCCCCGGCGGCCAGCAGCCAGCAGTATACAAGGTGGGGGTTATTGGGCGTGAGGAAACAGGTTTGCCCTGGGCTGGGATGTGGCCACCCCAGGGTGCAGGTGCCCAGCACTGGAGGGCAGGGCTCAGTGCTCATCCTGCCCAGGCTACGGGCTTGCTGGCTGCAACCCTCCCCCTGGGCCTCAGTTTCCCCAATGCACACCTCTCCATCCGGATGGCTTCTGTCCGCCGCAGTTTCTCCTCCCAGGTCTCGTT
The DNA here is from genome assembly GCF_037993035.2 of Macaca fascicularis. NCBI lineage: Eukaryota > Metazoa > Chordata > Mammalia > Primates > Cercopithecidae > Macaca > Macaca fascicularis. The sequence goes on from NC_088386.1 coordinate 136,701,963, forward strand.
GAGCTCAGCTATGATCTTCTCTGTTTCCTGGGGATTGAGGCAGAGCACAGTGAGCTGCCAGGGCTGGGGCCAAGGGAGAGGACCATGGAGACACGGGTGCCAGGAGAAGGGGCATCAAAGCACAAGAGCCACGTTCCTGGGCCCGTCCAGGCACAGGAGGTGTCCAGAAGACCAAGGTGAAGCTCAGAGAATGTGTGTCTTTCCCTTAGACATGCTCAAGAGAATGGGGAAAATGCAAAACAAATCTGGAAGGAGAAGAGAAGCAAATGCTCCTGGGAGATGCTGAGCCTCGGCTCCTAAAGCACAGCCATCCTCGCTGCTGCCGAGAGGCCCAGGTACTCACCCCTCTTCAGGACACTGCCCAGCATCAGCCTGGTCTCTCCTTTTTCTTCCCACCCACAGCCCAATGGGACCCCAACACCCCAGAAGGGCTCTCTGCTCCAGGGTCACAGGCCCAACCTCGCCCCCATCCCCTTCCTCACACTGGCCTTGATGGGGCCTCTGCCTTTTCCCCTCAGCTCCTCAGTCTCCAGGCGTGTGGTTCACCTGCCCCTGCACAGCCATTCACTGAGGGGCGTGTGACTGGAAACCTAAAATGATCCTGGCCCGTTGCTGGGCACCAGGGAGCACACTGTGCCTGGGAGTGGTTGGAGGTGGTGACTATTCCCAGGCAGGTGTGCAGGTGTGAACACAGGTTGGCCTGGAAGGGGCTCAGGAGCCTGCACCACGCTCACCACCCTCCTCAGGGAGTGTAACTCTATAGGACGCCAGCCAGGAAGCTGCTGTGACCTGGGGCTGTCACCAGTGGAGGGTGTGCTGTGGGGTGGGGAGGTGCGAGACTCCTCTCCACCCACAGATGCCATCCACCTCACTGGTCCTTGAACAAGTGCCCACTCACACAACTAAAGACTCGACAGGAAGAGTCTCAGTCCTGGACATTCATTCTTGGAGCTTCCCTGGTCCAGGCGTGGCATGGGTGGGGGCACAGGCCATCCAGACACCCAGGTCTAGGGTCCTGCAGGGGCATTTCCTGTCCAGCAGCTGAGTGTTGTGCAGCCCACAGCCTGGGGACCCCTGAGTGAACTGGTTGCCTTGACTGCTATGGGTGGTCTAGAGACAGGACACAGGGCACCTGGGTGGCCACACGCCAGAGGCTCCTGCTGGTGCTCCACAATGGACCTATGAGGATAGGCTGTGCCCAGGAGGGCAAGGTGCCTCTAATTCCTCCGAGCTCCCCACTCCCAGAGTCTGACACCCTGAAGCGAAGCCCCAAGTAGTGCCCTCACCTTCAGTCTTTCAATGGCCTCCTCGCTGCCTGGGGCAAACAAGATGCGCTCGTGGAGGCTGGACACGGAGGCTGCGCGGCTGGACAGGGCTGAGAGCGAGGATGAGGGGCTCATACCCACCAGGGCATTGGTCACTGTGGAGAGAGGGTCAGGGGCTTCATTCACCATCCCGCCACGGTTAAGGTTATTGTTCTCAAGGTCGGACACGTCTATGGGGAGGAGGGGTAGGGCAGGCAGACAGACAGAGGGAGGGAGAGAAAAAAGATGAAGATGGGAAAAAGTAAGAGGTGGGGCTCAGAGAAGGCAAGAAACAGAAACCACCAACAAGGCACAGCAGCCCTGCCCGGCCCAGGACAAGCGCATGCAAGGCCTTCCTGCCACCCCTTGCCTATGATGGGACCGGGCTGGCAGTGGCGCCCACTTGCCCGCCTGCTCCCCAGGCCTGCCCTCCCCAGCAGCAGCGTGGCATGGCCCTGGGCACCCTGGAGCTCCCCTGCACCCCCTGCACCAGGCTTCTTGCTTTCCCTCAGTTGCACTCCAGGTCCCACTGCCAGGCCGCCCTGCAGCCCCTGCACCTGAGGGCTGGGAGCCTGTCCTCCCTGCATCTTCCCGCCCTGTCCACTGGCTTGGCATGGTCACCCAGCAGTGCCCTGTACAGACCCCCACGCTTGTCCTCCCACCCCTCGCACCCACTGTCAGCCTGGGACACCACACACCCCTGAGCTGTAGGGCCGGGCTGCACTAACTGTTCAGCCCACTGACGTGGAAATTGGCCCAGAGACCATCCTGGAGGAGGTGAACATGGGACCCTCAAGAGGGAGGCCCTTCCCCTCCACCACAAGGAGCTCACCCACCAGCCTAGGCCTCATGTATCCCCAAGGCCCGGGAGGTAGGGCTGTGACATCTCTGGAGTGGGTGGTGCCAGGGGTCTCCTAGCAGAAGCAAACACACAGCAGAGCAGCAGCAAGCACGGGACCACATGGGGTGTGGGGGAAGTGGAGGGCGCCCTGCAGCCGGGCTCGGGGAGGCGTTGAGCCCCATGGAGCCAGGCCCAAGGCCAGGAGGCACAAAGGCTGGGCGGGATTTGGCAGCATCCACTGTGAAAGCTGAGCTTGTGGCATTTCCAGAGTAGAGGGCCCGGGCGTGGGGGGTCAGGTCAGCTGGAGAAATGGCATTGCAGACGGAGGCCTGAGCCAAGAGCTGGGGACAGGACAGTCCCTCCAGCCCTCCTGGCCCTTTGGTGCTGATATCCTGACCTTCGCAGGCCTCTGGGTGCACGGGGGGTCACAGGGCCTGACCTCGGCCACGTTTAGCCTGAGAAGGCCTCAGCCACACCCTGACTCCCCTGTTGCCTTGGTTTCTCATGTAGACCATGAGTAGGAATGAGCCAGGAGTGTGGGCTCAGAGGCAGACAGAGTCCCACATCTACCAGCAGGGCCCTGTGACTGAGCGAGAGCAGTGCTTTCTGCCCCCAAAAAGGAGAAGAAAGCAGAGCAGGTGCCCTGGGGTTCACCCCTCCCTGCCCGTGCCGCCCTAGGCCCTCATGCTGGCTGGGGCTGGAAGCAGAGATGCAGAGAGCAGCAAAGGGAATACACACATTTGGGTCCTCCAGGCACAGTGTTGGCTACGGGGGAGGGAAGCGTGGGGGAGGGGGAGAGACAAAGAAACAGAAGAACAGGTTTGTCTCCAGAGGGTCAGGCACGCCTTTCACAGGCCAGGGTGGCCAGCAGTGGGTGAGTGGCCACAAGCAGGTGGTGAAGGTCTTCAGCTCCAGAACACGGGGGGCCGCTGTGACCCCAGCACCCACAGCCTGCCTATGGGGCTTCCAGGGGAGCCGTCTGTGGCCCACTTGCATCAGCACTGAACCCAAACCATGCGGTACCATCCAGGCCAAGGCCAGGAAACTTGCCCTTGTCCAGGGCCCCCGCCCGGCCTCCCACCCAGAGGCAGTTCTGCCCAGGAACATGGAGCAGGGACAGGGATTTGGCCCAGAGGGGCTCTGGGAGCAGTGTGGAGCTGCCACAGCCCAGACTGCAGCCAGCAAAGTGGTGGCCCCAGGAGAGACGATGTGATGACCTGCAAGGCCCCTGAGCCTGAGGCCCCACAACCCTGTCCAGGACAGGCTGGTGCAGGCACTCACTGTCGGTGATGTCGCCAAGACCCTGGGCGTACAGCAGGTCCCGCAGCCGGGTCACCTCATCCTTCAGCTCACGGATCAGCTTGTTGTTGGGGTCCTCATTGATGACAGCATTGCAGCGGATCTGCTTGGCCCGGTCAGCATACCTGGGTGGCAGAGGGGTCTGTGGGCTGTGCTCAGGACAGGTCCACACCTGGCAGGTCCCAAGGGTGCCCAGAGCTCTGCCTAAGACCCAGCCTTTCAGGCTCAGCAGCCAGGCCAGAGGTGGACCTGAGCCAGCACGGCCTGGCACAGAGTGAGAAATCGCCCCCATAGCAAGTCTCTGGGGAGGGCATTTGGGGCCACAGAGGCCAAAGGAGACTTATAGGGGAGGTCACCCAGTTACAGCTCACCCGCTTGGGGAAACTGAGGCCCAGGGGAGAAGGGACAGCGTGGTGTCCTCTCCCCCAGTGGTCCCAGGGTAGAGGGACAAAGTCCAACGGAAAAATGTGAGAACAGCTACGTGTACGTAGGCTTTTGTCCACACTGTGTATCAGCTGATGCATATGTCTACATTTCCAGCTAGTACATGAACCTCTATTGGGACACACGCCCTTTGTTTCTCTTAAGCACTGGTGGTGCACGGTCAAAAGAGAGGAGAGACCACTGACCCAAACAACCGAGCAGCCTCTAGCACGGCTAGGAGCCCAGGCTCCCCACCCCAGGTGCTCACTTGCCCATAAGACACACCTATGCCCCCTTTGCTATCTAAAAATCCCCAGTGGTTACCCCGGCCGGCAGGTGAGTGTAAACTGCTTCGCCTAGCAGGCACAGCTCTCCCAGTCCAGTGCCACAGGGCCCTGGGCTACCCGCAGCCCCAAAGCACACCCTCAAAGGCTCCATGGAGGGAATGGAACAGGGCCCATGCAGGCCCAGGAGCCCCAGAACAGTCCCTTCCAGCCTCACAAAGTCCAGGGTATACCCCTCACAAAGAGTCGTCCCTGCTCACTGACACTCTTAATTCAAGCATGGGAGGATCCATCCCCCAAGACCAGGGAGCAGGGAGCAGAGCTCCCCTGGAGAGTCCCAGGGAGCAGAGTGTCTCCCTGGAGAACTCACCTCAGCGTGCTGAGGGTCTCGTCGTAGTTGATGTCTGCAGGACTCAGGGCTGCCACCATAGCTGTCCTTGAGTTACCGCCTGTGGGAAGAAGACCAGGTTGTGCCCAGAGGGGGATCTAGGCCCCAGTGCTATGACTGCTCCCCCCATCCCCCCACATTTACAGATGGGGAGGCTGAGGCCCAGAGAGGTAAACTGAGTCACAGGCTTATCCCCATGAACACAGACAACTGTAAGGACCTGGCCTTCCTTGGCTGCCCCTTCATCTCTGCACCAGGCACTGCTATTATTTCTCTTCTACTTGTGTTTTTCTCACATTTGGGGCCATTTTACAACAATCAGGCCTTCCTTTCCCCAAAGCAGAGAGGAAAAGTTGTGGAGGGTGTTAAAGTATTTACTCCAAAATAAATACCACTTATGTTCAATAATTTTTTCAAGCACTTCTATCATTTTCATTTGAAACACATTCCTCAGTATTCAACATCAGATTCCTGGCCCAGGTTAGTAGGATCCCAGCATCAGGTAATGCGTGGCCTGAGGAACAGACTGTGTTCTTTCTCTTCAGGGAATCCTGTCTAGGTGACCTCAGCAGTCAGAAAAGATCACCACTGACTCCACCCCAGCCCTCAGGACTGCTGCCTGGTGGTACTTCAAGTCTAGACAGATGATCTTGCCTGCTTGACCCCAGGAAACTGTGTATCCTTAGGGCCGTGTCCCCAGGGCATGGGTCCCTGATGAGTCCCTGTAGGCACTGAAGAGACAGTGTGAAGGGCTGGGCACATGACACACGGGCCCTAGGACAGGTTCCATGGGAGGACTCCCCTGCCCCTGCCCTGGGGATGAACCTGGGTGTGCCTGGAGCAGGGGGCTCCTTCCCAGCCCACATCTCAGGTGAAGGAACACACTCTGCTCCTCTCTCAGCAGGGCCCATCCATCCGCAGGCCTGCTGCGATCTGCATTACTGGTCTGAGCTGGGGAGCAGCATGGCTAGTTGTGGGGTGCAGAGGTGGTCAGCCAGGGCTCTGCACACCTCAGCCATGCAGCTGAGGGAGGCCAGGGACCCCCAGTCATCTACGGTCACTAGGTCAGTACAAGACTCAGTTTGCCTCCCTGGGCATCAGCTGTAAATGCAGTTGGGGAAGACTCTGAGGTTATTCTGGGATGGACGGGAGCAGCGTCGGGTGCATTTCAATTCCCACCTCCCCATCTAACTCTCACTGCTCAGAACTCAAATGGGGAGGAGGAGGTTTATGGCAGCCCCTCAAAACCCAGCAAGCAGAGATCCCCTGTGACAGATGGGGAAACCAAGGCCCAGAGAAGGGTGAATACTTGGCCTGGGTATCACAGCCCACCTGACCCAGACCACTGACATAGGCAGGTGTGTGCTGTGCCGCCACCTGGGCCATCCTGGTTCCCACACTTGCTTCATTAGCCCACTGCTGGCCACTGCCCCAGGCCCTCCAGAAGGGCCATGAACTGACTGGACCCTCCAGGTTCACCTCCCAGTCTCAGCCAAGAAAGGGTGAGAGGCCTCCTGGCAACTGGGCACCCCCTCAGTGGGGAAGAAGGGCACAACCCAGGGTGGGATCAGAGCCCTGGGGACAGGCAGACCCACAAGTTCTCACCCAGGTTTTCCCGGAGGAGCCAGGTCAACACGGAATCTCGGTACGGAATGAAATCTGTCTTCTTCTTTTTCTTGTTCTGTGGGGGAGGAACATTCAAGGTCAAGTCCGAGCCCACTAGAGAGGAAGTGAAAGGGAGGGGCCAGTGCAGGCCCTGCCAAGTGGGTCCTCAAAGCTGGAGGCTGGGCAGGGGGCGGGACCCGCTCTGCTGGACACGTTCTCAGACTGCTCAGGCCTCTCCCTGCCCAGACCCCAGGGCACCACCCCAGAGGCCTCCTCTAGGCCACAGTCAGGGATTTGCTAGCACATCCTTCAGGTTCCTCCCTCGTCCATCCCTGCTGCCCCTGGGCCACCCAGCTGGACACCAGCCAGGAGTGCTGAGGTCACCAGCAAGTGTGTCCTCCCTTTACTCTGTCTGAAGGATCCATCTGAGCCCATGGCCCCTCCTCGAACACCATCAGCGACTCTTTCTGACCCAAGGGAAAAGGCCCCACAGCTAAATGTGGCCCTCCAGGCCTCTGTGGCCTCTGCCACACTTACCTCCCTGCCAGCTTAAATCTCCCCTTCACACAGAGTTCACCTGCCCTCTCCTCCATCAAACTCCCTATGGTCCTGCAGAAGCCAGCTCACAGGCCTTCCTCTAACAGCCTGTTCTCCCATCCCTCCCCTCAGAACGAAGCATTCTCCATGCTCTTGCTACTTCATTGGCTCTTTAAAATATGGACTCCATCCACATAATGGCTGCCAGGAATTGCTTCTGATGGACACTCTGACTGACTTAATGATCCCATTAATTGTGGGTTTCAGTGACTTCCAATGTCTACTGGTTCATGTATGCATTGGCTTACGAAGCATTTGCAGAGTGCCTGCTGGGCCGGCAGACAAGGTCTCTGGCCCTGGAGCCTGCACCCCAGGACATGCACATAGATGCCACCTCAAGGGCTGGGTGCACACACAGACATCATTGTTCTTGAAGACAATCCCAGGAGAAGCTCCACAGGGCACATAAAATTTGAAAGCTCTTGAGACTCCCTGTCAAAGAGGGTCCCGAATGCTGCACTGGCTTCTCCACGAGCAGGGTTTCAGGATGTCCATCTTGCAGCTCAGCAGCACAACCGACTGCTTTCTTTTTTCTTTGGAAACTTGGTAGGGACTAACTCTACTCTATTTCTAGTTTTCTTTTGTTTTTGTTTTTGTTTTGAGATGGAGTCTCCCTCTGTCGCCAGGCTGGAGTACAGTGGCACAATCTCAGCTCACTGCAACCTCCACCTCCTGGGTTCAAGCAATTCTCCTGCCTCAGCCTCCTGAGTAGCTAGGATTACAGGCGCACGCCACCATGCCCGGCTAATTTTTGTATTTTTTTTTTAGTAGAGACAGGATTTCACCATGTTGGCCAGGACGGTCTCGATCTCTTGACCTCATGATCCGCCCGCCTTGGGTTTCCAAAGTGCTGGGATTACAGGCGTGAGCCACCGCGCCCGGCCTCTAGTTTGGTTTCTGATTATTTAATTCCTAAGGGTGAATTCTCTGCCATGTGTCATATTCCTTGCTTCCACATAAATGTCCTCCAGTCATTCAGCCATTTCAGCAAGGAGCCCAGCAGCCCCCTGGGTTTCCTGCTCCCTCACCACTTCTCTGTCCAGTCGTGCTCCCCCATCTCCCAGGACCACCCTGTTCTCCCTTCTGGGTCCCCCAGCCTCCATCCACCATGTCAAGCCCGGAACGCTGACCTTCCATCCTGACTGCCGCACCAGGCCACCCTGCTCCCGACCTATCCTTCAGGCAGCACGCAGGCCTGAGGACCCATCCTTGGCTAAAGCAGACGCTGTGAGCCCTGCTGAAAACCCACCCGCTGCTGCCCACTGAAGCTGGGCCAGGCAGCTCCTGACAAGCGGGAACGGACCTCCCATCCTCAGATCCGCCCGGCTCCTGCCGGCCTCGCCTCCCTGCTCCGGGCCCTGTTCCTCAACCAGTTCCTCGAAAACTCTCTCACTCGGCTAATTCAAAAGTCTCTGTCACTGTCCCTCGCAGGGTCCCTCGCACTTTTCCTCCCAGTCCCTCACACAGCCAGTCACGCACTTCCCACGCGGTGGTTCCACATCTCAGTCCCGCACCCTCAAGCACTCAGTCCCTCAAGGAGCTCCCGCCGTTCCCCGCGCGGTTCCCACGCGGCTGCTTGCAGCTCGCCACACAGTTCCTCAGTTCCTCCCGCCTCCCCACGCAGCTCCTCCCGTTTCTCCAAACGGTTCTTCACGCAGCTCCTGTTGCTTCCCCCTTTATTCCTCCATTATGGAAAACGGCAGTCACTCGAACGCGGACTCCACCCATGTGATGGCTGCCGGTCACACCGTTCATCATGTGTTCCCACAAGTTCCACACGCAATTCTGTCACAGTTCTCTGTGGAGTTCTTTGCACAGTTCCACCCGATCCTCACCTGGATCTCCACGCAGGGCCTCGTTACACACGCGTTCTTCACCATTCTCCACACGCAAATCCTCCCCGTCCCTGACACTCTTGATCTCACAGTTCCTCACAGTTCCCCAGAAAGTTTCTCACGTTCCTCAAACATTGCATAACACGGCTCCCCACAGGACGCCTCACACAATCCTCCGTTTCTCCGAGTTCCCCACAGGGGCTCGCAGCTCCCGCACAGCGTTCCACACACAGACACAGGCTTCTCAGTGTCCCACGGTCCTCACAGCATCCACGCAGCTCCCCGAAAACCCCTTCAGCTCTGCCCCAGTCCCCACCCAGCGCCCCACCCCATTCCACACACTTCCTTCCGGGTCACACAGCGCCACGCAGCGCCCAGCAGTTCCCGAGTTTCCCATCCAGCTCCCCACACTCCCGGACAACCCCTCGCACAGGTCTCTACGGCTTTCCTCACAGTTCTGCACACAGTTCCACACACGGTTCCTCACCGTTCCCTACCACTTCTCAAACAGCTCCCCCCGCCATTCCTCATACAGTTCCTCACACGGTTCCTCACACAACCCTTCACGCCATCCCTAATGCGACTCCACGCACACTTTCCACACAGTTCCTCAGGCCATTCTCACTGTTCACCCCGTTCCCACACATGCCATTCCACATGGCTCCTCACGGTTCCCCCACAGCGCTTCACTGTTCCCACCCAGTTCCTCACAGTTCCACACAGTTCTTCACAGTTCCACACTTAGTCCCTCACAGTTTCTCACAGTCCCACCAGTTCCATACTGAGTTCCACACTCAGTTCCTCACAGTTCCACACTCAGTTCCTCACAGTTCCACACAGTTCCACACTCAGTTCCTCACAGTTCTTCACAGTTCCACACTCAGTTCCTCACAGTTCCACACAGTTCCACACTCAGTTCCTCACAGTTCTTCACAGTTCCACACTCAGTTCCTCACAGTTCCTCACAGTTCCACACTCAGTTCCTCACAGTTCTACACTCAGTTCCTCACAGTTCCTCACAGTTCCACACTCAGTTCCTCACAGTTCTTCACAGTTCTACACTCAGTTCCTCACAGTTCCACACTCAGTTCCTCACAGTTCCACATTCACTTCCACACTCAGTTCCTCACAGTTCCACACTCAGTTCCTCATAGTTCCTCACAGTTCCACACTCAGTTCCTCACAGTTCCACACAGTTCCTCACAGTTCCACACACAGTTCCTCACAGTTCCACACTCAGTTCCTCACAGTTCTGCACTCAGTACCACACTCAGTTCCTCACAGTTCCACACTGAGTTCCACACAGTTCCACACTCAGTTCCTCACAGTTCCACACTCTTCCTCACAGTCCACACAGTTCCACACTCAGTTCCTCACAGTTCCTCACAGTTCTACACTCAGTTCCTCACAGTTCCACACTCAGTTCCTCACAGTTCCGCACTCAGTACCACACACAGTTCCTCACAGTTTCACACTCAGTTCCACACAGTTCCACACTCAGTTCCTCACAGTTGCTCACAGTTCCACACTCAGTCCCTCACAGTTCCACGCTGAGTTCCACACAGTTCCACACTCAGTTCCTCGCAGTTCCACACTCAGTTCTTCAGTTCCACACGTAGTCCCTCATAGTTCAACACAGTTCCAGATTCAGTTCCTCACAGTTCCACATTGAGTTCCACACAGTTCCACACTCAGTTCCACACAGTTCCTCACAGTTGCACACTTAGTTCCTCACAGTTCCACACTTAGTCCCTCACAGTTTCTCACAGTTCCACACAGTTCCCACCCAGTTCCTCCCAGTTCCACACAGTTCCTCACCGTTCCATACTTAGTCCCCTCAGTTTCTCACAGTTCCACACTCAGTTCCTCACAGTTCCACACAGTTCCACACTCAGTTCCACACAGTCCCACAGTCAGTTCCTCACAGTTCCACACAGTTCCACACTCAGTTCCTCACAGTTCCACACAGTTCCACACTCAGTTCCACACAGTCCCACAGTCAGTTCCTCACAGTTGCTCACAGTTCCACACTTAGTTCCTCACAGTTCCATACAGTTCCTCACAGTTCCACACTTAGTCCCTCACAGTTTCTCACAGTTCCACACAGTTCCCACCCAGTTCCTCCCAGTTCCACACAGTTCCTCATGGTTCCACATGTAGTCCCTCACAGTTTCTCACAGTTCCACACTCAGTTCCTCACAGTTCCACACTCAGTTCCACACAGTCCCACAGTCGGTTCCTCACAGTTGCTCACAGTTCCACACTCAGTTCCTCACAGTTCCACACTCAGTTCCTCACAGTTCCTCACAGTTCCACACTAAGTTCCACACAGTCCCACAGTCAGTTCCTCACAGTTCCTCACAGTTCCACACTCAGTTCCACACAGTTCCACACAGTTCCTCACAGTTCCACACTCAGTTCCTCACAGTTCCTCACAGTTCCACACTAAGTTCCACACAGTCCCAGTCAGTTCCTCACAGTTCCTCACAGTTCCACACTCAGTTCCACACTCAGTTCCTCACAGTTCCACTCAGTTCCTCACAGTTCCACACTTAGTCCCTCACAGTTTCTCACAGTTCCACACAGTTCCACACTCAGTTCCTCACAGTTCCACACCGTTCCACACTCAGTTCCTCACAGTTCCACACCGTTCCACACTCAGTTCCTCACAGTTCCATACTCAGTTCCTCACAGTTCCTCACAGTTCCACACTCAGTTCCTCACAATTCCACAGTCAGTTCCTCACAGTTCCACACTCAGTTCCTCAGTTCCTCACAGTTCTACACTCAGTTCCTCACAGTTCCACACTCAGTTCCTCTCAGTTCCACACTCAGTTCCTCACAGTTCCACACTCAGTTCCTCACAGTTCCACACAGTTCCACACTCAGTCCCTCACAGTTCCACAATGAGTTCTACACAGTTCCACACTCAGTTCCTCGCAGTTCCACACTCAGTTCTTCAGTTCCACACTTAGTCCCTCATAGTTCCACATAGTTCCACATTCAGTTCCTCACAGTTCCACACTGAGTTCCACACAGTTCCACATTCAGTTCCACACAGTTCCTCATAGTTCCACAGTCAGTTCCTCACAGTTGCTCACAGTTCCACACCCAGTTCCTCGCAGTTGCTCACAGTTCCACCCTCAGTTCCACACTCAGTTACTCACAGTTCCACACTTAGTCTCTCACAGTTTCTCACAGTTCTACACAGTTCCCACCCAGTTCCTCCCACTTCCACACAGTTCCTCACAGTTCCACACAGTTCCACACTCAGTTCCTCACAGTTCTACACAGTTTCACATTCAGTTCCTCACAGTTCCACACAGTTCCATACAGTTCCTCACAGTTCCACACTCAGTTCCTCACAGTTCCACACAGTTCCACACAGTTCCTCACAGTTCCACACTCAGTTCCTCACAGTTCCACTCAGTTCCTCACAGTTCCACACTTAGTTTCTCACAGTTCCACACAGTTCCACACTCAGTTCCTCACAGTTCCACACTCAATTCCTCACAGTTCCACACTCAGTTCCTCACAGTTCCACACAGTTCCACACTCAATTCCTCACAGTTCCTCACAGTTCCACATGGTTCCTCACAGTTCCACACAGTCCCACACAGTTCCTCACAGTTCCACACTCCATTCCTCACAGTTTCATGCAGTTCCTCACAGTTCCTCACAGTTCCACACAGTTCCTCACAGTTCCTCACAGTTTCACACTTAGTTCCTTACAGTTCCACACAGTTCCTCACAGTTCCTTACAGTTCCCACAAAGTTCCTCACAGTTCCTGCACTTCTCCACACCGGCTCACACACTTCCTCACACGGTTCTGTGGCTCCTCACGTGGCCACATGCACTGCCTCCCAGTTCTTCAGTTTCCCACACGGCTCTGCACACAGGCTGCCACATTTCCCCTTAGGCCTCCCCATGCCCCACAGTGCTTCTGTTTTTCACACAGCTCTCCACAGCATTCCACACAGGTCCACACAGCCCCGTTTCACCCACTTTCATAGTTTCGCACAGTTCTGCACACAGTTTCTCAAGTGGGTCCTCTCATAATACCTCAGACGGGGGCTCACGCAGCTCCTCTCAGGCCCTGGCAAGTTCCTCCGTGTTCCCGCACACTTCCCCCCCGTTTCCTCCACATTTCCACAGATCCCCCAAATCCCTGACGTAGCGTTCACGTGGTTCCCCATGCCTTTCCCAGCAGCCGCCTACCTGGCTCCGCGCAGTTTCTCACAGCTCACCACTGCTCCCCGAGCAGCCACATGGCTCCTCAGCGTTCCCTCACGCAATTCCCACGCGGCCCCACACCACTCCACACACCTCTGCTCCCATTTTCACAGGTCCTCAGAGTACACGCATCTCCAGCTCCACGGAGCCCTGACGTGGGTACCCACATGAGCGTACACTTCCCCCAAGCGGTTTCCCCAAATGCTTCCCACCTGGTTCCCCGCCTTCCCTACACGATCACATTCAGCTTCTCACAAATCCTCCCACAGTTCCCCACGCAATTCCTCACACGGTTCCTCACATACTTTCCCACAGAGCTTCTCCCATAGCTCCACAGACAGCTCTGCACGGTTCCCTCATGTGATTCCACATAGCTCCCCACGCTGTGGCACACACTTCCTCTCCCGGTGCCACGCACAGCTCCTCATGTTCCCACGCAGCTCTGCTCGGGCCCCCAGAGTTTCTCAAGTTCCCCCCATGGTTCCTGAGGCATTTCTTCCTCTGGTCCTCACACAGGTTCTTCCGGCTTCTGACATAGTTGGCCACACAGTTCTCTGCAGGCTCCCCACACAGTTCCTATGGTTCCCCACACAGCTCCCCACACAGCTCCCCACACACAGATCCACACACACAGCTACACACACACAGTTCCCCACACATAGCTCCACAAACAGCTCCCCACATAGCTCCCCACACACAGATCCACACACACAGCTCCCCACACAGCTCCCCACACACAACTCCACACACACAGCTCCACACACAGTTCCCCACACACAGCTGCACACATACAACTCCACACACAGTTCCCCACACAGCTCCCCAAACAGTTCTACACACACAGCTCCACACACACAGTTCCACATGCACAGCTCCACACACAGCTCTACACACAGTTCCACATACACAGCTCCACACACAGTTCCTATGGTTCCCCACACAGCTCCCCACACACAGATCCACACACACAGCTACACACACACAGTTCCCCACACACAGCTCCACAAACAGCTCCCCACACAGCTCCCCACACACAGCTCCACACACACAGCTCCACACACAGTTCCCCACACAAAACTCCACACACACAGTTCTCCACACAGCCCCCCAAACAGTTCTACACACACAGCTCCACACACACAGTTCCACACGCAGTTCTACACACAGTTCCACACACACAGCTCCACACACAGCTCCACACACACAGCTCCCCACACAGTTCCACATACACAGCTCCGCACAGTTTCACATACACAGCTCCCCACACAGCTCCACACACACAGCTCCCCACACAGCTCCTCACACAGCTCCCCACACAGCTCCCCACACAGTTCCACACACACAGTTCCACATACACAGCTCCCCACACAGCTCCACACACAGCTCCACACACACAGCTCCACACACACAGCTCCACACAAACAGCTCCACACACACAGCTCCACACACACAGCTCCACACACACAGCTCCACACACAC